>NW_004524602.1:18122278-18133811 GCF_000260255.1 Octodon degus
GGGCTGAAAACAAGAGGATCACTACAAGTCCGATCTACATAGTGAAACCCTGTATATCCTGTCCTAACTTAAAAAAAAAAAAAAAAAAAAAAAAAAAAAAAATTAAAAACTTCAAGCATTAATAGAATCTTAATATCTTTCTATAAATACCATATTTATAAAGTATTCTTGTCCAAAGTTTAACTTGAATTTATCAGTGTTTAGATTTAATTTCCAGTTTGCGAGAAAGATACAGGGGATAGTGTAACAAGTTAATGGACACCATAAGGAAACAATCAGGCAGACCTAGAAGGTGGGGTAGCACTTTGGCATCTCTTCAGAAGGTGTGCAGGATGAGACAGAGGGCAAGGGGTTGAGGATGGGCAGGGGAGCTTCAGAGGTAGAGGAAACCTGAGGCATACAACAAGGAGAGCAACTGTGATTCCTGATTGGATCCTGGCTTGGGGTAATAAGAAAACACAACTATAAAATATCTCTGGGAGACAATTAGGAAATTTTGAATAAGCGTTGAGTATCAGAAATACTGTTACTGGGTATATAATGGAAAATCAACAATTTTTCAGGTATAACAGTGCTACTGCAGCAACATAAGAAAAGAGCCTCCTTTTTTAAAAGACGTGTGCTGAAAATTTGGGGATGGAAATATGGTGTCTAAATGCTTTGAAGGAGAGTAAGAAATAGAATAACGAACTGATAAATAGAGTTAACGACAAAATAGTGAGACCCATTGGGTCTGGGCTGTGGATCTATGGGTGCTGGCGCACAGTCCTTCCACTTTCCTCTATGGCAGAAAATGTTCCTAAGATAATGTTTATAAACAATAAGCTATGACGTTCTCACTGAGCTGCGTCCCAGGAGCCAGGCGCACCTACTCCACACCTGTCAGCTCCAGTGACATGCCCGCCCCCACCAGCCCCTGCCAGCTCTCACCTCGATGAGGGCCGCCTTCTCGCGGTCCTCCGACCGCTTGGCACTGTCCAGCTCATCGTGCATCTCCGAGAGCTGGTCCTGCAGATCCCGGATCTCCGTCTGGTGCTGCTCCCGCTCCATCTTCACCTGGAAGAGCCTGGCAGGAGAGGCAGCCGTCAGACCCTTCACCCTTCTGACCTGACTGTGGGGACCCACAGAGAGAGCTAAGGCCCCAGAGCCCCATCTCCGTCAGGGAATGCGCTGACCAAGGAATCGCCAGCCTGCTAGGGCCTCTGGTAAGAGTTAATCCGCCCAAGACATCAGACGAGAGCCCAAACCAGCAAAACGGGAAAGGTTATGAGAACATCTTCTCCCCAAAGGAAAACGCAGGAAGATGAGAAAATCACACACACACACACGTGCACGCGCGCGTTGTCAACACCCAAGCCACTACCCTCACCATGCCCTGGCATTATGCTGTAGACCAAGACAGTCAGGACATCATGGCCCCTGGGGCTGATGCAGCTTAGGCAGGTTTCTACAGCTTGGGCAGGGCTAGGGAGCATGCTCACATCCAGTCACCTGTGCACCACCGTGGCCTCGTGGCCTCAGCAGCGACACCAGCAGGGCAGAGTGACCGCGGCTGACTGCGCTGCCAAAATGATCCAACGGGGAAAGGCTTGCAAACCTCCGACCCAAGCCACATGTGAAACACCTTTAACTTTTTAGCTTGAAAGTTCTTTCCTAGACCCTTGACTTTGATTTGTTTTCCTAACTTATTTTCTGAAATTAACCCCTATGAAGGTTTTATTTTCCTTATTTTTAAAGTTTTTGTCTTTTTTGTACATGTTTGTAATACATGTAGTTTACAATCTGAGGGAATGCTTATAAGCACATACTAAAGCTTGCTTCTTTTTAAACCCCTTTCTGCTTGCTCCTCCCCCTCCTCTATCCCATTTTTCATTCATGTTGAGATGTCTGTCTCACATTATATAAGCTTTACATTAACTGGCTTATTAGGTTCCTGTACTTGGTGCACTTTTATCCAGTTATCTCCCCTTCCTGTCCTCCTCACTCTGTGTCCTGCTCCATTGGACCACTTTTTCATTATCAACAAATGTTTTAAAAGCAGAAACTCCACCAGCACAATCACAAAGATTGCTGGATTTGTATTACATAAAGTCTTAGTTTCTCTGAATTTATCCCTGAGATCTACTCCAGCTTGACCTCTCATAAACGTGTCTGTCACATCCACAGGGTGTCACAGCATGGTGCATTTCAGACTCTTGGCCAGAAACTTTAACAGAATACAGTGGCAGGCAGCTTGGGCCTGACATGCCTTCTCTGCTGACTGAGGCCAGCACCATCCAGGAGAAAATTCAAAGCTGGGAGACCAGTGAGCCCATGATGCATGCTTGGTAGAGGCGGAGCTGAGGCTTCTGGCCTCTGTCCTCAAGTGCCTCCTCTCAGTGTCCCCAATTCTGACCTAATTTCCATGAGATCCACTTTAAGGGGCAACACCTTACAAGAATTTTACAAAGAATTTTAATAACTATCCGCCTTCCCATAACTGGCTGCAACTGTTACCTACTTCACAGCATCACAGGGACGAGAGGGAAAGGAAGGGCATGCAGTCTCAGGAATGTCTGGAGGGCTGCAGCACCAGGACTAGAGACCTGGCTGCAAGCAGTACGAGGACAAGGAACCTGACCGCACGCAGTACAAGGACAAGGGACCTGGCTGCACGCAGTACGAGGACAAGGGACCTGGCCGCATGCAGTACAAGGACAAGGGACCTGGCTGCATGCAGTACGAGGACCCAGCAGGGCAGGGCTTGGTCACTCACTCTTCCAGGCTCTTCCGGAGCTCGGCCTCGCTCTCCTCTAGGCGCTGCTGCAGTGGGGCGCTATCTTCCACCCGCCTGTCCAGTTGGCTCCGAAGCTCCTCCAAGTCAGCTCTCAGGCGCTCTCTCTCTTTCTGTATGTTCTGCTGGTTCTAACATGAGTAAGTCAAGGTGATGTTAAAGTCCTTCCACTGCATGTTCACGTGACTCCATGGCAGCCCCCTTCTGCACTCCGAGGAGCTCTTTTCTGCTGCACTTACTGCATTGAATGTGCAGTACTGACTCACTATATTAAATGACTTAATCAAATTATACACCTAAGGCATAAGAGTATAGAACTATAAAGAACATCAAATATTTATGTTTAATGAATTGATAATACTCCCAAAAAACATAGTTGAACTACTGTATATAGTGGGTGGCGCCAGACCCTGGATGGATAGAAGGGGAAGGGAAGGTCGCTGCTGGCTGCTTCTTGCTCGCCCTGGCACGGACTCCTTCTCCTCTAGAACGTGCCCCGGCCGTGCTGCCCAGGCTCGGGGCCAGTGAGCTGCGGGCTGATAGCGCTACGAACCGTGAGCTGAAGTAAACGCTTCCTTCTTTAGTCTGTGGGTGCCAGTTATCTTGTCCCAGCAACAAGAAAGTATCTAAGGGCCAGGGAGAGAGCTCAGTGCATAAGTGCCTGCCTGGCAAGCACAAGGTCCTGAGTTTGATCCCTAATTAATACCAAAACAAAAAAGAAAGACTACCCAAGACAGATTTAAATGTATAAGAATGTTTACTTTTTAAAAATTCATTATAGTAAAAGACACATTGCTATCAACCTCTTCAGGATATGCCTCCTACTCTGACCACGCTTATCCCATGGTCCTGGCCACTTCCTGGACCTGCTCCAGAAGTCCTCTTTTGTGAGCATCTGTACAAAATGTGACGAGAAACGCCGTGAATGCTGGTGGTGAGCAGAAAGGGACACCTGTACACACAGCATAGTGCACCTTACGATCTGGCGCTGCGCACCTTCCAGTTTTTTTCCCCAAAGTCAAAATGACCATGAAAGGTAAACATTTTTAGTAAGTGCAGGACACTGAGGCAGCCATGACAAGACACTGTCCAAGCAAGCAAGTTCCCTATGCTTTGGTTTCTTTAAAAAAGAAAAAAAAATTCTTTGGATAGCAGCAGCCAAGTACATAGGAATGTACTCAGTGCTTAAAGGAATGTTTCTTTTGGAGGAAAAAAATTGGCTTCCCTTCACCTGGGCATCCCAATGTACTTAAAATATTATCTACCAAGACTGAAACAGAAAAGGATAAGAAGAAAATCGGATACCTTGACCTCTAGTTGAAGCTGCTGCTGAAGTTCAGCCACTTCTGAGGTCAACTTGTTTTTCTGTTCCAGCAAATCTTTGACTTCAGATGAGGAGTTAGTAGTCTGGGATTAAATGCAAATACATTCTAATTTAAATATCCATAATACTTTAGCTCAACCCTCTTCCCCCAAATATAATCCGAGTTATAGCACACGAGCACAACACCACCTTAAGACTCAAGTCAAGTACCACCTCCTACAGAACTCTCTGAATTCGCAGGCAGTCGGTCACGCCGGGCCCTGGGCCGGTGAACCTTATCTGACATCATTTACCAGTCATGGGGGTTATGCCATCCGACTTCTCAGTATCACTCCAGGATACAACTAAAATTTGGATGAGTGATGTATTTGTTAGAAGTCCTTTAAGTAAGTACTCTGTAGGGTAGTATGAAATATGAGGGTATTAAATTTAATACAGGGCTGGTGAGATGGCTCAGTGGTCTAAAGCACCTACTTAGAACAAGCTTAGCAAAGCAAAGGGACCGCAGTTCAATCCCCCAGCACCACATGCCAGCCAGCCCCGCCCCCTGGTGGGCTGAGCTGGCCACACACACACACACACACACACACACACAAATAAATTTTAAAAAAATAAATAAATTTAATACAAGCAAACTTTAATAGCTTCTCCTTAATAAAACCTCCATTTCGGTCCACAGAAATCACTGATTAAGTCAAAAGTCAGCAACAAAACACTTTTGTAGGTAAGTTGAGAGAGAAATATTCATTTTTCTTCATCAGTGGCAGAACGCACTTTAGCTTCAGTGTTTCTGAGCAGCCTGAGAATTTCTACCCCAGATTATGCGCGGGGAGGACAGAGCCACATTTCAGTTCCTCTTCCTAGCTGCAGAACCCAGCACCACGCCTACATTCAGTGAAATCTCAGTTAATGATTTCTGGAATTCCAGTTCTAGTTATGACAGAGTACTTGACCTCAGATTTACTCTCCCAGGAAAAGCCAGGAGAGCCTGACAAAATATGTAAGATAACTGCAGGCACTGACAGGGCTCGCTGTAACCGGGCGTGTGTGCGCGCTTGGGGTGGAACGCAGGGCCTCACACCCACAAGTCAGGTGCTGTGCTGCTGAGTTACGTCCCCAGCAGGATTAAGATCTCTGAAAAGGGAAGAGGTTGTGCTCCATCCCCCCTGGGCTCCCCCGACCACACTCCCAAACCACAGTATTTGAAGAAAATATTTGGAAATTACTAATTGAAACAATAAAATATCAGAATATCCAAAACCCAGAGTACTAAAAACACCCACAGCGGGCAAGGTCACAGAACGATGAGACTGTGATGAGGCTACGCTTCACTGCTGGACGAAATGAAGAGCGGTGCATCGCCTGGGAAGTCTAGTCGCTTCTTACAAACACAAGTGTCATCGCCATGAGTCCCAGCAGTGACGTTCCTCAGCACGGCACAGTGAAAAGGTCCACTCGCACAGAAACCTGCGCGTGGACGGTTACAGAACCTTTGCTCACAACCAACAGTATTTGAAAGCAACCATGATGTCTGTAGCAGGTTAATGGATAAACTGTGCAAAGTCAAGCGATACTGCTCAACACTGAAAATGAGTGGGCCACCTATCGCACCATTAAAAGGCACAAGAGAAACGCATATTCCTAAGTGAAAGCGGCCACTAGGAAGGGCTGTCTGATTCCAAATTTATGACATTCTGGAAAACGGAATTTCAAGACAGCAAAACTGCTCCACGTGATACTAGGAGTGGAAACGTCACCGTTTATTGAGCCAAGCTGAAAGAAAACGCAGAACCAAGGGCAAACTCCATGTGAACGAGGGACATGGGCCACAAGGCTGGTTCTGCGCAGGTCCACTGATGACAACAAATGGACTGCTCACTCTGGGGGAGCCACGTGGGGGCGAGCACATGTGGGGTCATGTGGAGACAGTGCTTCCATTCGCCCTTCTGTGGACCTCAAGCTTCTCTGACAAACATGTCTGTTAATTAAGAGGGAGAAAACTCCCAATGGAAAGAGGCAGCTCCCTGGTGCAGGAGGCAGACAGTGTTTAGCGACAGTGAGCAGAGAGGTCTCAGGGTTAGGATCCTAGGGAGGGACAGCCCCACAGAAGCAGCGCCAAGACCCTAGGAGAAAAACATCCCTGGACCCTTGCATGGCTCCTAGGCTGCCTGATGATCAAGGAGAGACTCTGAGGCCGGCAGCACCAAGCTATAAGGAGGCAAAGAAACCAACAGAAACCTCGGACTGCACAAAGCTAGGGGGCACCAGGTTCCAACTCAGCCAACAGTGAGAAATCCTGGTGGACCCTTCGCCATTCATTTAAGACCCAAGAAAAGAATAAGGGCAAAATTTAGGTTTTCCCACTCACGAGCAAGGCCTCAGACAACCAAGCGCATGGGCTGAAGGTCACCCCTAGATCATTTAAATGACTAAAAACTCTCCACATTCTTGAGAGATAAAACAACCCAGGACAGGAGAACTTGTCACCCAGAGATGACCCAGGCACGGAAGTCAGCAGATAAGAACTTCAAAAGAAATAGAGAATAGTTTTTAAACAGTAGAAACCATGGACAAAATGGATGTCAAGATGATTTTCCACACACACTTGGACTCCACAAACATAACAACATGGAGAGGGAGTGGGGGAAAGAGACACATGTATGTATGAAGAGGATGGTTTGGACAACTGTACTGTGGATTTCTGCTGGTCTACAGAAAGGAGTAGATAATGCTTAATATATTTTTTTGTTTTTTTCAAATTTTTTTTCTTTTCCTCTCTTTCTTATAATTGTTTTTCTTTCTTCTTCCAATTCTGTGTGCATATATCTGATAATACGAACAACTCATTTGAAGACAACACCATGCAATATGACAAATACTGTCAGATTCATATTATTTTGTTTAGTGAAATTCTGTATCATTTGTAATTTTTTCTGTTTAATACTATTTTATACTCTCTCAAAAAATAAGAAAATTAAAATAAATAAAGTAGCAATACCTGAAAGTGAAGAACTCATTAGATTTAAAGAAAGAATCAGCCTTAAAGGAAGATAAGGGAAATTCTTTTTATTTTTTTGAAGATTCAAACAAGATTAATAATTTGATTTTTTTTTTTTTTTTTGCAGAACCAGGGATTGAACTCGGGCCCTTGTGCTTGCCAGGCAAGTGCTTATGCTACTGAGCTGAGCTGCCTCCCAGGCCCCAGATTAATAGTTTGAAGGGTCAATAGAAAATCTACAGAATATCTGATGCATCAGAGGTGACACACGCATTGCGCACACCCCCAAAGCCCCCAAACACACATGCCAAACATGTGGCCACATGCACCAACAGGAAGCACAAGGTATCCAGGTTTTCATCCAGAGCTCTAGACATATAACAAGAACCTGAGAAAAGCTGAGAGAATATGGACAAGAAGCAATATGCAAAGAAATAATGGCCAATCATTTTCAAATCTAATGAAAGCCAACAACCTATCAATTCAAAAATACCAGGAACCTCAGGTAAGATAAATACATGAAAAGCCACACTTAAGCACATTATAATTAACTTCAAAAAATTGATGACAAAATGTTCCAAGCAGCCAGGAGACGAAAGACGCCTCAGGTCCAGGACGACAGGAAGACAGAGCCTGGCTTCCAGGGGCCCCGAAGGCCAAGAGACCAATCAGTTCTTCTAAAGTCCTGAAACAAAACAAAACTTGATTGCGGACTTTCCTCAAAAAGGAGAACAAATGAAAGACATGATCAGACAAACACTAAACTAATGTACTGCAGGATATAATAGGAAAATTCTCCAGGATGGCAGAAAAAAGGCCTAAGTGGGAACACTGAGGGACCAAGGCTGCAGAGCACCGGGGGACCCTGCTGGAGGAGGTGGAGAGGAAAACAATGAGCAGGAAGCTCAGGCCGGCGTGGAGAACACCAAGAATGCTAGGACGACATCGATACATGGGGTACAATCCCAATCAAAATTCCCGAAGGTTCTCACCCCCTCTTGATGGAAACCGACCCTTGATTCTAATGCCTATGTGGAAAAGCAAAAGACCTGGAATAGGCAAGGCAATCTTAAAGAAGAATAAAACCAGAAAACAAACATGACAGTACTAGATTTCAAGGCTTATTCTAAAGTCACGGCAATTAAATCTGCATGGCTGTCACACAAGGAGAGGCCAGTAGACTAGCAGAGGCGAAATATTTGAGAAAACGGAACAAGTGGAAGCAGAACGCACCGCGGGAGGAGGCACAGCGTGAATTGTTCCACTTTCTAAAACCACTGGCAACACTGAAGGGCCAAACTAGGATACGTCTAATAGTGACTAGCTATGTCCCCCCCCCAAATCACAAACACAACACTCCCCATAGCAGCTTTTTTCCCAGTAGTCCCACTGGAAATGTCCACAAAGAAGACACTACGGTGATTGCTGACACAGTGGGAAACTCCAGATCAATAAAATAGTTTCCGGGCAACAACAGAAGGGTATCTCACTGACACGGTGTGGAGGAGACGAAGCTGCATGCGCGAGAACACAGCCAGCACCCCTCACTTAAATAAATTCCAAGAAAGGAAAACCTAAGAAGATGATAACCTCCTGGAAGAGAGGGCAGGACTCTGGAGAAGCCCAGGAAGCCGGGGTGGCAGGCATGCGGCTCCTGGTCTGAGTGGCATTTGATGGGTGCCAAGTGAAAAGTCCACTCGAGTGTGCAGTTAGGAACTGTGGGACTGACCGTGTATTGCACCCCAATAAAACAGCGTGAAAGTAAGTATCTCCTGAGGACACACCTGTGACCTGAAGTTGTTGCACCCAAAGCAACTCAAAGGGACTCCTGCTCTGTTACTGCCATCGAGGTTGTCACCCTCACTCTGCCTTCTGCCTGTGCCCATAAGCAAGCAGTGAAAGTTTGGGGTTTTTAATTGTTGTTGTTGGTGGTGGTGGTGTGTGTGTGTGTGTGTGTGTGTGTGTGTGTGTGTGTGGAACCGGGGATTAAACTCAGGTCCTTGCACTTGCCAGGCAAGCGCTTATTCTACAGAGCCATCTCCCCGGCCCGCAAGCAGTGAAAGAAACGTGTTTTCTAAGCTAAACTGGCTTCTTAATGTTGCATTTCTGTGCTGAAGAGAAACATGATCAAGAGGACAAAGAGAGTCTATTAGAAAATATCTCTGATCGGAGTATGAATATTAACAGGTCTCATTTTTCTTCTTCCCTGGAAATAACAGTATTTGGCTAAAATCCCACCGTAAAGTGCTTAGATAACCGCAGATAGGTGACAGGAGGAGACAGACAGGCATCAAAGCGTAAGAGGCAGCGTCTTGGCTCGGATGTCACGCAACCCAGGTGCAGGCTGTGTGTGATAAAACCTCCCTCCATCCTCGGCAGTATGAGAACCGAGGAGCAAAAATGCAGGACTTGCAGAGTTTTTTTGGCAAAATGAGAAAGATCCATTGTAGAAACCTAAGTCCCACCCGGCAGGGGAAACCGTACATGGTTCTGTCCCCCAACAAAACCCCTCCTGCTTTGCCATTTCCTGAGAATAGGGAATCATGTCCCAGGCACCAGACAGATAAAGCTCCAGAACCCCCGCCAGCAAATAATCAGATGCAGAACGTGAGCCGGAGAGAAGGTGGTAAAAGCCCAAGGGCAGTTAAAGTCAGAGCTGCAAGCCAGCCTCGTGCCGTGTTCGTCCCTGCTCGGCCCGGCAGCAGCTTCCTAGCAGCCCTCCCTTCCTCCAATCTGCCCTCCCGCCAAAAGCTAGAAGAGAAGCAAGAGTGTACAAATGTAGTAGGCAGACGCAGCCGTGTCAGCGCCGCGCCATAGCCCACCCCCTGCTCCGACACGGGAACGTCTCATCCGGTCGCCATTTCCTTCCTACCTGGCTGCTCCTGCCACCCCTGATGCTATGTGCTGGTGACATCAGATGACCCCAGTCCTGTCCCTTCGTGCTGCTCCTTGACCTTGAGCACCCTGCCTTCCGTCTTCTCACAGAGAGGTCTACCATGCTTTGAGACACCATTGACAAGTGTCACTGTGCCAGGGAGGCTGCTCGGACGTCCCCAGGGTGAGCTGGCTGTCTAGGCTGTCACCACCACAGTGACAGCTGTCACATCAAGGCCCAGGGCCGTGCTCTCCCTGAGAGCACTAAGTAAGCAAGAAACAGAAAGCAGAGATAATTTGGACTGAAGAGTTCTAACCAATAAGCAGCAAACTGACATTAAGGGCTAAGTAGCCCTCCTCGCAGGAGCAAGGGGCAGGAAGGCCCTAGGAAGCCCGGCGGGACTGTGGAGTGCTAGCTCCTCTTTCCCGCCATGCAGAGCTCTCCCAGAAGGGAAAGGAAGCTACACTACCAAGACCGCGTCCTGCTGTGTGGCACAGGATGGAGGAGCAAGCATTCAGCTCCCCCCTCTGAAGTGCCGTGTGGCTTCAGGCCACAAACTGTGCTGGCCCTGGGAGGTCAAATACGAGATCGCTGCTCATTCAACCAAAACATCCACAAGCCCAACTCGTGCTCAGCAAGTCCATAAAGCGGGCAGCTCAGGAAGAGCATTTGTGACCTCCCCACTCCTCCCTCCCCACACGCCTGGCTTCACCAACTTCGGTCTTCCTTCATGGTGGTGATGGAGGTGGTTGCTGTGGTTTGTGGTTTTTGGAGATGGGGTTTCACTACATAGTCCAGACTGACCTTGAACCCACTGGATCCTCCTGCCTCAACCTTTTAAGTGCTGGAAATCTGTATTCCTTCACACCTGACCTTCCCACTCCACCCGAGCCTGCTGACACCCACATGAGCCTGTAGCAACCTGAAATTCTCCACCCATACGTTAGTTTCGTTCTTCCTACTTTGATCTTTCCCTTCTAAATTTCACTATTTATCATCCTATTACATTTATGTATTATTTAAATATCTTGAAACATCTCTAAAAAAAAAAAGTACAAATTCAAAGTATTGGTCAAGTACCCCTCAGCCAAGATGCCTGACACCAGAAGTATTTCAGATGTGGGGCTTTTTTTTTTTTTGGTAGGGGTGGAATATTTACATATACATAGCAAGATATTTTGGGAACCCGAGTCAAAACATGAAATTCGTTTACACCCTGACACACGACCCAAAGGTAGCTTTACACGGCGGTTTTCCCAACTCTGCATGAAATAAAGCTTATGCTTTCACTATGACCAGCCACATGGGATAGGTATGGAATTTTCCACCTACAGTGCCATGCCGTACTCAAAGGTTTGGATTTCGGAGAATTTCGAATGTGGGGGGCTTAGAAATCCAACCTCCAGCACCGTCCTCCAGCTTCAGTGCCACTCACTGCTGGAGAAACGCGCTACTCGCTGCTGCACACAGATACACAGAGACAGCACGAGGGCCCATCCCACAGGACACTCTGCCTGCACAGGTCCAGCGCACCACAGGACACTCTGCCTGCACAGCTCCAGC
>NW_004524602.1:18133911-18134372 GCF_000260255.1 Octodon degus
CTCTGCCTGCACAGCTCCAGCGCACCACAGGACACTCTGCCTGCACAGGTCCAGCGCACCACAGGACTCTCTGCCTGCACAGCTCCGGCGCACCACAGGACTCTCCGCCAGCACAGCTCCAGCACACCACAGGACACTCTGCCTGCACAGCTCAGCGCACCACAGGACTCTCTGCCTGCACAGCTCCAGCGCACCACAGGACTCCCTGCCTGCACAGCTCCAGCACACCACAGGACTCTCTGCCAGCACAGCTCTAGCACACCACAGGACTCTCTGCCTGCACAGCTCCGGCGCACCACAGGACTCTCTGCCTGCACAGCTCCAGCGCACCACAGGACTCTCTCCCAGCACAGCTCCAGCGCACCACAGGACTCTCTGCCTGCACAGCTCCAGCGCACCACAGGACACTCTGCCTGCACAGCTCCAGCACACCACAGGACACTCTGCAGCACAGCTCCAGC
>NW_004524602.1:18134751-18164820 GCF_000260255.1 Octodon degus
CACCACAGGACACTCTGCAGCACAGCTCCAGCGCACCACAGGACTCTCTGCCTGCACAGCTCCAGCGCACCACAGGACACTCTGCCTGCACAGCTCCAGCACACCACAGGACTCTCTGCCTGCACAGCTCCAGCACACCACAGGACTCTCTGCCAGCACAGCTCCAGCGCACCACAGGACACTCTGCCAGCACAGCTCCAGCGCACCTGCACACTTTCCTGGGCATCCCCCGCTGCTCGCGACTTCAGGGTCTGGATTTTCTCGAAAACCAAGTTGACTTTCCTTTTAGTGGCATCCTCATTGTCAGAGCTTCTAGAAAAAGAGACAGCAGGGAAAAGATGAGGGGCGTGGCCCCAGGTCTTGTCCGGGAGGACCCACAGCTACCCAAAGGGGCTGGGTCCAAGCTGCAGATCAAATCAGTGTTAGCCGCGCAGAACCACGTGTGTTTTTCTTCAAAGAAATTGTTCCATGTTGCTATCAGTTTGGGACAGGAATGCCCATTCCCAGATATGTGAGCAAGACATAAGCACATTCTAAATAAACTCAGAAAAAACATTTAATTAAAATGTAGTCATTTATTGTTTCATTCAAATAACTTGTATTCATTCTGAAAGGAATTATTTTCTTTGCTACTTGTCATACACACACGCTGCACCTTTAAGTCCTACAGTGCAGCAAGCTGCAGAGACCTGAACTTGTTCAGCCTATGTTTAAAAGGAAAAAATCATGGGCTGGGGAGATGGCTCAGTAGAATAAGCACTTCCCTGGCAAGCTCAAGGGCCTGAGTTCAATCCCCGGTTCTGCCAAAAACAAAAATCAAAATCCCCCTAAGCCAAGACAGCCACACTGGCCCTTTGTCTCTACTCCACCTACAGCTGCCTGATCAAGTTTTGTTAACTTCACCACACCCTGGCAATTAAAAGATTCAAAGAAAAGTCCTTAAAAACTGTAGTTGGTCTCACCAGTATCTCAGAGGTGGAAGCAGGGAAAGAGGGAGGGAGGGAAAGAAAAAAGGAAGGGACAGAGGGAGGGATGGAGGGAGGGAGGAAAGAAGGAAGGAAAGAAAGGAGGAAAGGAAGGGAGGGAGGGAAAGAGGGAAGGAAGATGGGAAGGAGGGAGGCAGGGAAGGAGGGAAGGAAGGAAGGAAGGAGAAAAGGGAAGGTGGGAGGGAGGGAGGAGGAAAGGAAGGAAAAATTTAAAGAATTTTAAAAATCAAAAGCTCTTTTACTTTAATTTTAACATGGTAGAACCCTTCACAGGGAAAGACTAACACAATTAGTTCTTGGCTAAAAGAATCTCCCTATTTTTATTTTTTCTGTTGTAACCCAGAGCCCCGTGTTACATTCTGAGCCTGACGCGCTCGCCATCTCTGGGATGCAGACGAGCAACTGCCAGACACAGCACAAAGCTGCGAGCGCTCCAGAGCCCGTGCACACTGGGGAGAAGCCGCTCTCTCTCACAGCAGCCAAGACCTTCTCCCTGCCCAGCGCTGGATGAGAGAAACCACAACCGGAGCTGCAGCCCCTGCTTGCATCCAGCCCGGTATCTGAGCACAGACTGAAAGCCTACTTGATCCAATCAGCAACAAGCACGAAGAATATAGCTTCTAAAGGATTCCATGCGCCTGCGTGTAAGGTAACTGAGCGGGCTGCTAGCCCACGCTCACTGCGGGCAAGGGAAGCTGTCCCTCTATGACCTCTTGACAGGGTGCCCAGGGCCACCATCAGTGTGGAAGAGTTCAGGGTGGCACCCACCTGGCTCAACACTGGACAGGAGACAGTCTCCTACCCTTGAGCTTGCACTGAGCACTCAAAGGTCATTTTAAAAAGACTGTATTCATAGGGCGCAGTGGCACAGGCCTGTAATCCCCGCATTTGGGAGGCTGAGGCAGGAGGAGCTCCAGGACCAATAATGCAAGGCCAGTCTGGCCTACATAGTGAGTTCAAGGCTGGCCTGGACTACATAGCCAAACCCTAGCTCAAGGAAAACAAAAAACAAACAAAAAAAAAAAAAAAAAAAAAAAACAGTATTCCTGTTGGAAATACGATGCCACTCCTTCTGCTCCCCTACCCGGGTCCCTACCCTATTCACTCAAGATTTAAATTCTGGGATGAGGGCCGGTGCACATAGCTCAGCAGATTAAAGTGCCAGCTTAGGCAGACTCAGGCACCAGAGTTCAGTCCCTGGGGTGCCATGCTGGCCCCACCCCCAAGCTGAGCCAGCAGCTAAGATTGGGCATGGTGGCGCATGCCTGAAACCCCAGCACTTGGGAGGCTGAACACAGGAGGCTCACTATGAATCTGATCTACATAGTGAGACCCTGTGGACCCTGCACTAGATTTTAAAAAGTAAAATAAAATAATAAATGCAGGCATGAGCTTCAACTCAGCCCAGGACAGGTGAGTAAGCCCCAAAGCCCCAGAGTGGGAAACCAAGAGTCCTGCCCACAGCCCCGCCAAAGGACAATGCTTTGCTCCCTAGGGAGAAGTCCTCACCCTTCTTTGAGGTAATTGTAAAGTATCTGCTTGGCTGTCTCCTCATTGGCTTGTTGGCTGAGCTCTTGCTGGCCCTTTAAGAGATCCGGGGTCACCTACAAGATAATTGGGTCTCTCATTAGACCAGGAAGATGACATATCCGGGCAGATGCAACCTACAAGTGCCTACTTCCCAGAAAGCGGTCCCTGGAGAAACCCTCACCGCAGCTCTGTGCTGGCTCTGGACCCTTGAGCGCGTTCCTTTACCTCTTCACCAACTTACCCACTTCAGTTAAGGTTACTGGTGCCCGCCTGGACTCTAGAACAACACACAGCGCCTGCCCCTGGCCTCCTTATAGCAGCGCCATTACTTTTTGCTGTTGCTCCCAAGACACTACAGGTACCACTTAGAATCCACCATTTTATGAATACACGAGTTTAGGATTAACCTAATTTCTCAGGCTAGAATTAACCTAGTCATCCAGTGTCACAGATAAAAACATCTGCAGGAACCCGAGCCCTGAACCTCCAGCAGAATCCGATTCTGCACACTTGCAGGCTTCACACATACAGTGTTTGACAAATTACAGAAAGACCACGATGGAAGCCAGTGGTTCTGGAAGTAACCCAGAAGTCTACAGTCAGGAGGTCACACCCTGACCCTTAACAAAAGTCCTGATGTGCAGTTACTGACTCGAGATTGAAGATGTGTTCCTAGGCCACTTGTAGCATTAGCACATCGTGAGTCCATTGGGAGAAAAAAACAAAAGCCGACTAACAGTTACCTGAGCATTTGAGCTGGAAGGCGAGGTCTTCACGGAAATTTTCTTGGCCCCGGAATCCGCTGAGGTTGCCGCCGCGCGATTGCTCTGCAGCATGAGCGTAGCAGTGGCTGTTCTGACCTCTTCCTCCTTCCTGGCCGGCGCGGGGAGCGAGGGGGTGCCGACCCCCGCGGCGCCTTCCTGACTTGCTCTGCCTTCCGGGTCCTTCCCCTCCTTGCCGCGCGCGCCCTGCAGCCTCTGGGGACACAGCCGCGACGGGCGCAGGAGGCGCTCGCTGGACTTGCCCCGGTTCCTGCTGACCTCCGTCAGGTACTCGGCGCTGCCCTGCAGGCCGAAGGGAAAGGCGCTGTCCACGCTCCGGGACCGCTTCCTGTCGTCCGGGTGCATTCTGTTCCGCCTCCCGGCCCTGCCTCTTCTCTGAAGCCCAGACTTCTGGTCAAACTTTTCAATTAGCTGGTCCACACCCGGGATGGAGCCCGTGTCGATGTCCCGCCCGGTGCCCGGCAGGAAGGGGATGTACCGCCTGTTCTCGTGCCGGTTGACGCTGTCGGCGTGGATGGCGCCCTCCTGGTCGTCCAGCAGAAACCTGTACAGAGCGTTGGCGGCGGTGGGCGTGGCGGAGGACGACGAGGACCTCCGCGACCCGGGCGCGTCCAGCACCGGGCCCGCCGAGTCCTGCCGCCGGAAGGGCAGCACGTCGGGCCGGGCGCTGCCGAGCTCGGCGCGGGGCCTCCTGCTCGCGGCCGCGCCGTCCGGCCCTTCCTTGGCGCAGCTGCGCACGTTGACGCTCACCGAGGTCTGCTTCTTGGGGTCCTCTATGACCACCGAGCTGCACAGCCGGATGGAGCCCAGGCCGGCGCCGGCGGGCAGCGGGCTGCCAGGCGTGGGGCAGCCGGGCCAGGGCTGGGTCTTCGCGTCGGCGCTCGCCTCTGTTGCGCCGCCGAACCAGTCGCTCTCCGGAGCCCGGTGACCCTCCGCGTTCGCCTCATTCTTGCCCGGGTCGTAGGGCTGCAAAAGCTCGGGGTGCCGCTGGAAGTTCAGCAGGCGGGACGACCTCCCCGGGGCGTCTTTTCGCTCCAGGACATCGTTCCTGCCCTCGTGCGGAGAGGGCTGCTTCGGGGCTCCGGGCGGGCCGGGCTGGGCGGGCGGCGGGGTGCCCTCCCTGCTGCCCTCCCCCGTCCCCGAAGCCGGGAAGGGGGGCCCGTTCCCCGGCAGACAGTGCTCTGCGTTGTTGAGGACGATGTAGGGGTGGCCGTCGATGCCCTGGACCCTGATGCTGACGCCGTAGGAGCCCGGCTTGGCGTGTGGCGAGCTCCGTGGCTTCTTGGCGCCGTCCCCGGCCAGGCGCAGGTGGACGCCGTACTCCTGCTGCACGTGTCGGTATTCACCAAAGTACAGCTCCATGGTGCACGGTCCCAGCTGCCGGGAAGGTGGGTGGACAGAGGATACTAAGTTAGACCCCTCACAGCAAAGCACTCGGGAGCCAAAGGCAGCCCTCTCCTGCCCCTGCCCTGACCCGCCGGCTCCCCGACCCACCCGCAGAGGCCGCGCCAGTCACCAGCTCGGCCGGCCCGGAGCTCCCCAGCGGCCTCCAGACCCCGTTTCCGGCTCACTGCTGCTGCGGCCGCGTTTCCCTTCACCTGGATTCCTCGCACTTCATGCTATTTATTTTTAACCAGCAAGGGTGTTCCGGTTGCCAACATCCGAGAACAAGGTACTTTTCCATGGAAATACTCAAGAGCTAAAGAGTTCTGATGTCCGCTGTTTTCCTTTTTCGACCTCGTCACCACACTTGTAGTGTATTTTACACACAAACCTGCTTTGAAATCTTTCCAGTGTTTGCATATAATCTTGAAAACATTTTAACGCTAAGGGATCGGCTGTTTGTGAAGCTAATGATGACAGTACAAATTATTTTTTAAAAAATTTTGAACTTTTTATTCTTCCTGAACAGTGGCACAGTCACCAGAAAAACGTCGCTTAAACAAAATGAGAGGAAGGTGAGGGCTCATTACTTTGCGGAGTCCTGGCGCCAAGAAGCACGGCCTCCCGCGCTCCGTCGCCCGCCAGCACCTCGGGTTCACGCCGCGCAGGGAGCCCTCGCTGCTCCACTCCAAAGCCTGCAGTAGGGAGGGTCACAGATGGCCGCTGCCTCACCTCTGTCACCTGTAAGACCCTTCAGAGCCTCAGGAGTCAAGCTCACAGCATATTTTCTAAGAAAACCATTTATTCAACTCATAATTCCAAATTTACTTGCATAGTTTTGCAAAACATAAATCATTTTCTTTCCTCTACCTCCACACTTAATTTTATGTGTGCTTTCTTCTGTGTTTCTGGATTATACCAGTAGATCATGTTAGTGTTTTCACTGGTGCTTCTCTAAAGAGCTGATTCTTATAATTAGTAATCATTTGGCTTTTTTCATTTTCTAATATACTGAGTTCTACTTTGATTTTTATGACAGTTGTAATAAAAACAGGAGTTCCCCACCTTCTAATTCACAGAGGTATATTCCAAGACCCATCAGTAGATGCCTGCAGTGGATGATACCAAACCCTACATACATACCACGTATGATAAAAACTTAATTTGTAAAGTAGGCAGAGGAAGGTATCAGTAGCAATAAGGTGGACCAATTGCACTATCCTGTAACAAATGCTATGCGATAATGGTCTCTCCAAACAACTTACTGAACTTTCACTTTTACACTTCAAGCCGAATGAGTCCAGCTCTTCTTTGGCGTGTAACGCTGCCAGCATCACTGTTCTTGCACTTCAGTCATGGCTGCCACAAGCACTCCAACACCACAAGGGTCAAGCCGACAATTAGACAGCTGCTCAGCGGCCATCAGGCGGGTAGTGCACACAGTGTGGCTACGCAGCACGCAGCGAGTGACTCAAGCCCTCAGCAGCATGCGGTGGAAGTGCACCCTGCTACTAAGCACAGCGTGGAACTTACTTCCGGACTCCCCATTTGATGTTTCCAGACCACAGCTGACTCCGGGCAACTAAGGCCACACTCTCTACCTCCAGCATGGAGAAGCCACCTCAGAGTTACTGGGGAGCTGAGGCCGGGTCACACAGGCCAGCACAGTAACTATCAATAGCTACCAGTTCAGCGACAGCACGCCCTGACTTCGTCTGATTTGTCGGGGGGCCTGGGGACGTACTCGGGCTCCTAGCAGGGTGCTGTCCATTTTGCTGGTGCAAAGCCACCAACATCACTCCCCATCTCACAAATGGGAACACCTCAGAGCTGCAGGCCTCTGTGATACGTGGCGCCACCCCACCAATTCTAGTGATTTCATTATGTCTCCTTTCATTTTCAGTTATACTAATGTTTTTATGTAATTTGTAATCAAAACAAAACAAGATACAATGAAACCTACAACCTGTAGCTTCCCTTTTCTAATCCCAATCGCATGCGCCGGAACAAGCCAACTGCATGCTTCAGCTATTCTTCCGAGACTGTCCTCCCATTTCCAGATCCTGTTCCCAGCTCTGCCTTCTGACCAATTCTACACGTGGTAGACGCAGTGCACCCAGTGTCCACTTTACTCCCAACTCCGACTGTCTGTTGTTTTCCGAGAAATAGAGCCTTAATACTTTTTCAAACATTTAATTTGTAATTTCCAATAGCGCTTTTTTTTTCCTGTATTTTAGGGAAGGGTCTACAGCGTGTTCAGGTTCTCACTCCTAGATTGGACTCATAGTGATCCACCTGTTTACAGCCTTCCAAGTGCTGGGATTACAGGCATACACCACCACACCCAGTCTCAATCACAGTCTCAGCACGCCCAGGGGTCGGGGCTGGCAGGGCAGGCCCCAGGGATCAAAGCCCCGGCCCCTGTGCCTGCTTGCAGGCACATTAATCCACTGAGCTTTTGGCTGGCCCTTGTTCTCTAATGCATTTCTATTTCACAAATGCTCTGGCTTTAGATAGGAAACAGTCTCTCTCTCTATCTCTGTCTCTGTCTCTCTCTCTCTCTCTCTCTCTCTCTCTCTCTCGCTCACACACACACACGATAACTGCAACTTTCCTCAAACACCATGTTTTGCTTCTGGTTTTTTCTGTCCCTCCCTCCCTCCCCCTCTGGACACCGCTGAAGGTGAAGCTGAAGGTACTCAGGCGCCCACTGAGAGGCTGGTCGGCCTCTGAGCTTCGAGCCCTATGGGATGAAAGCATCCCCCGGAGAGCCTCGAGTCCGGTATCTGGGGACATTATCTCCCTGAAGAAACCTCACATTCATGCTGGGTTACAGTGCCTAGTGCTGGCCCCTCGCACTGTGGGCTGCAGCCCGACCTGGGTAGGGCTAGGAGTGGGAGCCCTGACTTCTCCGGCCCACCCTGCTCAGGCCACTGGCAGCTCTGCGGGCAGAGCACCCTCTGTTGTCACCATAGCCACTCCAGGTTTAAACCTTGTTTGTTCCTTTACAGTCACTTGAGTAGCACTTTGAAGGGAGGATAAACTTTCCTTTTATTTTTTGGCACTGGGACTCAAACTCAGGACCCAGAGCTCGCCAGGCAGGCACTGTGTTGCTGAGCCACATCTGCAGCTCTAGACCTTTAAACTTGTCCACCTTGGGAAGGGTGCTAATAGAAACCGCAGAGGTGGTGTACTGAGTGGAAACCACAAGCTTAGTAAACACACGAGGCCCTGGGTTGGACTCCCAGCACACAGGAAGAAATGCAGCCAGCCGAGGCCACAAGGCCGCCGCCGCCGCGCTGGGCCCACCTCTCGGTCCCCGGGCAGCACGGGCCTGCTTCTTTCTCTGGTCCCCAGGCACATCTGCATTTGTGAGCCCTGCCAGGCAGGCGCTCTATCTCTGAGCTACGCCCCAGCCCTTTAAAAGGTCTTCTCAAAGGCGTTCTGCACAAACGAATTCACCCCACGGATGCTTCTGAGTGGTGTTCACCGCACACAGCTATTTTCCTCACCCCTAATCTCTTCTTATGCTGACACTGACTTTTTTGATGGAAATATTTCTTCTTAATATTTGTTAATGAAAGTCTGACCTAGGGTTTTATAGTCCACTTCAATAGCTGCTGCTGCTAGAGTCAACACTAATTACATTTCAGTCTTTGAGTAAGGCCACCTTGGTTTATTACCGTCTTAGCTCCCTGTTGGTAAATTAATCCACATATTTGAATTTCATGAAATGCCCACAATTTGCATTTCCTTGACAACAAACCTCAACCCAATATTTTCAGAGAGGACATTTCTCAGCTGGGCACTGGTATCTTAAGCAAATGTGAATTTCCTTCCCAATCAAAGTGTAAACACTGAATTAATTAATGAGTTTCAGGCCAGCTGTTCTCTGCTTCCCAGCCCGAGCCACTTGCCATGCTAACAGGCCACAGCCGGGCTCGCCTGGCTGGGCAAGAGCCCATCGAGGGGCTTACATAATTTGGCAGTAAAAACTGATCAGTTGCCAAGATGCAACATTGTGGCACTTGGCAAATAAAAGCAGTGTTTTGGGGTGGAAAGAATGGTTTATGAAAAGACTGCTAAATGACGGTAATTGCTTTAGTTAGCAAGATCAGGGGGTGCTTCTGCAATAACAAAGTGCCTAGCTCCTGGGAGGAGGAACACAGCCCACATGGCGACGCTTCCTCTCTCTGGGCCACCACTGTGACCAAGCGCTGGGGCCTGGGCACACAACCCGGCTGCGTGCTGACCTCCACTGGACCTCCAGGGCTGAGGCACAGGCGTTCTCCAGCAGCCACAGACCCACGAGTCCTGCAGAAGCACTCGGCCGCCTAGACTCTTGTCCCTTGCTGTTAGCCCTCCTCAGGAGCACATGGGGAGACTCCGTAAGTCATCCTATCACACCGCACATGTCACTGAGACAGGCACCAGAGCAAAGGTGGGAGCCACCGGGCCTTAGTGTAACCCTGAGAAAATTCCAGCAAGTATGAGATGAGCCGAAAACCAAGTATAATCTCCCCGGTGGATCTGGTCTCCCATCCAGAGGGCACCACCGTGACTCCTATGAGGAGGAGGCTAAAAGCACTAAACGCCAGGCAAGTGCTTTCTCGGAATGGATGTGCTCTGGAACTGCAGGAAGACATGATTCCATGTGGGAATATCCACAGTACAACCTCCACTCAAAGTGGAGCCAGAGGGGGGAATCGAGGTGGGGAGGTGGGGTGCGCGCCTGTGATCCTGGCACGCAGAAGGCTGACGCAGGAGAGTTGCCATGAGTTTGAGCCCAGAGTGAGTTTAAGGACAGCCTGCACTGCATAGCTAGACCCTATCTCAAACCAGCCCCCAACAAAGTGGCAAATCAGAGTGTAGAAGACCTAAGATGAACAAAACGCAGAGCAGGTTGAACTTATTCCCACACGAAAGAAGAGGCGGCCCGGCCTAAACTGAGCTTCAAGTCTGCCTGTGCTTTCTGTGGCCTGGGCGTGAGAAACATTTACAATTTCTAAAAAAATGTCTTTGCACACAGCTGAGCCTTTCCAGAACTCCCTGGGAAAGCCTTCTCAAAACTAACCTTGAGGCTTCAAAATAAACCAGAACTCACAAGGGTTTGAATCACCTTAAGCCTGACAAGCAAAACCTTCCTGTTTTTGGAAAAATAATTACGTTTTCCACACCGAGCGCTACCTCCCCAACGCCCCCATCCCACACACAAAGGACACTGCAAAGCATGACAGCCCCTGGGAAGGGCCTGCTTGCTACAGCTGGACAACCTGGAGACCCACAAAGGCACATCAGGCATGGTGATGCGCGTCTGTAATCCCAGCAAGGCTGTGAAAGGCTGCGGCAGGAGGAATGGCCCGAGTTCAAGGCCACCCGGAACTAATACCGAGATCCTATCTCAAAAAAAAAAAGCTTAACATAGGTTCACTTCTTCACCCTAAAGTAATTTTTTTCAGAAGTTTGAACCCTGGGGTACTCCACCGTTGGGCTACACTCTGAGCCCTTGTTACTTTTTGAGACAGAGTCTGGCTAGATCACCCAGGCTAGCCTCCAACTTGCCTTTTTTCTGCCTAAGCCTTCAAGTAGCTGAACTTACAGGTGTGCACCATCACCCTGCCCCTTCACATGATGTCTTTGCAGAGTTGAGAGACAGAATGAGCAGCTCTGAAGACAGACAGGGCGCAACCTCCCCTGAAGGTAGCAGAAACTGTTCCTAACACTGGACGCAGTCAAATCCCAGCTGGATGTGTGTTTTCCAGTCTCTAAGGCCAGGTTACCGCTGGCGACTTCATAAGGTAACTGAGAAAATGACACGATATACGCTAAATGAAGTGACAGGAACTGTAGCACAGACAGTCTGAGGCTGCCGTCTCTGGTCAGACCTGTTCTACCCACATGGCAATGTGTGGATGTTCGCAGCCCTTGCACACAAGGTAAGACTGCGACTCTGACCTGACACTCCCTATCCCTGAGCTATCAACTGCCAGCCTTAGAGGTCAGACGGTTCTCTTCATTGGCAAAACTCACTGCTGGAAAAGTCTTTGTTATAACTTCTCGAGGTCCTGCTCAGTTTCCTGCCTTTACCTCAGCTTTCCCTGGTGCCCCCACCCCTGCTACCTGAAATGGTTTGAAATGCAATAAATATGGGTGGCCCAGAGAAGCCTCTGTCTTAGCTCAAGAGAGTTTTGACCTTCCTGAGCCCCCAAATCATATTACATTGTTTCTTTTATTTACGCCTTCGCCATACAGTCTTCTTGGGAGATTGGGGGCCCAACCAAGCACCCAATAAAATCTACAAACACTCACAAAACTTTCAGTTTCTCAGTCTTATAGACATAGGACAGAGGGTGTGACAAAGCTGGCTGGGGAAGTGAACCAGACCTGTCAATCACAAGATCACAGGCAACACCAGGACCCCAGATGTAGGACTTCTCGCCAAGAGAAGGCGTCTTCTTCGCCACTCCTCTCCAGGAGGCATGGGTGGCACAACAGGCCCTGCCCTCATGGAAAGCCTCTATGAGGTGTGAGCTTGCATTGTAGCTGGCCCTGGCTTCCTCAGGTGTGGTCTGTGCTTTCATTTTTGCTTTTCCCCTTTTTTCTCTCTGTTTAGCCCAAGTTCATTCTGAAGAGCTGATTTCTCCTATAGCTGTTTACTCTGTACTAGTCAAATAAACTTTTTCACACTGTTATTGGCTCGTCTCCTCCAATTCTTCGTTTGAGGCAAGAAGAACCGGGAATACTTTCAAATGATGAGCCAATCACATTGTACCCAGTAATGTTGGGTGTGAAGGTAGTACCCAATAACACTGCCAACACAGCACCAAAAAGTTGTCCATGTCAGGCACGGTGCACACACCTGAAATCCTTGCACTTGGGAGGCTGAGGCAGGAGAATTGCCATGAGTTCAAGGCCAGCATGCATTACAAAGAGAAATCCTGTCTCAAAAAAAAAAAAACAAAAAAAAAAAAAAAAAAAAAAAGCTGTTCAAAGTGAGGATTGGTGTGAGCAACACTACACCAAGCCACCAAAGGAACAGGGACAACTTTGCAGGTCCCCAGCCAGAGAAGCTATGTCCCCAACCTGTGTGATCAGATGACATGCAATGCCTTCTGCCTCTGGGGACCACTGTCTCCCTTACCTGTGGACACCCTAGCCCAGCCAACTCCTGCAGCAGCTTCAATTCCTCTTGTCACACGGCAGCCAGCACCCCCACAAAGCACAGGCCCAGCAGTGGCTGCCCGGCTCCGTGGATTTTGTCCTGATGACCATATCTTAAGCTTTCCCAACTGCTTCTGAGTCAGACATGCTTGCTGCCCTTGCCTAACTGTACGGGTCCTCAAAGCACCCGGCTGCAAGGACCTCACTGTCTGCCCTCAAGACGCATAAGCTCCCTTGGCTCAGGAGCTCCTCCACGGCCCCACCTGGGGTCTGGGATTGTCTCTCGGACCCCGGGGCTCTGCTCAAGTCTTTCCACATTTCTGCCTCTCTCTCTCTCGTTGTCTCTGGTACTGGATCACTAAGACCAAACCAGAGCTGAATCATTCCCTGCATTTGCCACCCTCCCAATGAGGCCGTTCCAATACCTCAATGTGGAGAAGAAAAAGAGACAAAAAAGGCAAGAGAAGTGAGGAGCCACAGCCAGGAGGAGAGAGGAAACCAGAAGAAGCCAGAAGTCAGAGTAGAAAGAAGGGGCGGAATCACAAAGACAGGCACCACTGTGGTGTTGGGCAGATGAAGCCCAGGGAAGAAGGACTCTGACGCTGGACAGAAGACATGCAGGCTGGCCTGAGCAAGACAACAGGGCCGTGCGGCAAAGCCAGCCCTTCTGGGGAAAGTGATGACCACAGAAGCTAGAACACAGGAAGAGAAGGCTGTCCCGGAAAGCCCGGCTGCCTCCTCCGTGGCCACCGTCACCGTCCGCCCCAGGAAGAAACCTCCAGGAATGAGCTTGTAGCCAGGGCCCAAGGGCACCGCCTTGAGGCTCCCGCGCAAGATGCTGCCTACCTAACTGTGGGAAAGTGCGGTATTTTCTTCCCCCACTGACAGCTGCTCATGGACTGAGACACTGCCAAACCTTGAGGCTACGGCAGGCACCATAAAGACCCATGTTAGAAGCAGCACAGAGGAACACCCTCCACTTGGGGCGGCCAAAAAAGACATCAATAAGAGAATCTAAAACATAAACAAAGTCGCTCTTTGTGCCTCGGCTCCACTACTGATTAATGCCCACCCCTCTGCTCCTACCCCGTCCCAGTAGAGGGGCCACACTGACCCATCCCACAGGCAGAGGCCATCTAACTTCTGGGACTGCCTTACACCAGCCCCTCCCTAGCTCTAGCTTCCAAGGCTTAGAGCCAGACCTCTGCTCTGGGACCCGCTGCCCTCCACTACCCTCTGGGACCCGCTGCCCAGCCCGGCGCTCTGACACCCACCGCCCTCCCCGATGCTCTGGGACCTGCCGCCCTCCCCGCCGGCCTCTCTCCTGCGATTCCACCGCCTTCCTCCACCTAAAGCCCACACAGAGGCTAGTGCTGCAGCATACCGAGGCAATTTTGACATTCGCTGTGAAGCTAAGAATGCTCACTCCTTCTCTAACTACACGTTTACAGCACAGTGGTCCCACTCATGGGGGACTCCTGCACACAAGTAACACCTTGGTTTGTTCCCTTCCCTTCCCTCCAACCCTTCTCCTGCTCCCCATTTATAAAAGCTGTTTCGATTCTTTTTTCTTGAAATCCCTTTCCCTCCGCCCCGCCCCACTTCTCGCTCCTGCCCCCACTTGCGCAAGCATTCCTCACCCTAACGCTCTGTCCTTCCACTCCTTGGCTGTACTTGCAGTCTCAGCTGAGAGGAGCAGCGCAACACTGAACTCTGTCTGGTTCATTTCACTCCAGATGACGGTCTCAAGTGTATCCATCTACCTGCAAGTGTCTCCAGCTTACCCTCTTCGTGGCAGGGCGGCACCGGTCGTGGGCACTGCCACGGCCACGGTTTCTTTACCCACCCATCTGCTGGTGGACGTGCGGGCTGTTTCCACAGCCATTACAGACTGCGCTGTGTAAACCTGGGTACTCGGGTGTCACTGTGGTGTGACGGCTTTAACTCAGGAAGACACCTAGGACAGGACTCTCTTGCGAGCCCAAACGGAGCCTCCAGCTTCAGTTTCTTGTGTACTTTCCATATTTACTTTTAAATATGTTTGCTGGGCACCGAGCACCCACTGAGGGTTTCTGCACTGCACAGTAACCCCTCGAGCTTGGGATGCACCCTCCTCCGCACATCAGCCCGGCGCTGCCCGCCACTGCACACTGCTGTGGGGAAAGCTGCAAAGAAAGACAGACGTGAAGCCTCTCGGCTTTCCCTCAGGGGTCATTTGTACATGTCTCCCATAAAAGCCCAAGCGTCCTATGTAGTCTCCCAGACAGAGCTCTGACGGGAGGCTCCTGAGTCTCCCGTGAGGTGTAGGAAATAAAGCAGGATCCCCGTCCACCTGTCCTGCAGGCGCCAAAACAGGCGCTCCTCTGAAACAGGTGTCAGTTGGGTTGAAAAGCCTAGACCTGAAAAAGAGATCACTACAAAGAAAGGAGAAAAAAGCAAAGAGGAAAAGGAAGAGTCTCAAAAAGAGACAAAGAAAAGAAATTCCAGACTGGCAGTTAAAGGTTGAAACAAAACAAAAAACCCAGCTTCTGCGACCTCTACCCATGAGATTCAAAGACGTCACTGTCCATCCAAAGAAGCTAAACACACTAAACAAGTAAAGGAACAACAGTAAAACCCCACCATCCACATTAGGAGAAAAAGTGCCCTCGAGGAAGCCCTCAGCCCTGGGAGCAGCCGCCCACATCCACGTCTGGGCCTCAGGAGAGAGCCCCTGACTGCCTGGCCCCCGGGATGCCAAGCGCCTGGCAGCCATGCCCCTGGGGAACCCGAGCACCTTGCGAGTCCAAGACCCA
Organism: Octodon degus; assembly: GCF_000260255.1. Lineage (NCBI taxonomy): Eukaryota > Metazoa > Chordata > Mammalia > Rodentia > Octodontidae > Octodon > Octodon degus. The sequence continues at coordinate 18,149,389 of NW_004524602.1, forward strand.
TGCAGCCGCTCACAGTCACCCTTCCTGGAAACTCGAGCTTCGAGACCTGACCCCGGCTCCAGGCAGCCCCAGCACTTGGGGACAGAGGCTGCTTTTCCTTTGAATAGGTTGTCACGCTCATTCCCCTGGCCTTGAGTGGTGGCCTACGGCATGGGATGAGACCCTGTCTTAAAAAATTAAATAAGTAAATAGATAATTATTCCACAGAGAAGCCTTATACCGGCACTCATGCCTGTGCTAGCCAAAAGCATCCTTAGACACCCCAAAGACTAACCTGGGGCTCCCACGGCTAAATGACCAAGAAGGTCTCTAGACTCTGTCTCCTACCCCAGCACACTGCAGAAACACCGCTCTGGGGAATCTGGTTCGCAAAAAGTCCCTGAGCAGCTCGGGATACCTCTCCTTATGCTGAATTTAGTGATGTCCTAGCCCAGGCTGCCCATTACCCGTCCCCTCACCGACCTAATCAACCTCACTGACCTCTCAACATCGCACCTCCCACACCAGCACTTGGGGGACCTCGACACCCAACATGCAGCTTGGAAAACAAATGTTCAATCCACTGCAAATGGATGGGAACAAAAGCAGGCAGAGGAGAACCAAACACAGAACATGGAGCCGCCAGACATTTGCTAAGTACAAGAAAACGAACGATTCACAAGCTTTTCTAACTCAATGCTTAATGGCTGATTTCACCTTCCCTCTTTGAAAGGTCAGACCAGGAGACCCTCACTGTACCCCAAGAGTGTGAGGTGGCCGGGCATAGCAGCAGGGAAGGGGTGACCCAGGTGCGTCGGAAACAGGCCAGTAAACGGCAAAGGACCCACCCAGAAGCGTTCTACCAACAGCGACGGAGCTGCCTTCTTCAGAGGGCTATAGTAAGCGTGCAGCAGTGTGTACTGGACTGCAGGTGGCGGAGGGAGCCCTGCTCCTCACAGCACGTAGGGAGGTGACAGACACGTGGGGGACGCACCCTGCAGTAACGAATGAGAGCTGGCGACATCTGACCCACAGACGTTACCTACAGAAGGGGGGGGAGAGAGAGAGAGAGAGAGAGAGAGAGAGAAAGAGAGAGAGAGAGAGTCTACACACCAGCAGCCACACACACACCCTTCCTTGCTCTTTCCATGGACACAGCCAAAAGCAGCAGCGCCCAGTAGCAGTGACCAACCTAGCACCAGATCTTGATTTCAAATGCCAATAAATTCTCCATGCGAGGAGCCGGGGACCCTTGAGGACATGGAGGACATGGAGACCAGGGAAGGAAATGCACAAGGTGGGGCTAGAGCATCTTATAGTGTCAGAAATTTTAAAAGTGCCTAAAAACCAAACATCATCCACAATGATGCAGTCATATCAAAGGACCAGCAGGGCCAAGCACAAAACCTGCCCGTGACCAAAGCTAGAACTGAAGTAAGTGGTGCTGAATTACAGCCAGAGCTACGGTACACCTCTGTGTGTCCACACGCAGATGGATGAACAGTTGCACAAGTGGGGAGGATGCAGACAGCCCTCAAGCAGAGCCCTAGGGCATTCGGTGCTCTTTCTCCCTCAGGAAAGGGCAGCTTCGCTCCTCACTGCGTGAGTACGGGCTGCACACAGCAACTCTCTCCTGCGAAGTACAGGATGGGAAGAGAGAAGAAACAGCTATGGAGAAAGCGGACCTCAGCCAGGCCTGCATCGAGGGCTGTGTCAGCAGGGAAAAGCCACGTTGGTGACTGACACAAGGAAATACCCAGAACTGTCCAAAGCGAGTCTCAGAAGTCACAGCTGAAAGAGCTTGAGGAAACAACAAAAGGGACAGGAGCCTGGGCCAGAAAAAAGGCAGAGATGAGAACCAAGAAAAACGAATTAGTAGGGCCAGCCAGACTAAAGTGCCTGCTTAGGGAGACTCGGGGACCAGGGTTCAATCCTAGCAGTGCCAGCCCCACCCCCAGGGCGCGCCGAGATAGTAATTAAGACTAGGCATAGAGCACCTGTAATACCAGCACATGGGGGGCTGAAAACAGCAGCATCACCATGAGTCTGATCTACGTAGTGAGACCTGTAGAACCTGTAGACCCTGTACTAAATACATTTTTTAAAAAAAAGAAAGAAAGAAAAATGAACGAGCCACGGATACTGGGTAAGGGCTGACCAGTCCAGCAACAGCTCAGCTGTGGCGCTCAGTTCGTTCCAAATTCATGTCTGAGCACCAAAAAGTTCAAGAATGGAATAGATTTTTTTTTCCATAAGAAATAACAGAAACCCAAATAAGTGTTTCTAAGGCCCAAAAATTACATTTAAAAATTCATTCTTCCTGTACTTTAACAAACTTCCCAATGATTTCTTTCTTTCACACTAGTGTGTTTCTACAGTTTTCCTCTTAGCTTTATTGCTTGTGAGTATTTTGGGGGTTTTGTTGTTGTTGTTTTTTTTTTTTCCAGTACTGGGGATCAAACTCAAGACCTTGTACTTGCCTGGCAGGCGTTTATGCCACTGAGCTATCTCCTCCATCCATCTACCTTTCTTTGCAGTCACAGTTACAACATTTTATGCAAATACTACAAGACACAAAAAAATAAAAGCACAGTGACAAAGCTCTGAGCACACCACCATGAGCACTGTACAACGTCTGGGGACATCGGTACCTCGACGGCTGCACAGCCCCTTGTGGCTACAGCGAGATGTCACGCCTGACTCACTCTCGGCACATGCAGGCTTTGTTCATGTCAGATTTTCAGTTTCAACTATCAAGCAAATGAGGAACACTGAGCAGATTTTTCTTTTCAAATGTTGCTGTTCGCATAGTAGAAAGTTCAATCAGGGAGACATTCGACAACTGAGGTGCCACTGTACTGGCTTATCAACTGTAACAAACTGGACATCTGATGCTGGTCATAGGCAAAGGTGAGTGGGCTTTTCTGCCCTCACCATTTCCTCTTAAATCTTTCTTTAAAAAGAAAAGTCAGCTGCCAGGTAAACAAAAGCAGTCACACCTGTAGTCATTCCAACTTGGTGGGCAACCCAGAGAGGACGGGCTGACGCCTGCCCTGCACAAGGCCGCCCGGCCTGCGCCCTGGGCAGGTCCCAAAGCACTGCTGCCAGGTTACACCCCTGCCAGGAAGAACAGCACCAACAGCCCGCAGGCCTGGGGACACGGGGGCAGCCCAGGACCGGAGCTGAGTCTGGGCCCAGCGCCAGGCAGTGCGCTCATCTGGCCTCCAGCATGAGCATTTGTGAGCTGAGGACAGCTCCTCGCAGGCTCCTAGAGATGGGCTGCCCTAAGGTCTGCAGGCTGCGCCTTGCTGACCAAGCCACAAGCACAGCCAGACGAAGCCCAGGATGCACCTGCCCCGGGAACCAGAGGCCAGAGAGTTCGGGTGGGGCAGGTAGCGTGGGGTAAACCACACACTCGCACCAGCTCCGCTTCCCTAGGCAATACTCTGCCCTTGTTCTCCATCTCAGCGGCAAGGATTCGCTTCTCCAGCAGAGACAGAAGCTGGATGAAAACCAGAAGAGCCAGGTTCGTCACAGAGCAGAACATGGGAAAGTAAATACAGGACGGGGCACGCGGGGAGGGTGAGAGCAGGAAAGGAACAGGAGAAAATGGGGGATGAGTGGAGCCAAGCCGGTGACGGGGAACGCAGGCAGACTGGCTCCTCCTGGGTCTCTGGCTCCCAGGGCAGTTAGTGAGGACGCGCTCAGGGAGGCCACAGAGGGAGGTCACAGCATGGGGAGCCACAAGGAAGAAACAAGCTGCCCCTCCCGCACACGGGGGAGACAGGGAGCTCAGCCCTGCAAGAACCAAGGCCATGGGGAGCCCTTAAGGAAGGAGACAGTCACAGGTCTGCATCCTGGAATGGGACAACCGGGCTGCGCTCCTCCTGCAGCTCTTGGGGACATGGTTCTCGTGCCATGCTCGGCAGCTGGAGCCTGCTCGCAGCTCCTAGGCTCGGTCACTCCCTCCGCCTCCAAAGCACAGGGCAGCATCTTCTCCCGCCCTCACCTCCACACTGGCATCTGCGCTGCGCCCTGCTGCCTGCTTCCTCTTCCCCTTACAGAGACGCTGCACTACACTGGGCCAACCTGGACATCCGGCCACACTCCCAGGCTCAGGCCATCACTTAACCACACCCTCTGCAGAGCCAGGCGATGCCTTCCCGGGCCCAGGAAGAGCCTGCGGACACTTCCTAGGAGCCCAAGGGTCTGAGGTGGACAGAACAGTCACTCCCCCACAAAAAGGAAAAAAGAAAGAAAGCAAGCCCAGACACTCCTCATTTAATGACTGAGTTCTGACCCTGCAAGCAGGCTGCTAAGTGAATTGTTTGCTAAATGAGGACTGTATATCTGTGCACAGGGCAATATTCAACCAGACGAACGGTCGCCGGGAGCTCCAGGCCGATGACTTCGCTCTTATCTGCACAGCTCTACATGCATAGTGCAGTGTGGCAAGGCGTAACGGAGCACACAACTACAGAGCGGCACTGCATGCTGCAGCCAGCAAAAGCAACAGCCACGTACCAACAGGTGGATGGTACAAATAGGATGCTGAGGCTCCAAACAAGATGGACAGGTTCCTACAGAAACAGGCAAGTCGCAAGTCAGGCTGGCCTGAACTCGCAATGATCCTCCTGCCTCAGCCTCCTGAGTGCTGCGATCACAGGTGTGTGCCACTACCACACCCAGCAATATCTGTATTTCAGTGTTCAGAGAGCAGCAGGGACAGCACGAGAGGATGCGGTGCCAGCTTCCTCAGTCCCACTGCTCGGGGCTGCTGCCCTGCCCGCAGATCCCAGGAATTGCAGTTTGCCTGCTCCCTCAAATGCCTGGGGAAACTCCTGACCATGCCTTTGCCCCTGGATGCCAGGAACGCAGGTAACGTATCCCACGAGCCTGCACAGGCTGAACGCATCCGCAGACTGGAAGGATGATGCAGTCTAGAGAAATGAGGCTTAGTGCAGAGAATCTGGGTTCCTGAACTGGGGGCCCCGCAGCCAACAATGCAACCACTCTGTAGTGCATTGAGGCACATGTGGGCCAGACTTTGTTCACTCGGGCTGGTGGATCACAGCTGTCAGAGTCACTGAAATGACTGTCAGAGGCCACTGGGATCTCTGGAGAGGACATGTCCTCCAGGAGGAGGACCAACCGCCCAGCATGGGCGGTGTAGGCCAGCATCGGAAGTCCCTAGAGGAAAGCCTCAGAGGAGCAAGTGGCAAATCCCCAGTGGAAAGGCCACCAATCCACAGGCCACGGGCCAAGGGAAGCCACAGTCTCTTCCTGACAAGGCTGAGCAGCAAGGCCTGACTTAGGAAATGGTGACCAGAAGGCACTGGGTACAGAGGAGGGTGTGGCGCGGAGCACAGGGTAAACCCATCAGATGCAGATACCAGGAGGCCATCATGTGAAAAGGAGACTGAACTTGCCCGAGTGGCGCCAAAGGCCACAAAGGGGACAATGACTAGAGGTGTGCTCGTGAATCTCAGGAAAGGAGAGAGAGGCCTACACTGGTAACACAGACCACGTCCTAAGAGTGTGGCTTCCCACCCCGACTAAGAGCAAGTGAGCGCCACACCGCGCACAGGTGGGTCTGAGAAGGCACTCGGCCAGCCGGAGTCAGCCCCAAAGAGCCAGGGACTCAGCGACCGCATCACACACTTGCTGGGCAGGAGGGTCCCTCCCAGAGAGAGAACATCAAGGTAATCACACACAGATAGGTGTGCAGGGCCAAGGACCGTGAGGCACAGTGCTGACGCGCAAAAGAGCAGCAGAACCAGAAGAGGACCACGTCAGCTCCCTGCAGATCTTACCCAGCGCTTCATCTGTAGAAGCCGCGCCTGCCAGCCCAGGATCTGCACTCGGGCGCTCCCAGCTGTCACCAGCGCCCACGTCCTCCCCGCACAAGTCTCAAGCCTTCCCCACACACCCACGGGAAGCAAACCTGGGAGCCACCCGTGCACGGGGTGCTCCCCAGGGGAAACGTGCAGCCTGGGGAATGCTCCCGGTAGAGGACAGCTAACCTGCGGGGCTTGGGGAGGGCCGGCAGACAGCAGGGAGGCTCTGTTAGGCGCTGCAGGCGGCACCAGGAGCCGGGCCGAGGCCAGCAAAACCATCCAGAGAAGAGAAAAGGCATCTAGGGCTGCAGGGCCAACAGCACAAGGCAGAGACAGCCGCAGCCTTGAACGGTGAGGTTCCGAGATGAAGACTGCCGGGTCTGGGCTTCTGGTATGAGGAGAGAGCGTGGTGCTGACCGCTGAGCCAGATGCATCCGGGAGCTGGAAGTCACAGCCTCTCACAGCGATGCCTGGAAGCTGGATCCGGGAAACGTAAGCTCCCGCTTCACAGCACGAGTCCGAGAGTTGGCCTGGGTTGGCAGGGCCTCTGCACAAGGGGAAGGCCCTCCATTGAAACTCTGCAGTAAGATGGGGTAGTTTTGTCTGTTTTTTCCTGCCAACTTGGTTTTTGAGACAAGATCTTGCTCTTCCAGGCTGGCCTGGAATTCACTATTCAGCCCAGGCTGGCATCAAATTCCCAGCGATCCTCCTGCCTCAGCCTCCCAAGGGCTGGGATCACAGGTGTGCGCCACCACCTCCAGCTAGCAGCACTGCCACTAGTGAGCAAATGCTGCCAGTGTCACCATCCAACATGGTTTAGGTTTGGCACACCTTAGTGAAATCCTTTAAAAGTTGTGTGAAAAGAAGGCCAACATGGGGGCCAGTAAGACAGCGCAGCCGACTAAGCACCTTCTTAGGCAAACTCAGGGACCAGGGTTCGATCCCCGGCACCACCTGCTGTGCCAGCCCTGCCCCCAGGCGCACTGAGCCTGCGCCAGAGTCCGGGCGTGGTGGCGCACACCTGTAATCCCAGCGCTGGGGAGGCTGAAAACAGGAAGATTATCATGAGCCTAATCTTTGTGTATTGGGTACCAAATACACACACACACACACACACACACACACACACACACACACACACAGAACACCATCATGGTCTCTGTGGTACAGCCATCAGTGTGATTTATTATCTTGTCATTCTCAGGCAAACATGATTTCCCTGGTGGAATCGGGCAAGACATATACAGGAGAAACCCCACTCTTAGTTTTGAAGTCTGGGCATGTGGCACAGACCTGGAGCCCAGCGCTTGGGAGCCTGAGGCAGGAGGAGCCTGGGAGTTGGAGGCCAGCCCGGCCCACGTGGCAAGAGCTTGTCTCAGAAAAATTACAAAACATGAAGAAAGCTTTAGGCGGACTGCATTTTCATCTTGTTAGCAAAGTGAAAAGAAGCTAAAGCAGCAGACACACTTGCCGCAGCGGGGAGCCCCTCGTGCCACGGCAGGATTAGGGGAGGCACTTGGCACAGGCGGCTCGCTCGTCCCACCTGCAGCGTCACTTCACAGCAGCCAACGCGTTTGCGGGTTTTAGCCATAGTGTAGCCTCAGGCCCGCGTGGTGGGAGGGAGGCCTTTCTCCCACGCCCAGCTGTATCACTGAGCCCCTCCCACACATAGCGGGACCCAAGGGCTGCCAAGCAGGCCAGAGGTGACTTCCTGCAGCCCCTCCTCTGCCCACCAGCCCAACCACGGCCTGCGGCGAGGCACAGGGCATGGAGACAGCAGCCTCGTGCCAAGGCCCCGGCCTCCCTGTGCGGGTGGGAAGCGGACCGTCAGAAACAGAAGCGAGCCCCACAGGGCAACAGCCCAGCTTGCAGAGCAACCCCGTACGGCTCTATGTGCCTGGACAGGTTCAGGTAGAGCCTTCCTGACAGCCTCGAGGGTGAAAAACCTGACACAGGGAGCTGAAGAAACCTGGGCGAGGCTGCCAGGCTCTCCAAGGGCGGCTCAGGATCAAGGCAGGGTCCGCCCATCTGTGGTCCTCCCTTGCCCACTTAGGCAAAGGGAAGCCCCAGCTGTGGCAGCTCACGCCCTTAGTCCAGGTGAGTCCCACGATCACAGGCCCAGCATCCCGCCTGTGCTCCCCCAGGCCAGCACCTGAACCCACGGAGAGGGTGAACCCCACCTGCCTGGCCCAGGAGGGCGCAGCCTGACGGGAGACCCCCATAAGGTGCCCGGGGCACAGATTCTGCTAGCAGCTGTGTCTCACAGGCCAAATGTGGCTGGGATTGGACCTGTTTCTCTACATTTTTCTCCTAACAAAAATAATTCCTGAGATAGACTCAGACCGCAGGGCCACACCTTGTTTTATTAGCTCTCAGCTGGTTTAAATCCCAAAAGCCCGGGCCTCCTGACAGCCTCCTAGAGCTCCTGGCGCACATCTCAGTGATGGGGCTCCCAGAGCGCCACCCCACACCCACAGCAGTGCCTCTTCCTGCCGGCTCCGCCCCTAGCCTGCTCTCCCGAGGAGACCCCCCTCCCACTCAGCCCCTAGCCTCCCTGGTTGCTCACATGTGGCCGTGGTACTTGTTCTTGGGCTCAGCACTCATGTCCTGGACCCTCCCAACAGAAGACACAAGTGCCTGGGAGGGTTCAGGGGGCCCTACGATGCCCAGCCACTGCTGGGAACTGGGGGCCACTCAGCACCAGCCTCTGGGCGCGGCTCTACCCCCCAGTTCCCTGAGCCCGCTGGTTCCCAAACCCTGCACCCCACACATGTGCTGGGGCCCAAACACTGGCGGGCACTGATGTCGGCCTCCTGCTGAGCAGCCTCTGCCTCTACACATTTGAATCCCCGGTGGGCCCCAGTGGGCACACTCGGCACCTAGTGTGCTCTCACAGGGTCACGGTGAAAGCAAATGCCCTCACAGGGAGGACCCAGCCGAGGCCTCAGGCAGGTCCTGCGCTGACCAAGAGAAGCCAGCTTCTGACAGCCAGGCCGTATGGAGAACACCAGGAGTGTGTGCGTCCCTCAGCCTGGGGTTCATCCCGGGAAACATAAGTGTTCCCTTCCAACCAAAGAGCACAGCAGGGTGTGGCCAGCACCCCATTCTTCCTGGCCATCCCACTGCTGTAACTGACATTGGGAGGCAGTCCTCCCCTCCGCCTCATCTCCGAAGACCACAAACAGAATGATGTCCTCCGTGCTTTCAGACACAAAATGAACTATCAGAAACCCTTTCTCAAACACAGACTTTTCAAATATCAAGAGAAAAGACTTGGGACTAAGTGTTATTCTACTGAAGTTTCTGGCCAAGAAATCTCGTCTACCCCTGGCTCACTTTGCACAGTGATCTCTTTAACATTTGTGGCATAAGAGTAAGAGCAACTCAGAAAACAAAGCAGGAGAACATCTCTTTTCTCATCATACTTGTTAAAAGCAAAAGAAAATAGAAAGACCCAGAGCAGGTGAGGTGGCCCAAGCCCGTAATCCCAGCATTTGGGAGGCTGAGGCATGAGGATTACCATTAGTCAGAGGCCAGCTTGGGCTACAAAGCAAGATCCCATCTCAAAAGAGAGAGAAAAAAAAAAAAGGTACTGTGACTTTTATAGGTCAGGAATTGAGGCTCATGAGGCAAAGGGATGTGCTGCCTCAGGCCTCACAGGAAGCAACCCACAGGGTTGAACCTGAAAACTCTGGGCCCTCACAGTAGCCTTACAGCTTCGAGCATGCCCCACCCTTCAGACCCCAACTCTAAATGCACTTTATGCCTGAGTCCTCTCTTGCTGCAATCAGCAGAGCTTTCCCCGTGCTTCCTCCTGAGTTTCTGCAGACTCAGTTCACGGTCTTGTCACCTGGGAGGGACACTTGCAGGCTGAAGTGACCAGGGAGAGGTCAAGCCCAAGTCCTTCCAACAAAATGTCCCCACTGGGCTCAAGAAAGCGCAGGCCAGGGGCTCCCATGGAGCTGAACAGCACTGCCTGCAGCTGGAAGCGGTTTTTATGTGAAAATGCTCCCTTGGCAAAACCTGCTGCTGTAAGGGGCCCAATTTTTCAATAACCTCCTTCAAAATGTCATTACCGCAGCTTTTCATAGAAACCTGTGTTTGAAAAATCCTGACACGTTCTTGGATTTACTAAGACTTCATTCTTCACTTGAAAATACCTTACACGCTGCTAGAGAAACCCTCTACCACCTTCATAAACCCAGAAGAGGTGGTGGGGACGCAGAATCAGAGAAGGAGAAGGTGCCTTGCCAAGAGGTTTCGGAAGCTCCGCGGCTTTCCTGGGTGGCATCAGGGCTTCCAGCTTGGCAGTTGCGGCTGTACTGAGCTCCCAGGAGAGGCTGGGAGGGAGAAGCACTCTGGCAGCCTTGATCAGAGCACGATCTGGGCACTCACGATGGCCGTGGCAGGGGGCATGGAGGGCAGTGGTCTCTGTGGCTGTGGCTCCCAGAAAGGGGACGTGAGGCCAGGCCAGACGGCTGCCCTTCTTCCAGGCCAGGGCAACCCCGGGGCTTCTGTCCTGCACACCACCCCCACCGTCAGCCTCAACGGAGCATCTGCCGCCTGGCTCCGGCCGCCCAGATGCTGCTGTTCAACAACTGCATATTTCGCTAATCATTTCCAGGAAAAGCAAATATTCTAAAGCCCCTGAGGTCTGCTGTAGAATTTGCTTCTTCCCACAGCCGGCTGTGGCTCGGCCTCGCCTATGGGTCCCAGGGGCACACAGCGGGTGGCTGTCCTGAGCCACGGCAGGCAGGGAAGTCCGATTTGAAGTCAGTGCCCTCAGCTCCCAGCTTTTGTGTCTGCATTTTTTCTTTTAGACCTTCGGCTTTCTTCCTTTCAAAGGAATACAGGGTTAAAGGAGAAAGTACTTTCAGTACATTCCTGAGCTTGCAATAACAATTTCATTTTGTTCAGAGCAGAGTTTTGACCTAAAGGCTTCCAGGAAACCAGCCCAGGCCCAGCCGGGCCCAGAGGGACCCACCCTGGCTGACAGATCTCCGTTGGAGCTGGGGGGCAGGGCACAACCAGCTGGGGGGGACCAGAAAAGTGTCCACCTCAGGTTTTCACTTGAAATGGACTCAAGCAGAAAGGGGAGGGATCAGAACATAGAGGCTTTGAGCCCTCCACCCGTGCCGTGCGATTTGACCTGCCAAACTCCTACCAGTCACCCTAAGGCCCTTCCCTCCTCAAGGCAGTACAGAAGGCACTGCGAAACCAACCACCATTTATCCATTAGGAAACCCCCAAATAACACCACTGGTTAAACCAGTCAGAGAGAGGTGGGAGCGGTCCGGGCGGGTGTCTCGACCCAGTCCTCAGGCATCCAGACTGGCCTTTTCTGTGGGCTCCACTCACTCCAGCCTGGCTTTGGCCTCCACGACTACCTCGTGATCCAAGAGGGCTGCTGGCATTCAGTCCTCACGTTCCTGTCCTTAACAGTGGACAGAGCAAAAGCAAAAGGATACACTGTCCATACAAGTTGCCCCACAGAAACTTCTCACAGGCCACACATAACATTTCGCCTTTCCCCGAAGGTTGCTAAGGTCACTGTCCCACAGCTAGCGAAAGGGAATCTGCAAACACACTACACACCTCAAATAACCAGGATGTGGCTGCTGAGGAGGGAGGACTCTGGATGGATCGTGCTCTGCCTCTGCCACAGAATGAGGAAGCGAATCAGGATGAGTCGTTCTGGGGCTCCACTAGGTGTGGGTGATGGTGGTAGAAAAACAAGGAGAATTTGGGGTTAGAAGCCCGAGCAACACTGCTCTTAGGAGAAAAAGAAAACTTTATGAAGTGGAAGGTATTGTGAGCAAAGACCAGTTTGAGGCCAGCCTGAGCTGCAAAGTGAGACCCTGCCTCAAAACAACAGCAGACAGTCAGACAGAGACAGAGACAGAGACAGAGACAGAGACAGAGACAGAGACAGACAGACAGACAGAGACAGAGACAGAGACAGACAGAATCAGGGAGACACAGAGATCCGTGATTTCAGTATCACCGGGGTCCCCACCCAGAGCCATGGGAGCCAGGCCTGGTCTGCCCTTCTCCATCATAACAACCAACACAGGTCCAAGGCACCCAACAGTGCCCGGCACCCCCAGGCTTGCAGCAGGAGCTTCTCACACCTGCATCTGAGCAAAGGTCCTTCCAGGAATCCCAAAGAGAGGCAGGGCGCCCCCACAGGAGGTAGAAGCAAAGAGGCCCCTCCCCAGGGCGCACCCCAGGTCCTTATGGCCCGGCACAGTGTAAAGGCTACACAGACTGCTGTTGCGCTTTTGTAACAGGGAACCGTGAGAGGGGAAAACCTGTCCATGCGCAGCGGCAATGCGACCCTGTCCAACCACTTTCTAAGGTTGGTGGCGTCTGAGGTTGCAGGATCCTCAACAAAACACACGTGTGAGCTCTATAGAGGAAATGAGGCGTCAGGGACACAGCACCACAGAAGTACCACCACAGCGGCCGTGAGAAATACCAGCAAAGACACCCACACCTGCACAGTGCAGGCACGAGGAGCCGCCCGCATCGAGGGCCACCAAGGACTTCTTGAAGAGATACATAAGGTTCACAAATTTTATTTCATGCCTCAGTTTTAGTAATTTGGGGAAATGTAACCATATTAACTTTTCAATTAGAAAGCTTAGTGTTAAACCAGGCCTGGAGACACAGAGCCACAGTGCCAGCTCGTTGGCAGGCGAAGGCGGGGGATCCAAGATTGAGGCCGGCCTGGGCAGCGCAGTGAGACCCTAGTTGAGAAGCTAAGGTGTGTCTTAGTGATTTTCTTATTGTTGAAACAGAACACCCAACATCCACAAGCGAAGAGGAAAGGCTTACTGTAGCTCGCCGCTTGAAGAGGTCTCAGGACACAGCCAGAGAGCTGGCTCTGAGGCGGCAGCGTGGCAGAGGGCCACGGAGGAGAAGCTGTCCACAGCAGGGTGGCGGGAGGCAGGCAGAAGTGAGCCTCACTTTCTCTTTTCATTCCATCCACGCTGCAATCCTGTTGGTTGGTGCCACCCACACCCAGGGTGAGTGTTCCCATGAGCTTTTGGGAGAAATGTGGACACAAGCCACAACCCGGGGGAAAATAGACATTAAAAACTCAATGATTATTTTACTGTTGTAAAAGAAAAGCTCTGGAAATCAGGAAAATTAAATGAGAAATATGAAATATCTAATTGCCCAGCATGTCCTATAATTAAGCTATTATTTTTCTTTAGGTTGAATAAAGATTTATGAGTTCTGGTTTGTATTTTTAAAAGCCTTTTGACTAAATATTCCTATTTCCCAACAGAAACTCGCCCATAATCAGATTACTCTCACCCTAGAAACCCTGCCCTGGGTCAGCCATCTGTCCTCCACTCGGACCGGAGTAGAAGGCCCCTACCGAAGGCCAAGAAAGCACAGGCTAGGATTTCACTGGCAAAAAGACCCCAGTTCTCCAGAAGAGGATCCCCATGTCAGAGAACAAATTTCTGCTTCCCCAAATTGACCAGCTAGGACTTTACCAGACAATGCAATGTGTCCAAATATAAACTGTGATTAGGGTTTTAAGATTCAATTTGGTACTCAACAACAACAAAAGCTTGGACTAAATGTACTTGGAAGAAACAGGAGGCAGCTGTTTAAAAGAGGAGGGCTGGAGAGACAGCTCAGCAGACTAAGCACTTGCTTAGGCAAGCACAGAGACTGGGGCTTGATCCCAGGTACCACATACTGCACCAGCCCCAGCCCCGGGTGCACTGAGCTGGCCACGGAGGCCTGGGATGTGGCGCACACATGTAATCCCAGCCCTGGGGAGGCTGAGACAGGAGGACCACTATGAGTCCGAACTGCGTAGCAAGACCTTGTGCCAAATGAATGAGTGAATGAACAAAAGCGGAGGCCTGTGCAGCAGGTAGTGAGGTCCTTAACCTGCGGGCAGGGTCCCAGTGAGCTGGCAAGGATGTATGGCGCGTGTGGACCTGGCCTGGGCAGACTCCTTCTGGGTCACTGGGACACAGCATTTTGCCAGCAGGCTGGGGTCTGCGGCTGTAGAAACAGGGGGCATTGTGCAGCCCGCTTCACCCTGGGCAGCCGCACCCACAGCCACAGGTGATGGCAGCACGCACAAGTGCAGGGTCACCCCCGCCCCCGGAAACAGAGCCCAGAGCCTCTCGGAGCCACCCCTGTGATGTCACAGCCCATGTCTTGTACTCCCTGCACTCACTCCTGCCTCACTAACCAGTGCCAAAGTCACCCCTTACATAGCCTCCGGCTCCCAGGAGACAATCGAAATTTTTTTGTCTAAAAAATTAAAAAGGCAGAAAACCCACATATCCATGTATGGGGGAGAAAAGAAAAAACACCCAAATACTAGCTGCTGTATATCTTGAGCATACTCTTTTTTAAAATGTATGTGTAGTACAGGGTCTACAAGGCCTCGCTACACAGATTGGGTTTGTAGCGCTCCCCCTCTTCTTAGCCTCCAAGCACTGGGGTTACAGGCATGCGCCATGACACCCAGCTGCTTCTATTCATTTTTACAGTTACAAGTAAGTAAAAATTAAAATAAATAAATAAATAAATGGCAGTGATTCTGCTGGAGAGCTTACAAATAACCAAAGTGCCATGAAGCACATAGTACCTACCGAAAACCAAAGCTCTTGACGTGTGTGGGCTCAGGGGTAACAAAAATTAACTTGCACTCCAAGATTAAAGCTATGTGGAGAAAAATTAAGGAATAAAATGTTCATTGGTTTTCTTCTTCATTTGCTAATTTTGGCAATGTGGTCCTATTTTATAATTTAAAAATTAGCACCGGGAATGGTGGCTCATGCCTGTAATCCCAGCACTTGGCAGGCTGAAGCAGGAGGACAGTTGTGAGTTCAAGACCAGACTTGGCTACAAAGTGAGCTCAAGGCCAGCCTGAGCTGCACAGAAAGACCCTGTCTCAAAAAGACAAAATATACATAATATGGTTGTAAAATATTCTCCAAAGTAATGTGCATTAAAGCACACGCAGGGGCGGCCAGATCGCTCGGTGGATGAAAGCGCTTTCTCAGGCAGACGCGGGGACCAGCGGCCTTTGATTCCCACCTGCAGTGTGGGCCCCACCCGTGGGGTGCCTGGCCGGTGACTGCGACTGGGCGTGGTGGCAAGGGGAGTAATCCCAGTGCTCAGGAAGCTGAAAACAGGAGGATCCCTACAAGCCCAGTCTGTGTAGTGAGACCCTGGAGACCCCGTACTAAATACACAAAAGATTTTTAGAAAGCACATGCGTTTTGAAGTCATAGCACAACTTCTTCATACATAGTACAGCAGAAATGCTGAACTTCTGAGAAAAGCTTAGTAGTCACAGCCGGCCACATATTCTCTCATTTTCTTCTTCACCCAGGGAAAATGTGCTCAAATGACTCATCTACATGGCAGAAATATAAATAGCAGGCAAAGAGAAATAATACAGTAAGGAAAAGGGCACAGACCCCTCTCTGCACCCCTCTGGGGTAACGCCGCTCCCTCCTGCTTGGGCAGAGGACAGTGGCCCATGGCCCCCTAGGGTAAAGACTTCCAGCAGATTGCCCCTCTTCCCCAGGAAGCCACACTCTGAGTGGCAGTGACAGCCCTTTCCTGTGTT
>NW_004524602.1:18165200-18194857 GCF_000260255.1 Octodon degus
AAAGCCCACATCCCACAGGGTGACACCTCCCTGAAAGACTTCTACAGGAAGGACACTCAGCAGCAACACAGGAGCTGCCGGCACAGCGCAGGCCCTCACGGTGTGAGCCAGGGTCACAGACTGGTGTGAGCTGGGCACCACAGACAGGCACACACAAGGACATGACACCATGAGGAAGGACCAAGGGCCACCAGCGAACCGGAACAGAGGCGAGGACATGTAAGAGAAACACAGCAACACAGCAGTGAGGAAGAGCCAACTGTCGTTCCAGGCACGATCTGGGAGGAATTCATCAGCTCAGCACGAGAAGAAAGCTCTACCGCCCGCATGATGTCATGCCTGCTGAAGATAAGTACAGTACGGCCGGCCCAAACCTGCGTGTGGGCAGACAACGCAGTCCCTCCAGCGATAGGGCCAGGAAGAGCCCGGGCGTGGCAGGAGATTCTCCAGGCTCAGGCTGAGGCCTTCGCCATGCACGGAGCAGGCCAGGGCTCCTCAGCTCCGCCTCCTGCTAGTATGTGGCCCGGGGAGATTTCCTAACCTCATTAAACTTTGATTTCTACACCTGAAAAGGAGGGTAAAAATGTTGCCTGCTCCCTGAGGATGTGATGTGAATTAAATGAGGCACGGAAGGCGCTGAAGGACGCGGTGTCCAGCACGCAGCGCAGCGCTGCACACGGCAGCCCATGTCCGCGATGTCCCTGCCGCGCCAGGCACTGCTCTGCCCTTAAGCTCTTAATTACCTCGGGATCCTGCCTCCCCAGTCCCAGATCTTATCCGGGACGCCAGAAGCACAGTCTGCAACCTGGGCAGCTGTGCCGGACAGGGTGACTCACCCGGAGGGCAGCCACCGACTTCTCAGAGAAAGGAAATTCACAGGGGTCACACAACAGCGTTAATCCCAGCCAAAGAGGAGAATGACTTCAGCCTCGGAAAGCAGGGGCTGCGTTTTTGCAGGAATAGGAAGAATATTTTATTTTGGCGGAATGATTTGTTTGAAACTGAGGAGTCCATCTGGGAGCTGAGAAAGCTCATCTTTCTTCCCTAAGGAAGGAGAGGAGACAGCAAACTCTGTTAAAAGCGTTTCACGCTGACTGGCTACATTCACTGTTCTTTAATATATTTCAGGTTCACAACTCAAGGAGATTTTCTTTTTCTTTTTTGGCTTTTTAAGACAGGGTCTCACTATGTAGTCCAGGCTGGTCTTTAACTTACTAGGTAGCCAGCACTGAACCTGCAGTGATCCTCTTGCCTCAGCCTCCCCAGTGCTGAGATTACAGGTGTGCACCACCACGCCTAGCACACAACTAGAGAAAAGCTGAAAGCAGATGACTTCTGGGAAAGTAGCTTTTGTCATGAGACAAAAGACTTGAACAGTATCACATTGCTCTAAACACCCTTACATGGGCTGGGGAGATGGCTCAGTAGAATGAGCGCTTTCCTGGCAAGCCCAAGGACCTGAGTTCAAATCCCTGATTCCGCTTAAAAAATAAATAAACACCTGTCCTACAAGATTAACCTCTAGGTTTACAAGAGCTCACTTCTCACGACCTTCTGCTTCAACCAAGGAAGGTACTGCCTCGCTTGCACACAGCACCACTTTCTCCTGCTCGTGTCATGGTGGGACAGCTACTTAATCTCCCCATACCTCAGTTTCATCAAAAAAATGGAATAATAATAGATTATTATTAGAATAAAATAACTTAATACATGTTAAGTGCTTGGAATGCTGCCTATCATGTTAAGAAATGTTAGCAGCTTTAATTTGATGCCTTCTGGTACATCTATAGAACTCATCTAAACCTCTACCATCTAATCACAAAATTCACATATATAGCACAGACTCCAAAAGTCAGAGGAAAATGTGTGCCAACAGCACATCAGGTGAAGCCAGGCGTGGTGGCGCACACCTGTAGCCCCACGTTCAACAGGCCGAGGCAGGGGGACCACAAGTTGGAGGCCATCCTGGCTACCCAACAAGCCCAAGTTTGGCCTGAGTACACAGAGAGACCCTGTCTCCAAAAAACGAAGAAGACTACATCAAGTAAGCATGAATATGCGGTTGTTAGGAGTACACACACACACACACACACACACACACACACACACCTAGAGCCCTGTCACCCTGGAAATTTAGATCAGGGCAGCTCTAGAAAACAATACACCAGTGGTTTCAGGTTCCTTGGACCAAAGACTGCGATGCATTCCTCCTCTTCCAAGCATTCCTCAGGACCCACTTCTGTTTTAAACTATTCACTGAGATCTGTTTTTTGTGTTTCAAAAACATGCTGGAGGCTGGGCCTGGTGGTGCATGCCTGTAATCCTACACGCAGGAAGCTGAGGCAAGAGGATCACTATGAGTTCAAGTCCAACCTGGGTTACATAATGAGTTCAAGCCCAGCTGAGACACATGGCATAACCCTGTCTCAAAAAATATAACAACAAAATTACTGGAAAATTTCTCCTGCATGTCTGAGTAAGCAAAGTAGATGAGACTCAAAACATGGACTCTTTTCAACCTGCGCCAGCAGAGGCCTAGTAAAGTTTTACACTTTCCTCCTATTGTAAGGGCTGAAAGCTTTTCATTTTGTTCCAAAGGAAACGACCTACCATAGTTCTACGCCCTCGTCATTGTCTGGGTGGAGAGGAATCCGCCGGCCGCTACCTCGGGCCAAAGCTGAAACCCAAGGGCATCAACCGACAAGCAACTCTGGAGAGATGACACGACCCTTTCGACTTACGAGAGTCCAACTCGGAGACAAAAAGCCTGGAGCAAGAGAACTATGAAGAATATCTGCACACAGTAGCTGTGCCCACCCTCAACAATTAAAGAGGGTTCCAGTGCACACTTTGCTTTTCTATTCAGAAGAGAAGCACACTTGAAAATCCTACCTGCACCTCTTTCCCCAACTGGCACACACACACTGTTTTCTAACACCAGAATCCCCATCTCACAACTGGTATCGGTAGCTTTTTCCCATTATCAAAGTGACATAACTGAGACAGCAATTTTTTTTTTTTTTTTCCGGAACCAGGGATTGAACTCAGACCCTTGCACTTGTTAGAGAAGCGCTTATTCCACTGAGCCATCTCCCCAGTCCCGAGACAGCAATTTTCTGATTTATGAGTTTTGGGTATCAGAGAATTTGCTTTTAAAAAAATGACTGTAGAAACTCTACTCAATGAAGATGAGGCTATCTAGAAACCTCTCTGTGGAAGCAGCCGCCACCTTACATTACCACATGTGGTGGGACCTCCAGCCAGCACCCTGCCTTTCCTTACAAAACCCGTATTCAGCTTGAGAGCCACGGGAATCAATATGTGGGGGACAGACAGAGAGCTTCAAACTCAACGGATCTGCAGCAATGAGCTGGACTCCGGAAACTTGTGGAGAAGCAGGAGGAGACAGCTCCGCTCGTTTGCAGGACACATTTCCAGCAGAGTCTACTTTCTTGCTGACTCGGCTGCGTGGCTGGGTTATTCACTTCAAAAGGTGCTTCAGGACTTGACTGAAACATTCATTCATTGTAGAATACGCTGGCTTTTTAAATTTTATTTTATTTCTTTTAACGTATTTAGTAGAGGGTCCACAGTGTCTCACTACACAGATCAGACTCATAGTGATCCTCCTGTTTTCAACCTCCCAAGCTCTGGGATTACAGGCGCACGCCACCATGCCCAGTCTCAATCTCCATCTCAGCTTGCCCCAAGGGTGGGCCCGGCTTGGCACTCTGGGGATCGAACCCGGTGCCTGTGTCTGCCTAAGCGGGCACCCGAGTTTGCTGAGCTATCTGGCCGGCCCTCCTGGCTTTTTCCAAATGACCCTCTTCACGGCTGCGCTTTTCCCTCCCACTGTTTGCATCATGCAGGTCACACACAGCTACCGACACGGCTCCTCTCTGAGCCCGGTTCTGGCAGTGCCCCTGTCATGACCTTGGGCTCCAGCACTTAAGGCGGCCCCTCCCCTGCCCTTGCCCTCGCCCTGCTGCCTGGTGCAGCCTTGGGCCACACACGAGTGACTAGAAGTGTGCGCCCTGCTCCCCATTTCTCCCCGTGTCTGAGTCACCTGCCTTTGGAGGCCCTGCTGGCCAGTTGGGGCCAGACACTGGAATCTCAGCCCCTAATGCTTCACCCCTCCCTCCCTGGCCCTCTCTGCGAGGGGTGTGGATAGGGCCCCTCACGTGGGTGGCACTGGGCCCCTCCCAACTGCTATCACATCTCTGTGTGGCTACAGGGAGGGGAACCGAGTCAGGAATGTCCTCCTCGGTCATTCCCTGTGGCAGTCTGGTCGAGATGAGCCTCCTGTTGGACTCTAAAGCAAAGGGTATTATTAGAGTCACAGGTTAAGGACCCTCCCTCCACCAGCCTCATTTAGAAGCCTGCGGTGACATTAACTGTAAACACTTCCTGAGAATGCTTTAAAACACAGGGAGGTCTTTATTAAGCCGCCTAATTGAGGGCCACTTCTCGCAGGGAAAGCTTTTAAACTGAGGGATGAAAGGGACCTGGTGGGTGTTTCCGGACACTTGTTTTTCTAAAACCTGTCATAGGGAAACATGGAACAGCTCGGGGGCCTGGGTACGTGCTGCTGGGCTACTTCCCAGCAGAAATGGAATGTGGGAGGCCAGGGCCCCCCCGGCCTTAGGAAAACTTCCTCGAGATACTCACTTCCAGGGTCACTAGACAGGAAATGGGAAAGATGACACAAAAGGACTGAGACAAATGAAGAATGAAGGTTTACGGCTTGAGAACAGGACACCGCTTGGAAGAACAGGATTAAAGCGCAGGCGCAGGGGCCCTGCCAGCCCGCCCCGCCCCCAGGCGCACTGAGAAGGACTTGAGACTGGGCGTGGTGGCGCGGGCCTGTAATCCCAGCTCTTGGGAGGCTGTAAACAGGCGGATCACTAGGAGTCTGATCTAGCAGTGAGACCCTGAACACCCTGGAGACCCTTCCCTAGAATACAAAAAGAAAAACATTTTGGGAGAACAGCAAGAGACCAGAGGGAGAAGGAGAAGCCTGAAGCCGAGGACGGAGCAGCGCACCGCAGCGGGAAACCCCACCCGGCAGGGCCGCAGGGCCACAGGCCGCTTGGGCCTGAACGCGCAGGATGCGGCCGGCTCCGCGGCGGGGCAGTGGGGAGCGGCTTCCATCTGGGGCAGGAAGACGTTCAAGAGACCGCGGGTGTGTTGAGTGCCACTGAGCTGTACCCCTCTGTGGGTTAGAGGAACGCTGCACCCTGTGAGGGGTCCACTACCACAAGGGCAAGAGGAGTACACCGAGCACCCGGCTTTAGCGGAGGGACAGCACGGTGCTGCAGGCCAAAGGCAGGTGCCGGCTCACCGACAGCCCCGTGCGCGCGCAGTGTCCGCACCACTGCCGCCTTCACAGGGACAAGCAGCTTCGTGCTCACACAGTCGTCGGGACGGAGCTGCCGCCACTGTCACCCTCATTTTCCAGGCACAAGACGCCACGTAGCTCCACGTGGCCTCTGGGGACTTTCAGCCACGCTCTCCACCTGCTCTTGGACTCCTGAGCGACCACCACTCCAGAACAGCCTAAGCTGAGCAGTCACCTGGGAACTGGGGCCTCAGGAAAAAGCCCCCCAAAGCCACTCCTCAGGCTGGGAGCCACTCAGCAGTAGGGGCCTGCGGCCAGGCGCAGCCCGAGGTCCAATCTACCACATCACCCTCGAAGGCCAGGAACAGGGTGCTTTAGTCCACAAGGTATGGCAGGAGGGGAAACGGGGTCTGCTTTTTCATGGAGGAAACAAGTTTGCAGGGTCTGGAGGGCCCCAGCCACAGCTGCCTTGGGTCTTCTGCAAGGGCTGCGAACAGCCACCCAGGAGCTCAGGGTACACACAGCCACGCAGCCCTGGGGGCCCAGTGAAGCAGAAGCCACGCCTGCTTTGCAGATGCAGACTGAAGTAAAAGAGGAAACTGCCCAGAGGCGCACTGTAGTGGCAAAACCAGGGCTTCAAGTCCAAGCAGGTGAGACCCTAAAACTCCTCCCCCAAGGGTCAAACCAGAAGGAAATTATAGCAGGCCTTCAGTATGCCTGGGTACAAATTCTCAGACGGAACCAAATGTGGATCAAAAGCTAAGTTTTGTTTTGCTTTGCTTCACTCTGCTTTGAGGCAGGGTCTCACTGTGTCATTCAGCCTGGACTTGAACTCACTATGGAGCTCAGGCTGGGCCTGAATGCCCTGCAATCCTCCTGCCTCGGTCTCCTGAGTAGCTAGGATTACAGGCATGTGCTACCACACCTGGCTTAAATGAATTTTTTAATTTAATCTATACTGAACATGTTCAGAGCGCAGACTTGTTTCTTGTCATTGAGGAATCACAGATTTGGTGTCCACATATTTGGTGAGCCACCCCCAATGGACACTGAGGGCCCGCAGACACTAAGAGTACCTTCTGCAGGCTCTAGTGTGAAAACCCAAAGCTGCCCCTTGCCCCGGAGCAGCAGCTGGGGGGCTGGAGCCCCAGCAGCGGTCGGTGCCCAGCTCCAAAGCTGTGGGCTCAACGGCAGCACAGGCACAACAATGCCTGGAAGTCTGAGGGTCTCCTGGACGCGGAAAATAATCAGCCGGCTGGGTGTGGTGGCGCCTTGAATAACAAATGCTTTGACAAACCCGAGTGAAAGACCCCCGCTGGCCAAGAGACCCGGGAACTCTGAAAATACACGCTCTCCTCAGAACGCTCAGCATGTCTTTGGGAAACGCCCCCCTCCCCAGCCTCACCCTTCTTGGAGTTGGCATCTGCTTTCTGTTAAGGGGCAACTGCTGTGCTGATGCAGGAAAGGGATAGACGAAACACAGAGGTCATTTCTAGGGCTGGCTGTCTTCCGTGCTTCCCTCCACGTGGATTTATTGGGCACACAGAGCAGGCTCTCGGGTTAGGAAGGCAGTCTTCCCCTGTGTGGGTTGCTTCCATTCCATGAGCCCCACCCCCACCCCATCCCCAATCCCACCCTGCCCACCCCACACCCCACCCTCCATGCCCCACCCCTACCCCTACCCCTGCAGCACACACAGTTTTGGCTGTGTCTCATATTTCAAGGAAGGCCACCGTGGAAACGAGGAAAAGACTCGTGGGAGTCTCCAGGTTGGGGTCCTCTGAAGCACAGCTCAGCGCTTAGGTTCAGGATTTGAACTCTGCGCCCCACGACTGGAGACTGTAGGACTTCAACCTGGCCAAATGGGCTTATGCTGGCAGCTACAGTGAGGTTCAGGTTGGGGCTGGAGCAGCTGCTCCAGGAATCTTTGCCACAGGCACTGACCCTGATGCTCTGTGGGTCCCTCTCCTCACCCCTGCCCTCTCCCAGCCCAGGAAGTGAAGCTCAGGGAGAGGTGGTCCTGCCTGGGCCTGGCCAGGCCTAGAGAATCAGCCCTCAGCTTCCTCTGGCCCAGGACAGGGGGTCAGCGGGGGCTGAGCCGGCCTTATCTCAGGCTAAACTGACAAGAAGAAATCTCAAGCCTGATAGCAGCCCCTCTGCAACTGGTCCTCTCCTCTCAGCCCCTACTCCCAGCACTCCGGCTGACCCCCCCACTCCCAGCAACCTCTCTGGGTTTGGATACTGATTACAGAAATGAGCAAGGCTGGCCTGCTCCTGAGGGGCCACGTCGTGATTCTCAGGGAATCGCTAGCTTTCTAAGTTTGTAAGCTAAGCGTGCACCTCCTCAAGACTCGGAACTCAGCCGCACCTTTCCCACTGCAGTCAAGTCCCAAGGGCCCAGTTCCCCAGAGCCTGAGGCAAGGGAATCCTCACACCACAGCTCAGGGCCTGAGTCCCAGGCTCCCCGCAACTGGGGAGACAAGGCATGTGCTCAGGAAACATCGCTGCAGGGAGGCACCTGTGGGCGTACACGTGCAAGGAAAAGGGCTGCGTACCCGGACAGAAAATCAAACGTCCCCCTCAGTTTTCCTGCAGAGCTAAATAACTGTGCCGGATTAGTGTGCATCAAGGGGCCTTACAGGCTGCAAAACCACACAGCAGTGCCCTGAACTGCTGCATACTGTCCCTAAGGCAAGACTGGGCAGGGGAGTGACCCCCAGCCTGCAAACACACAGGCTGCGAGCCCAGCACTGGCGTTTTTCCCGGACACTCTGACTGCGGCGACCCTCACTCTGTCCTGCCCCTGTACCCCAGAGCTGACCCCACGGGGCTGAGGTCCTGTGAGCCCTCAGCAGCAGTGCACACTCCTCACCAGCCTGCTCCAAACTCACTTTCGCTAAGAGGGCAAGTGTGGTCTGGCCACCCTGGCCACCTGCAACTTGAAGATCTGCTGCTAATTGCTATGCGGCAAAGTTTTGGATTTGTCACCAGCACCATGTGTCCAAGAATTGGAAACACAGAGCTTCGTGTACTCCAGAAAGCCCAGCACTGAATTTGCTTTTCGTTTCTGAGTCAGGGCTTCACCGTGCAGCTCAGCCTGAGCTCACTATGTAGCCCACACTCACCTCAAACTCCTTGCAATCTTCCTGCCTCAGCCTCCCGAGTGCAGTTATTACAGGTGTGTGCCACCACACCCAGCCTGGACTTCGCTTTTAATCTCCCCAACAACCAATTATTTCCAGTACCAAGAGGTTTGCAGAACATGAAGAAATGTGGAGATGGTGACTAATTTGGGAATTGGGGACCTCGCAGCGTTGCTGAGAAGCCAACCCTGCCCTCTCTTTTAAAACACATAGAAAAAAAGTAGGACTTCATAAAATTTCTCTTTGGACAACAAGGCTGCAATGGTCTTTAGAGTCCACTAATTGTAGCAGAATAAAACAACAAATCAACACAGACCTAAAAAATTGTGATGCATATAGAATAAGGCACTGAAAGTACAATTTCTTTTCATTTTTTGAGTGTGTTTGCTTACGACAGGATTTCACTATTGTAGTCCGCCCTGGCCTGAAACTCATCATGAGCCTCCTGCCTCAGCCTCCCCAGTGCTGGCATTACAGGGGTGCACTACCACACCCAGCTACAAACAATTTCTTCATTGGCTCTGCGCAAGCGTGCGGAACACTCAGCCTCAGAGTCAGACAGTCTCAGGCACTGTCCAATCTCAGCTCTGCCACCTCTAAGCACTGTGGAGCTGCTCAGAATCGTGCCTCTTTGGGCCTCAGTTTCCCAGACTGTAAAAGGAGGCTACTGCCACCTTCCCCTCAGGGATTAAGGGTTCAGCGCAAAGACAGCGCTGAGCAAGCACTTCCAACCTGAAACTTGGAAGGCAGTCAACAACACTAGAGCTTCTTACAAGTGGGGGTGAGGCACCACCAGGGACAGCCATTTGGAAATACTCTCCCAAGGGGCCACGGAGGCCCAAGCTGACACAGCAGTGGTGTGGCAGGCGTAAATGTCAGCCTGGGAGCTGGAGTCATGGACAAAACCAAACCACTCTGCAGAGGCAGCCGAGCAAACTGAGCTGCCGCTGTAGACATGGCCCTGCCACATGCCCTGCCAGCCGCAGCCCAGAGAGACCCACACACCAGACTCCTCCAGCAAACTGTCCCTATGGAGCCCCACCTCCCCGCAAACCCCTTCTCTATCCTCAAGCTAGAAAAATTCTCACCATCAGTTGTTTTACACTTAGTTCAGGGATTCCATGAGATAACTAATTCAGACCTACGGTGCTTCAGACACCCGCTAGCCAATGCACTGAAGAGGCGTCTCTCTTCCCAGGGCTAGCGGTGCCCACAGTGCCCAGCAAGCCTGTCCATCCTGAGCTCCCCACTCCCAGCAAGCCATGGCGCACAAGCCCCACCCGCGCAGGCTCTTCCAGCTGGGAGCCTGTTCTAACCAGGAACTCAGCAGGCAGTATGCTCAGAGTGAAGAAAGAAACTAGACAGAAATCCCTGGTGTGAACTTAAGAAGCGCTCCTTCTCCCAGGGACGCTGGCATGAGATGAGAGCATGGGACTGTGAGTGAGGAAAGGTGGTGAAGGGCTTCTGTACCCATCATGTTCCCTGGCTGGGACACACAGCTGACGTCCACAGCTTGCAGGAAGAGAGGCTGAGCCTGCTCGCAGGTGCTGAGGCTTCGGCGCACGGTCAGCCGCTCCCAGGCCAGGTCACCATGGCGGGGGCAGAGCTGCTTAGCTCACGGTGGCCAGGAAGCAGAGCAACTCACTTCACCGTAGCGGCAATGTCGTGTGCCCGAATACAGCAAGTGCTGTGTCATTCGGGAAAATTACCCAACTTCCCATTCCCCTTGAACTTTGCTTTTCTCTGATGCCAACCCCTCAGCCATTCCTCTGCCCTTTAACACCAGAGCAGGCAAAGAAAGAAAGAGAGCAGACTAGCTGGGCTTTGGAAAAGGTCAGTGACAGCTCTGGATAAATGAGATTCAGGGAAAGAGCTAACCATTAACTATTCCTCACCCTATCAGTGCCAGCTAATCAACTCGAAGCCCCCCTCCCAAGAAGAGGAAGCCAGTACCACGGCAATCTAAGCTGGATATAAATCCTTGGCACAAGCCAATGGCCTCGTCTGCGTACTGGGACTACACACCCATTCCCCAAATTATCACAGGCACAGCAGGGCCATCTATGCATGACCGTCCCATCCCTCGAAGGCACAGATACACACACCATTGCTGGCTCCAGCTGGCAGGAATGTGCTAAGAAGCCCCTGACCAACTCTCTCTTCCTGTTCTCTACTTATTTTCTTCTAATTACTTTTTTGTTTTTTGTTTTTTGTTTTTTTTCTTTAGACACAGGGTCTCACGATGTAGTTCAGGCTGGTCTTGAACTCTTGGCAATCGTCCTGCCTCAGCCTCCCAAATGCTGGGATGAAGGAGGACACCACCACGCTTACCACTGCTACCCCGAAGTCAGAGATGTCTCCCTGAATCTGTGTAGGTCCACATTCAGGTGCACCTCAGCCTCTAAGGGGTTCACACACTGCCATGCAGGTGAGCTTGTCAGATACCGAAGGTGCTCTGCATCCACAAATAAATGTTTTCCCCAAAACTTGAGACAGGATTCACAATTTCACAAACCTTTCAATAACATGCTTCATTTTGTCAGCTGGTCCATAAAGCAAAACCAAACAAAATACCAACAAAAAAATCAACAAGAAAATATTTTCCATAAGACCTTTTCCCCAAAGGGTGAGGGTTCCGATCAGAAGCCACCCAGGGGCCACACAGGCCCATGGCCCTGTCCCCAGGCCAGCACCAGACAATTAAGATCCCCACCCACAAGGTCACACTCTGGCTGTTCAGTACACAAGAGGCCCTGGTAGTGGAAGGAAGGGGGAAGAGAAACACCAACAGGCAAAGCCAAGTAATTTTAATTCAAAGTAGAGCCGAGGAGATAGCTCAGTGATGTAAATGCCTGTCTGGCAAGCACAAGGTCCTGAGTTCCATCCTGGGTATACCTTCCTCATAAAAAAGTGTTACAGGCTGGAAATGAACACAAACTGCCCTCTAGCTGTGGAGGGTACTGCTGAGAAGATGTGTTTCCACTGCTAAGAAATGCAGGGATCCGGCCAGCACCTCAGGGAAAAGAAAAAAATCTCTGTGGCCAGGTGGCAGCGGGCAGCCCACAGCCCAGCAGGAAAGTCGCCTCCCGCAGCAGTGAATTCACTGAGCTCCAAAAGACCACCCGTGTTAATAACAAAAATGAGAACACTTCTCAGTGAGGCAGATGGAACTCAGCACAAACGTACAGCGCGCTCCCCGTCCCCTTATTTGCAAGCTGTCTTGGCGGTGCCCATCCGGCCTCAGGAGCGCTCGCCACTTACAGCGCTAAGGATTTCACGACTGGGGTGTTGCTCTACCAAGCAAGGCGCGCTGTTACACCTGCGGGGCTCCATCACACCCGCGAGAACACTGTAACTCACACATGCACACACCAGCACCAACACTGGCCATCGAACCTTCTTCGGGCTCTCATTAGCCGTGCTTGTGGAAGGAGGACTCCCCGCATTTGTGCCAAGACCCTTGCGGGGTTCCTCCAGGACCTGAGTCCTGTTTTGCTCCTTTCACGCTGAGAGCCTTTCCAAACACAAATCCAGTCGCTTGGTTCTCGTTCACGCGCTCTCCGCGTTAAAACCTTGACCCTGGAAAGGCCGCCTCGTTCCCAGGTCTGTGGACACCGCCAGGGTAGTATTTACTGTACACAAAGGAGGTTCTACAAGGGCACCGTCTGCGCCCAAGGCCGGCTAGGCGGACCGACCGGCTCTGCGGGCGAGCGCGGGCACCCGGCCGCCTCCGGGTCGCGACCGCGGGGCTGCGTCTGGGGCTGGCTCCCGAGTGCGGCCGAGCCGGCTGTGCGCCCGGCTGGCAGCGCAACTCCGTGCGTCGGCGCGGGGTGCTCGCGGGGTGCGAAGTTTTAAGCTTCCGCGTGGCCAACAGCGTGGCAGCCGCGCCACGGCGTGAGCCAGATGGCGGGGCGACCTGGAAAAGTCCCCGGACGCTGGCCCAGCCGCGCCGGCGAGGGTCAGGCGGGGCGCGGGGCTGTGCGGACGCGTGGGGAGTCGCACCTGCGCCCCGCGCCCTGCCGGGGAGCCCCCCGCGCCCACCAGAGTCCGCGCCCACCCGCGTCCGCCCGCACTCACCGCTTGCCGCGTCCTCCCCCGCCCTGGCCCGACCAGCGCCTCCAGCCGACCCGAGCCAGGCGCCCGCCCCGGGGAGGAGCAGACGCTGGCGGCGCCGCCCCTCGCCCGCCCGCCCGGCCCCGCGCTGACCCCGCCAAGGTCGCGGGCGGAGGCGCGGGCGCTGGGATCGAGCCCACCCGCGGGAACCGACCTCGTCACTAGCCTCAGTTTGCCCTGAAACGAGGAGCGGGGCGCCCGCTAAGAGCCCCCAAGACACGCGGGGAGGCGCCTCCTGCCGCCGGAAACATCGGGGTCCCCTCGGAGCCCCCACGGGGCCGACGGCACGGGCGGGGGCGACGGAGGCGAGAGAGAGGCTCCAGCGAGCCCACCCGGGACAGCGGGACCCGCGAGGGCGAGGCTGAGGGCACAGCGCCGAGTGGGGAGCGCCAGGCCGCGCGGGGCAGGAGCCAGGGCAGAGGCGCGAGGGTCGGGGCGCTGCTGACCCCACCTGGGGGCCGCGGGTGGACCAGAGGGTGGTGCGCGGGACCGCGCCCCGCGAGGAGGCGGCAGGGGCGCGCGTGGGCGCCCGGGGCTGCCGCGGCGGTCTGTGGGTGGCCAGAGCCAGCCCGAGAGCTGCCGGCCTGCAGAAAATGTAAACTGAGCAAACTGGGAAAAGCTCGCGCTCAGCGTGTGACCCCCAGCTCTCCAGACAGATACGCCGTGGGTAACGCGCGGCCCCTCGCCGGTGACTCTAGGGTGCGTGAATACAAACAGTTGCTAGTAAAGGAAATTTAAAGCACAAATACAGGGAGTAGCGAGACGCGAGACCCTGCGGAGGCCTGCTTCTCGGAGCAATCACTTCTGGTGCGGCTGTTGGCGCATCTCGGCCTCAAGCATTTCCAGGCAAAGCTTGGAGTTCTAGGAAGCGTCTTCTCGTTGGTTTTCATTCCGATGCAAATCCCCGGTTAACTGCAGCCCCGTTGAACCTGAAAGATAGTTTCAGTCAAAGGCAGCGATCTGCCAAAAGGAAAGTCACCTCTCTGGATTTTGAGTACGGCCGGCAAATGCGGTCCGAGAGTACTTGGTGTGCGCGGCGCAGGAGCACACGCAGGCGCGGGGTCTGCGCGTCCTGAGACCCCGGCCGGCCCCGCGCGCTTCGGAGACCGGGTTTGGAGGGTGGAGGGTGGTGCCAGCCCTGCGCTCCACGCCGGGCACAAGATGACAAATGGTCTGCGCGGTTGGTGGAGGAGGCGCGCGCTGGGGGGCCGGGGGCTGCGGTGGGGCAGCGAGCAGGGCATTCGGCTCGCGCTGTGAGACGCAGCGGGCTCTGTGTTCCCGAGGTGACCCCAGAAGCAGGAGTGAGGACCCGAAGACAGAAGCGAAGGCGGCGGCTCCTAGCAGCCGGAGCTCCAGGCCCGGCCCTGGCAGCACGGCAGGCGACAGCGCTCCCGCCCGCCCTCCCACCCGCGGCTGTAGAGAGGAGCAGCTCCCGCGACACACTGCTGGCCCTCAGCCGCCGCAGTCTTCCCGCGCGTCGCGTGGACTCGGCCTCTCCATCAGCTGCGGCGCAGGTGTGAGGCTGTGAGCCTGCGAGCCTGCTCCAGAGCAGGCTGAAATGCACACCGGTGGTGGCCCTGCTAGCGCCCACGGGAGGCCCCGGAAGGTCCTGGATGACTTGAAGAGCTTCGTATACAGCGTGTAGGTTTGGTTTTTTTGTTTGTTTGTTTTGTTTTGTTTTGTTTTTTGTTTTGTACCAGAAATTGCACTCAGGATCTTGTGCTTGCCAGGCAAGCATTTGTGCCCCTGAGCTATATCCAGGGCCCTCAGCTTAGTTTGAGGACCCCAGGAGGTGTTTTGTGGCGCTGGGATAGAAGTTAGGGAGTGCCCTGCAGTAGGCGCTCTGCCTGAAGGTCCATCCTCATCCCACCAGGCAGTTCTTAGCCCCATTCTGCAGATGAGGTATTTGAGGTGCAGAAAAGTCACGATTTCCCTAATTTCACATCACCAATAAACACATGGAGGAGAGCCAGAGCCTTGCAGAGTAATACAGGCCCTTTCACAATTTGAAGCAAAAGTAGATTTCTGCCCTCTAGCTATAGGAAACAGGAGTTCCTCGCAGGGTGTGTGGGCCTGCACAGCGCTTTCCTCCGGCCCTCCACCACTTTCCTCCTGCCCTCCACCGCCTCTGAGCCCAGCACCCCTCCGCTGCCCACCGTGGGCTTGACACCTCCGCCCCATGCCACCCGCTCCCTTCTGTGAAAGTCATTTATCAAAAGAGGCTTAAAAGGATTTATTGGCCAGAATTTTAAAAGTACACACTCAGAAACAGAGTGCAGGCACTTCACCGGGTGAGCTGGAAATATTTATGTGTGTTTGGCAGGGGAAAGCTGTGGAATTTGTGAATCTACAGGAAGTCGTGTCTTGAAAAAAAAAAAAAAAGTGGCCAACACACAGAGAGATGATGGTCTGTTTTAAGGAAAAAGGAGGGCCCTGAAGCCGTGGTCTAAGATGTGCCTAAAAACATTCTTTGAACTCTCTTAATCTCTTCCTTTGTCTTAAGATCTGGCATCTGCTCTTTACCTTATCTACTAAGCTAATTTATGGACTTATAGTACCTCTCAGGGGTTTCTAGGACAACGGACTTAGAAGAAAAGAGGTGTGACCAACCCTGAGGAGAATAGATGCCTTACCTTGGAAACCGCATCCTGCAGCCCGTCTCCTTCAAAGTATGATGCATAAATTAAGGTTTCCTGGTCTCCCTCTTACCCTCTGTAGTTCTTTTCCTTCCCTCTCCCACTGAGACTTGGACCCCTTATCCTCAAAGGAAGCAGAGGGGCATGCTGAAACTTCAACTGAGACTGGGCGTGGTGGCATGTGCCTGTAAGCCCAGCTCTTGGGGGGGCTGAAAACAGGAGAAGCACTACGAGTCCAATTGTGTAGTGAGACCCTGTAGACCCTGTACTAAATGCATAAAACAATAAATAAAATAAAAGTGTCCCCCATCCCATAACTTCAGAACAAGCAAATTGCCCTGGGTCCAGGCACTGTATCTGCTGTGCCTGTTGGTTCCGTGGTCCCCGCCCTGAGCCGACTTCTTGGGGAGTTTTAGAGTAGCTTTCTTGGGGCCTCCCTAGGCAGATTAAAACCAAATCTCTAGAGTGGGGCCAGGTATTTCATTTCACTTCTTTCTTAAGTTCTTGAGTGATTCTAATGTGCCCCTGGCTGTAACAGTATTTTCCAGTTAAGATCTTAAGTTTTCCATACAAATCCCTTACTGCTTCCCCACCCACCCCCACCCCCACCCCTGTCCTGGAACCTGCTGAGAGCCCATTTTCTCAGCACAGAGTTCAACTGCATCTTCAGCAGAGGAAACTCACTCTGTGGCTGGCTCTGTGGACTTGTTCCCTACCAGTTGTCCCAAGGGTGACTGAGGGGGAGGGGAGTAAGGAAGAAAGGAATCTCGATGTCCCAGTGGCCAGACCTCCAGGCCTAAGCGGAAAGTGTGGGGAACGTGGAGCGCTGGTGTTCTTGTAGGTAATGGGAGAGGTCCCGGAGAACTTCAAGTAGGTGAAGAACCAGGAAAGGAGAACTGTGCGGCCGCTGTGTGCCTGGGAGGAGCCCCGGGCAGCTCACCAGCTGGTCCTCAGGGTGAGGCCTCCACTGCAGGTCCCTCCTCCTTGTCCACACACACACTTCCCCTGACCTGGATGTTCAGTGCCCACCTTGCAGTGTTCTAGCCCATTCTTTTTTCTTTCTTTTTGAGACAGGTTCTGGCTATGCAGTTTAGGCTGGCCCTGAGCTCCCCTTGTAGCCCAGGCTGGTCTCAGCTAGCAAAGATCCTCCTGCCTCAGCCTCCCAAGTGCTGGAATTACAGGTGTGGGCCACCACATCTGGCCTCTAGCACATTCTTAAGCCCAGAGGACTGTGGAATTCTGCACACCACACTGTAAGCAGGGGGCCTGGTCTGTTGTAGGGTCCAGCATTTCTCAGAACATAGAGAAGTGGCAGGTGACTCCCACATGCACAGTATAACATATTTCCAGACCTTAAGCTTCACACTTAATGCTGCTCAAAGGCCCAAGGACTCAACAGTAACACTGAGAGTTCTCAGAATTATGACTTCCTTGGTGTGTACAACACCAGTAGAAAACATTTTTAGGAAGGAAATGATCCACATTTGACATTTTGTAGACAGTTAAGTATGCACAAGGGGACAGTGCGGTGTAACAGGCCAAATTTGGCCAGAAGCTTCCCGTTCGGGGAGCCCCTTGGACCACCCAGCAGCCATCTTACTTACCCACCTGTGCCAAGGGGACCCCAACAGGAAGCGTGTCCTTCAGTGAGCGTAGGGAGCGATGCCCTCCCTGCAAACGTCCACTTGCATGTGCCAGCAGGAGCCCAAGCCCTTGCCCGCTGTTCTCAATTTCCGTCATCTGAAGCCGCTGCTGTGGAGTGGGATAGAATGATACATTCTTCATGCAATCAGATACGTAGCGAGCTCTGATGCTGCAGCATCCAGGTTTGGTTCTTCTGCTCGTGCTTTTTGAATGAGAGGTGCTTAATAAAATCCATAGTGCTTTTTTTTTTTTTTTTCCGGTACCAGGGATTAAACTCAGGACCTTGTGCTTGCCAGGCAGGAGCTTATGCCACTGGACATATCCCTGCCCCAAAACTGATAGTCTTCAAAAATCAATGCCCTGAGGTGATGGCCATAGAAGAGTGTGACGGTGCTCACGGCCCTGAACTGCGTTCTTAACAAAAGCTTGGAAGACTTTGCAGTACAGATTTTTCCACAGCTTAGCAAAACTAAAACAAAAAGCCGTTAAGCCCACATCACAAGAAGAAGCAAAAAATCTTCAAAACCATCTTAGAAATCTAAACAAACATAGACTGCTTGGCTGAGCATGGAGCTGTAGTCTCTCTAGCATGCATGAGGTCCTGGGTACGACTGTTGGCACCCAGGACCAGTACTTAGAGAAACTCTAGCAAGCATAACCACGAGTTTTGTAAAGTTGGTGTCCAGAAAGTGGAAGCAGAGGGAACCCACTGCCTGCTCTAGGAAGCCACTGTGCCCAAGCACCAAATAGACAAAGACACCGCAAGAAGTGGAGACTACAGGTTCACATCTTCCATGAACAGAGACGCAAAATCCCTCCAGGAAACATAAGCAAATCAAACTCAGCATTAAGGGAATTATATACTGAGTAGGAACTATTCAAGGTAACTGAGGCTGGTTCAGTATTTGAAAATCAATTAATGTGATGATGACATTGGTAAGCTAAAGAAGCAAAATCATGATTATGCTACCCAATGCAGAAAAGTCTATTGGACAAAATACAGCATCAGTCATGATTAAAACCTCAGCCCAGGGGCCAGCCAGATAGCTCAGCGGATTAGAGAGCCTGCTTAGGCAGACACAGGGACTGGGTTTGATCCCTGGCCCCACACGCCATGCTGGCCCTGCCCCTGGGGCATGCTGAGACAGTGACTGGGACTGCGGGTGGTGGCGCATGCCTGTAATCCCAGCACATGGGAGGCTGAAAACAGGAGAATCACTGCAAGTCTGATCTGTGTGTAGCGAGACCCCATAGACCCTGTAGACCCTGTACTAAATACAACAAAACAAAACAAAAACATCTTAGCACAGGCTGGGGTGTAGCCTCAGTTGCATGAGACCCTGGGTTCAAATCCTAGCACTTCAAAACAAAAGAAAAAGCTCTCAGCAAAGAAGAAATAAAAAGAAGCTTCCAACTAGATAAAGAGCACTTAGGAAAGACAGCTAACATTCTCCCTAGGGTGAGTTCTGGGGAGCCTTCTTCCTAAGACTGGGCCAACGCTAGGACCTTGCACAGTCCCGGTCCACATTGTTCTAGAAGTTCTGAGCTCCCATGGTCAGGGAAGAAAGAAAAAAAGGCACGAGGAATCAAAGGAAAGGGGAAATTCTGTCTTTCTTCACAGATGAGATTATCTATGTAGAAAGTCCTAAAGAAGCAACAACAGTTTCCTTTCAGCCGGTACCACCATCTTCCAGTAATTTGCCAAAATGACTAACACAAAGGGCAAGAGGAGGGGAACCCAGTATATGTTCTCCAGGCCTTTTAGAAAACTTAGAATTGTTCCTTTGGCCACATACATAGGAATCTACAAAAAGGGTGATATTGTAGACATCAAGGGAATGGGTGCTGTGCAGAAAGGAATGCCTCACACATGTTACCATGGCAAAACGGGAAGAGTCTACAGCATTACCCAGCATGCTGTTGGCATTGTTGTAAACAAGCAAGTTGAGGGCAAGATACTTGCCAAGAGGATTAATATGCATATTGAATATATTAAACACTCAAAAAGTCATGATAGCTCCCTGAAACGTGTCAAGGAAAATGATCAGAAAAAGAAGGAAGCCAAAGAGAAAGGTACCTGGGTTCAACTGAAGCACCAGCCTGCCCCTCCCAGAGAAGTGCACTTCGTGAGGACCAGTGGGGAGGAGCCTGAGCTGTTGGAACCCATTCCCTATGAATTCATGGCATAAGCTGGGGTGTTGCTCTGCCATTCAGCAGCTAATTGGCAGCTTAAGTGTTCTAAAAATAAACTCATCCTGTGTTGTAAGGGTGGTTTTCTTAGTTGAACAAGTATGTGGTACCTTCTTACCTCAGAAATATTTGCAGCAGATTTTCACTGTACCTCGTAGTTGTGTCTAGTCTTTACTCTTCAATATTTTTCTTGCTGAAAGATATTGCTGAGCTATTATACAGGTGTACACCCAAATATGCAAATATTTATAAAGTATTTATATTGGCTTGAAGATCCTGTGAATCACCAAGGGGAAGACATGTATCAAAATGAATGGAAGTCTCTTCAGAAACAAATGTAAGTCTATTTCAGTTAAGTAAATTGTTTGAAGCACCAAAAAAAAAAAAAAAAAAAAAAAAAAAAAAGAACAAGAAGCAACAACAAAATTGCTGAAATGAATAAGTGATCTTACTAAGGTTGCAGGATATAAACTTAATATACAAAAGTTAATTTCCTATAAATCAGCAATGAACAATTAATAGTTGATATTACTAATACAATGCTATTTTATTGTCACTCACCTCATAGAAACAAAATCCAACACCTCTGAAAAAAGCCCCATCTAGGTCTGAACGAGGCTTTGGGGGACATCTCGACACAAGCTGTAACACTGTATTGTAACCCATACATAAAGTAAAATAAATACCCATGGGTATTTATCACATAAAAAGACAAGCACATAGATCGGAAAGGATAGACCTTCACAGAGAATTTCAATTACTTACAATAATAATAGAATTATATAGTAATAACAAGGGAAATAGGAAATCGCCAGGCAAACATCTATGATTCAATTATTACAGACACAATCTACTAGCTTATATTAAAATTAATGGCCAAATGGGCCAGGGATACAGTTCAGCAGCACAACACTTGCCGAGTATGCACAGGACTTGGGTATGCACAGGACTTTCATTCTTTCCTTCTTTTCTTTCTTCTTTCTTTCTTTCTTTCTTCTTTCTTTCTTTCTTTCTTTCTTTTTCTTTCTTTCTTTCTTTCTTTCTTTCTTTCTTTCTCTCTTTCTTTCTTTCTTTCTTTTGTCTGAGACTGGGTCTTGCTATGCAGTTCAGGCTGGTCTTGAGCTCACAGTGATCCTCCTGCCCCAGCCTCCCAAGGGTTAGGCTTACAGGTATGTGCCACCACACCCAGGACAAGGTGTCTTCAGATGTGCGTGCATCCTGGCATGGGCTGTCACATTCTTGTGTCTAAGTGATAGTGTTGGTGCCCTGGTCACTTGGTGTCAGGAAATGTCAGAAAAGTTTCTCTGCTGTAAAGTTACTATTTTTTCCCTTCATAGTTAGTAAATATCTTTTGTGTGTGTGTATTTAGTACAGGGTCTTCAGGGTCTCACTATGTAGATTGGACTCCTAGTGATCCTCCTGTTTTCAGCTTCCGAGCACTGGGATTACAGGTGCGCACCACCACGCCCAGTCTTCGTCACCGTCTCAGCATGCCACAGGGGCAGGGCCAGCACTGCAAGCCTGGGATGGAATCCCTGGCCCCTGCATCTGCCTAAGCAGGTGCGCTAATAAATACCTTAAAGAAAATACTTTGAGATTATGCAGTTATCCTGTTTCATCTCAGGTTTTGCCCATTAATGTTTTGTGGGTCTTTTAAAGTTTAGTTTTATTTTGAGTTTTTTGCTTTTTGTTTTCCAAACCCAAGTCCTGTGCATACTCGGCAAGTGTTGTGCTGCTGAACTGTATCCCTGGCCCATTTGGCCATTAATTTTAATATAAGCTAGTAGATTGTTTCTGTAATAATTGAATCATAGATGTTTGCCTGGCGATTTCCTATTTCCCTTGTTATTACTATATAATTCTATTATTATTGTAAGTAATTGAAATTCTCTGTGAAGAAGGTCTATCCTTTCCAATCTATGTGCTTGTCTTTTTATGTGATAAATACCCATGGGTATTTATTTTACTTTATGTATGGGTTACAATACAGTGTTACAGCTTGTGTCGAGATGTCCCCCAAAGCCTCGTTCAGACCTAGATGGGGCTTTTTTCAGAGGTGGCTACATCTAGGCTGTGTGATGCTGGGATTGCTTCATGGTGCATTGTGAAGATCAAGGGCCCTGGAATTAAGGATGTGAGCGCTACCCCTAAGCTGTGGAGGACACATGGGCAGCCCTCCCTGAAGGAGGACCACTTACCTCTATTCCAGCTGAGCCCAGCCCTATTTCCATGTGCTGATGAGCACAGAGCTGGCTAGGACTCCTCCTTACCCTTCCAATTGGCTTTACGCAGTGCCAACCAGTCAAGTGAGGTGGTGATGAGTGGTCTCTGCAGCAAAGATGACCGGGCAGTGTTTCCCCATCCCTAGAGCTCCCGAAGAACACGTGTGAGCTGAGGTGGGATGGAGAGCCGGGATGGAGAGGCGGGCCAGAGAGGCGGGCCGGAGAGGCGGGCTCCACGCTCTTGGCTGGGATGGAGCCTCGAGGTAAGAGGCTGTGACCTCCCAGGCCACAGAAGATTAAAACCAGAGCTGAAGTGCCAACCCCGACATCCCTGACTGCTCAGTTGGGTTGCTCTTTCTGCAGACGCCTCTCTCTGCACAGCACAGAGGTGAGTGCGGGCCTCCCACTCAGCCCAGCTCACAGCACTCACCTGCTTCCCACCGTTCCCACAGTCAGGCACCCTCAAGCCACTGCTTTCCTTGTGAATTAATAAAACCCAGGCTCAGCCCTGGGTCGAGGGCTTTGTTCTGACAGTCTTGGCAGCCGCACTTAGGGCCCCTGGACCCCCGTAACTACTAGTACGCCTCAGGGCCTTTACTCCTGCCAGGGGTGGCACTGAAGTGGTAGGTTGGAATTAACTCACTAGAATTCCAGCGCCTTTTCCACAAGGTTACAACTATGAACTTCCTGGGTCATGACAAGGACCGGAAATGCTCTCTACAGCACGTAGCCTGGATAAGACATACAGAAAGAGCAGTGCTTGCCGCTTGCTGCTCGGCTGCCTCCTGCCTGCCATGGACTGTTCCTCCTCTGCCATGGACTGTTCCCCCTCTGCCATGTGCCACCCTGCCTGGAGCAGGTGACGATGCACTGAAACCTCTATACACTGACTGGGAGATGAGTAAACCTTTCCTCGCATCACTGTGGGTGTTGAGTATTTTGTCTCACAAATGAGAAAAATAACTAACACAGAATTTGGTAGCAAAGAAGTGGGTCATCGCTGTGACCATACCTGACCCACGGCTCAGGGCCTTTCGGACTGGCTTGTGAGCAGAGTTGGGAGAGGCGGGAGGTGCTGGATGAAAAAGTGGAGCTGGAACATGGTGGCTCTACTGTACCAGGGATTCTGGTCAGAGCTCAGAAGACTAGAAGGCTGACAGAAATCCTGCCTGTAGAGACCAGGCTGGGGAGGTTTCCACTGAGAAGAAGGACCGTACTGTCTGTTAGACTCCTGTGTGTTACACCTTAGCAGAAAGTTCGTCTATATTTTGCTCCTGTCTATACAGTTTGTGCAAGACTAGGATTAAGGGCGGCAGACTAATTAATCTGGCAGAAGAAATTTCAAGGCACTCTAATGTTGAGGCAGTGCCTGGCTACTTTTAGGGGCTTCTAGCCAGGTTTATGTCCATAATTAGGAGCAAAGAGCTCAGCAGAATGATTTAAAACATTGTGCATTTGTCCAGAAAGGAAGCTCCAGTAAAGCTGTAGACTACAAAGAAGGAAAAGAGGAGATCTTGATTGCTGAGAAGGAACAGAAAAATAGAAACCACAGCTGGAGGGCATCACAGACAACAGCAGGACTCCACTATTTGCAGCCTCAAAATTACAAAAGTGGGAGGTTGTTCTTTGACAGCCCTGGAGCACCGTGTTCCAGAATGGCCGTAGCCTGGGGAAGCTGCTCCTCCAGATGTGGCTCACAGGTGCTCGCCCCCTGCAGCCAAGAGAGGGAAGCCTGGCTGCTACTCCAGCTGGCAGCAGACCTTGGCGTCACCCATGTGGCCCTGGCTTTAGGTGCATGCAGAATGCAAGAGTTGGGGGCCAGAAAGGCTTCCAACCAGATTTCAGAAGAAGGGCTGGGAGGCCAGGCAGTGTGCCCCTGGGAGGACAGCATGTGGAGCTGCGAGTGTGAAGCTGAAGGTGCAGTGGAGACCCCAGCAGTTCGGAGAAGCCAGGGATGTGGATCATCTGAGGAAGACTGTAAGGACCAAGCAGAGCAGGCCCAAGACAAGCCATGGAGGCTACAACCACCAGTAGGGCCATGGAGTGAAACCA
Source organism: Octodon degus (assembly GCF_000260255.1). Taxonomy (NCBI): domain Eukaryota; kingdom Metazoa; phylum Chordata; class Mammalia; order Rodentia; family Octodontidae; genus Octodon; species Octodon degus. The sequence continues at coordinate 18,188,539 of NW_004524602.1, forward strand.
CCCAAGACCTTTGGAATTCACACCTTCCCACAGATTGATTGCCAGGAATGCAGGAAGTGGAACTGTGGGGTTTAATCTTTGCCCTACTAGATTTTGGTCTCGCTTTATTACTGTATTTGCTATTCCTATTTGTAACTTTTGGAATGGAAATGTCTATCTTGTGCCACTGAATGTTGGAAGTGTTTAATTTTCTTGTCATTTGTACAGGGGCTTACTGGTGAGAATTTGCCTTAAATCTCAGATTCCCACTTTTCAGCAATGCTGAAACTATTAGGACGTTGACAACTCTTAGAGATGGACTAAACGTCTTTGTGTGAGGGGCGTGCATGAGTCTTTGAGGGTCTAGGGTGAATGTAATGCCTTGTGTCTGGATGCCCTGCAAAGCCTCATGGCATCGTAGGTGTGGCTTTCTCAGAGATGGCTGGATCTGGAGTGTGTAAAGCTGGAATTGGTCCATGGTGTGGTACCAGGGTTGGGGCACTAGAATTAAGGATGTGAGTGCTACCTGCTCGAGTAGGCTGGATGAGCTACAAGGGGTACAAAGAGCTGAGGCTGTCCTTGCTGCTCTGCTGCCTTCTGCCCACCATCAGTTCTTTTTCCTCTGGGATGCCATCCACCATGCCTTGAAACCAGATGACTGTGAACTGAAACCTCTAACTGTGAGCTAAATAAACCTTTCTCCTTTTAACTTTGGATGTCAGGTATTGTTTTTTGTTTTGTTTTGTTTTTATTGGATACAGGGCCCCACTATGCAGTTCCGACTCTTAATCATTCTCCTCTCCCAGCTTCCCCAGCACTGGGATTACAGGTGTGCACCACCATGCCCAGTTTCAGGGCTGGCATGGCACACAGTACCGGGACTGAACTCAGATCCTTGCATTTGCCAGGCAGATGCTTAGACTGCTGAGCTGTCTCCCCAGCCCGGATGTCAGGTATTTTGTCTCAGCAACAAGAGAAAGGTAACCAAGACAGCAGATTGAGCATCCCTAATCTGAAAATCCAACATACTATAAAATTTTAAAATTTTGAGCTCCAAAGTGGAAAATTCCACATCATGAAACTATTACATGCACAATACTGTTTAAAATGTTGCATAACATTTCCTTCAGGTTATGCGAACTGGGTACATATGAAAGCTAATGAGGTCTCTTTTGGGTCACATTTTCAGTCCACGGTCCTCAGGCTCCATGGTGTAGGGCGTGGTGCAGGGGCCACTGCTCAAGGGGCAGGACGGCAGAGCAAGCCCAGGAAAGGAGAGCACCCCTCCAGACCCCTGTTCTGCCTAAGGACACACTGAGCTATGGGACATCAGGGGACTGACCCAGCCGTAAGCAGAGCCCCTTCACCATCCAAGCCTCTTCTAAAAGCCCCATCTGCAGCAATGGCAAGCAGAAACACCAAAATGGCACCCAGGATTTGGAGGCAGACTTATTTTACACCAGTGGATACTAACTGGAATCATTCCCAGAATAACAGGCCCCAGTCTCTGCTGGTCCAGGGCTTATATGTGATAAAAAAGCAGGAAGTGCAGAGGCAGAAAGCCTTGTCAGCTGGGGATTGGTTCTTACAATGTGCATCACAGTGACCAGCTGTTTCTAAGAGACAAAAGTAACAGGAACAACTACCTGGGCAACTGACAAACTGGCTGGGGACGCATCTTCTGCTACACTGTGAGCACACAAGGCTCTTGGGGAACATCTAGGGATAAACTGTAATGGCCTGCAGTTTGGTCACTTCCTTGCTCAGCCCTAGAATCCATGTAAGTAGTTGCAGAATTGCTAACCTGTACTCCTGTAAGAAATCCACTAACGGTCCAATGCTGGTGTGCACTTGCTTGTCTTTGGCCTTACAGTATTGACTCAAAACCTATTTTCCAAAGGCCTTTTTCTCTCCACTCTATCCCAAAGTTACATTATTCTTGTTGGTCTCACTTTGTTTTGTTTGAGGCAGGCTGGCCTCAAGCTCACAGTGACCTCCGCCTTGCACTCCTGGAGCTGGGCTTACCGGCTTAGGCGCATGCACCACACCTAGCTTGTTGGCCTCCTCTTGCCGGGGTTATGTATGTGCTCCTGTTATAACCGCTCTCGCCCATGCCCTCTACACTGCCTACCACTGATTTGCCTTTGGCCCTCTGGTTTTGCTTTTACAGCATGTTGTATAAATGGATTCCCACAGTATGCAGCCTGGGGCTCTGCCTTCCTCACCACAACATGTTCACTCTGTTCTACAGATCATGAGTGCTTCTCATGACTCCATAGCTTGGATGCCCCAGACTTGGCTGTTGGGAACCCTTTCAAGCTGGTCATTGTGATCTTTTGATGTCTCCATCATTTTCTGAACATTTCCTTACTTTCAGGCACCTCAAGCCGGTCATGGTTCACCCTGTGCTTTCCTTTCCCAGCCCCGAATCCTCCTGGTCTTGTTTTCCAGGGGATCCAATATATCCAGGACAGCTGTCCTCACAGAAAGAGGCCAGGGGAACCGTGCCCACCATGGAGTTACAGTGCGCAGGAGGGAGAGGAAGTCAGAGAGAGAGACAGGGACAGGGAGACAGAGAGAGGCAGAGACAGGGAGACAGAGAGAAGCAGAGACAGAGACAGGGAGACAGAGAGAGGCAGAGACAGGGACAGAGAGACAGAGAGAGGCAGAGACAGGGACAGAGAGAGAGAGGCAGAGACAGGGACAGAGACAGGACTTTGCTTATCAGAAGGCCGGGAGGTGGCTCCTCAAGGGCAGATGGGGTTTCCATGGCAATGCTGGTGTCAGCAGGCATCGGAGGCCTCCTGGGCATGGATGGACAGCCCAGGTTGCAAAGTAGAGCCTGGCCAGACCCTCTTCTTCCCTGGGTGCAGTCATACTGCCCCTTCACCCAACTGGCTTCCCACCCCTGCCGCCAGCAGCCACATCTGGGTGCACTGACTGAACCTACTGAGGAGCCCTGGATGCCTGTCTCAAAACTGTTGTTGTTTCTTCATTAAATGTTTAAAATTGCTGTCTCTTTTCTTTTTTTAAATCAAAGGTGCCTTAATGGTCCTGCTTCTGTGAGTGGCCAAGACCAGGGAAAGGGGGTCAGGTTAACCAGCAGGCACAGGAGGGGTCATCCCCACAACATTCCATTCATACACAGAACTAAGGAGACAAGCACATGCCCTCTTCGGTCACCTCCTACCCTGTGCTGGACCCTCTCATACAAGCCGGCACCTGTCCTTCTCTTTGACAGCCAAGTAATGGGCTCGAGCCCCTTGTTACCTTGTTTCCGTTTGGGACAGAGTCTCACCAAATTGTGCAGTCGAGCCTCAAACTTTTGAGATGCAACAGGCGTTGGCAGAAGAAAAGTGGTGCTGGCCCCGGCCCCAGCCCCGGTGCACAGACTCCCTGCAAAAGGAGGTGCGGCAGCGCGGCTTCCAGCGTGCCCCGCCCTCACCACTGCAGCTACGCTTTCCAAAAGGCCGAGGCCCCCCTCAGCCGCAGTGCTGACCTACGAAGCAGGCCAGGAGCAGGAAGGGCAGAGGTTCCTGGCCGAAGTGGGGCCGCAGAGCCGACACCCAGGGCCCAGCAGGCAGGCAGCGCCAGCAGCCGCGCCAGCTCCCAGAGCCGTGTCCCCAGCTGCTCCTGGTTGCAGAGAACCGTCCTTCCGCCGGGCAGCTCCCACCCCGGAGCACAGCTGCCTTCCACCTCGTCACCCTGTAGGCCTCCAGACCTTTCTTCTCCCCCCCCCCCATCTCAGGGCCTAGTCCCTCTTCTGAGCTGCCCACGGGGTGCCCCGCCACTCTGCTCACCGCAGTTCCGGCAAGGGGCTGAGACAGGGAGGGGCCTGCCCCAGGAAGAGCTGCCAATGGAAAGGGATTGCAGCAGGCTGGCGCTCTCTGCCCTTCCAGTTCCCTGAGAATTAGGAGTTTGGAGCTATAATTGGCATGAGTTTCATGAATGTCTGCAATTGGCCGACAGCCACCGGGAAGAGGAATCATGCTGACCAGCCCAGGAGACTGACGACTACAGTGAACACGTGTGCTCCACACCTGCGGTGACCAACTCCTGCCAGGACGACACAGTTTTCTTAGCAGGCTGTTGCCTTGGGCCTCTGCTTAGGGGCCAGGCCCACGCCAGCTGCCAGCAGACCACAGAGCCAAGCCTGCCGAATGCAGAGCGGGCACGTCAGCAATAAGGAGTGACTGCTTCCAGCCACTCGGTGTGGGGGATTTTTGTTACACAGCATAGTAGATAACTCATAACTGATACAGGACACTTGATGGCTTGACCCAGATAAGAAACAAGTGTCTGGCCAACCTGGGACTGGAGATCGGAGCGTACAGCTGTATTCACTTCGGGGCAACACTGGAAAGGCATTGCGGCTGATGCTGCTGTGGTGTGAACGTCAGAGCCCTGGGTGCGCAGCTGCCTTCCCACAAGTGCCATTAGGTGGCACGTGATGGCGTTCTAATCTCTGGGATTTCATTTGTAGGGGAACGAGGTCTTCTCCTCGATCTGCACACACGGAGGCTGCTCCGCACTGCCCTCTTCCTAGCATCTAGGGATCGAAGCAGGAATGAACTCTGACACGACATTTTCCTGAGTGGAAATAATTAATTCAGGGCTTCCTGAAATAAGGAAGCCACCCGAGACCTGCTTCTTTGAACGTGCTAATGAGCCTGCAGTGTGTGTTCTGGATGCAGGAAGAAGTTCCGGGCTGGAAGGAAAGGTCACCTGAGGCAGGCTCATGGGGAACATCAACAATAGAAACAGGTGATCAACAGCCAGCCTGGCCCTGACATGTCACCAGCCGTGGTGGCAGGAGGAGGTCAGGTTCGGGTCAACCGAGGGCCATGGACCAGACTGTGGTGACCACCCCTGGAGGAGTTCAGGAGACCTCACCAGCCTGGTGCCAACACACACACCCTGCACAGGCGCTGCTCACGGCCCTGCCACACGGGGGCTCCTGAGGGGGCTGCCTGGAGGCAGGCTGTAGGGCTTCCCTCCTGCTCCTTCTCCTCTTCCCTCTCTCTTCCTTCCCCCCTCCTCCCCTCCACCTTTTGGGTGTTTTTGACAGGGTCTCACTATGTAGCCTAGGCTGGCTTCAAATTCGCAGCGATTCTCCCGCTTTGGTCTCTCCAGTGCTGGGATCCCAGACATATGCCTGCCTCCACGCCGGGCCACAGGCAGGAAGAACGCTGTGAGGAGGCGCCACAGGACAGGAGGGAAGAGCTCTGTGGGCGTTGCCCAGGCACCCTGCCTCCCACTACCTCTTTGCCTGTGGCTTCTGCCTCTTAATTCTTCTTTCATTATTTATGTTTTTTTATGCTGGGTGCTTTTTTGAGACAGGTTCTCACAACAGTCCAAGCTAGCTGTGAACTCACGGTGATCCTCTTGCCTCAGCCTCCTGAGTGCTGGGATTCATACTTGTATTTTTTAGCAGATTGTTTGATGTGGGAGCCCGAGGCCTGGGCACCTCAGCGGTGACTTGTCCAGCTGCAGCCTCTTTGTCCCTAGCTTACTCTTGGTGTCTGTCTTTGCCCTCTACCCTGATACAACACATTGAAGCCCTGCAGGTCACTCTGTCTCTGGAAGCAGCTGGGGCTGAGGACACACCCCAAGGCCACTGCTCCTCCGACTTGCCTTCCCCATGGCGACCCTTCAGCACCCAGATCCTTGGCGTGTGGACGCTGCTCTGTGCTGGAGTGATTAAGATAGAATCATGCGCTGTAAAAATCACTCTTTAAAGTGTACAATGTGAGCTTTTTGTCTTCTCAGAGGCTGGCAGCCCCTGTCACTCTTGTCCCCACAGATCAGTCCTTCATTCCCCTCGGCAGCCGCCTGGTCTGCGGGGTAGAGGGGGACAGACAGACACGGTGGCAGGCCGGCCCCACCTCCTGCTCTCCCAGCACTGGCTGGAGAGCGCGCCGGCCTGCGCCTCTCCTGAGAGCGGAGCAGATCTTCACAGCCCACGCGAGTCCCCCAGGGGTCCGAGGGCACCTTGCTGCTGCCCACTCGTGGTGGCAGCTCTGTAGATAGGCTGTGTCCTGCGTCCTGCTGTCACTTGATTCGGAGTCTGGGTTGTTTTCGCCTTCAGGCCCATGTGAATAATGCGATTGTGAACATTAGGATACAAATTGTTGTGTGAACAAAACATTCTCTTTTCTCGTAGGTGTCCACCTAGGAGCGCCATGGCTGACTCCTCCGCAGCCGTATTTCATCTGCTAAGGAGCAGAGAGGCATTTTCCAGAGGGGCGGCCCCATCTCGCCCGTGGACCGCACAGGCCTTTCCACCCCTCACCCCTTGGCGCTTGTTACAGCGGCCCCTTCTGAGCAGTGACCCCTTGGT
>NW_004524602.1:18194957-18197001 GCF_000260255.1 Octodon degus
TTCCACCCCTCACCCCTTGGCGCTTGTTACAGCGGCCCCTTCTGAGCAGTGACCCCTTGGTGCAAGAAGCTGTCGGTGTTCGAATAAAGCCCCATCTGGGTGTGGGCTGTCCACTGCACCCGGGCAGGGGTGCTCATGTGCCCATTGCTCCTGGGGGAGCGTGTGCATGCACCCCCCCACTCCTGTGCCGCCTCAGCTCTGGGCCCCAGGCAGGTGGGACTCCAGCCTTCCTGACTTGTGAGGGAGGCGTTTCTGCACCACAGAGGAAGACCAAGGCTGTCCCCAGTCGCCCTGCTCTCCGCCTCTGCTTCCTCAGTCCTCTCACAGCTGGTGGCCCCCAAGCCCTCAGCACTGACCAGCCTCTGTCTGCCTCGCCACAGTCTCGGGCTTGTGAGCGCCTGCTCCAGGCCCCGGCATCGTGCAGGCTCTGCTGGCCTCTGGTCCCAGTATCTATGGCTGAGGGGTGGAGCAGACTCGCAGAGCACACTGAGCTTCCAGCACTTGGCTGCAACGGTGGGGGAAGCAGAGGAAAACGGAGCGGCAACCTGGCTGGGCTGTGCGGTCCTGGCTGTGGTGCCTGGGAGCGTGGGCCACCCTCATGCCCGGCTTAGAGCTCCCTTTACAGGCCTTTCCTTTCCACTTCAAATATCACCCGGATACTTGCCGCAGGGCTCCGAGGGAGGCAGACAGCACCAGGCTGGGTAGAGGCAAGGGGAACGCAGTCGCAGGCTCTGAATCACCCCGTTCGGGTTGTCCTCTCCTAGCTCCCATGGCTACCTGCAAGGCGCCCCTCAGAACAGCTGGAGGACAGAGGGAGAAGCCACCCCCTTTAATACTGGCTCTGGGGCACCCAGTGGGGGAGGAAGGGGAACAGTGTGTCCACCATAAGGGCAAATTAAAGAAACGACCCCCCCAGGAAATCAGGAGGCTCCTCCCAGCCTGGAGCACAAACAAAACCATCCCTAGGGAGCCCCAGGCTCCAGGGATCGGGAGGGCTTGATGGAAGGGTTCAGGGCCTGACACAAAGTTAAAGTTAATTAAATCATAGCAAATTACAGTAAAGCCTCATTATTTCCATGTTGGCTAATTAAAAATAGCGACTATTTCAAGCCACTACTGGTCCCCAACCTACAAGATACCTTATGACTATTTAATAAAGGCTCTGAGATAAGCTGAGCTCAGTAAAGGCCATGCCGCAGGCCACAGCATTTTTCTTTCTGTTCTTTGTATTTCAAATTAATAAGGTTTTTATGGCCGAGAAGCATGGGGTGCTTGTAAGCAGCACCCACAGGGAGCCGGCAGCAGGGCTCTCCACAGGCAGAAGACTCCAGTACTTGGATGTGCAGGACGTTCAGACAGGACCCTTAGCTTGTACATCACCTGCCCCCTTTGTTTGTTTGTTTGTTTGTTTGTTTGTTTGTTCATTTGTTTGAGACTGAGTCTCCCTGTGTAGCTCAGGCCTTCCTGGAACATCCTGATCTCGGCCTCCTGCGCTCAGATTACAGGCTTGCGCCCCAGGCCAGGCACCACTCGCTGAAAGTGACTCCAGGTGCATCACCTGGAGGTTCCCGCGCAGACCCCGCAGCCTGGGCTCCGGCAGCTCCTTCTCTCTGACCAAGAAGACTCCCATGCGGCGCATGCTGTGTCCCCTCTGCGCTTGCTCCCTGCTCCCGGCGCCAGGCCCGGTGCCTGGCGTAACCTCTGACCTCCGACCCACCTTCAGCCCAGACCCATGAGCCATTTGCACGCTGGTCCTGCCTCGCATCTAGGCTCTTGAAGAATCTAGCAGGGTCGCGGCGTCCCGGCAGAGCGCCTGGTCCTCGCCAGAAGCTGAGCCCCGAGAGCGTCAGCGGTTGTGCAATGCCGCCCTCTGGTGGTGTTCCGTGGAATAACCCGCCTTACTTCTACCCAGGCCTCAAACTGCAGCCTCGCCAGAGCAGCGACCAATGCCGTACACCTCCGGGGTCTCTGTTTTCCTTGTTTTTGCTTGCTTGCTTGCTTGCTTGCTTGCTTGCTTGCTTGCTTGCTTGCTTGCTTGCTTGCT
>NW_004524602.1:18197206-18203742 GCF_000260255.1 Octodon degus
GGGGCAGGCCTCCTTTTTTGTCTTTTTGAGACAGGGTCTCATCGTGCAGCTCAGGCTGGCCTTGATTGAGTTAATTAGTAGTCCAGGCTGACCTTGAACTCGCAGCAATACTTCTGCCTCCGCCTCCAGAGTGCTGGGAGTACAGGCTCGCGCCACCACGCCCGGCTTCTCTAGGATTTTTATCCCTTTAACAATTGAAATATTGCCAGGCGTGGGGCAGGCCCGGCGCAGAGGGCGGGCCCGTGCTGGGGTGGGTGACCCCCCGCCCCCCCGCCCCCCCGGGGGGCTCCCCGAATTTGCACAGCAGCAGCGCGGTCACCCCCCTGCCAGTGCTCCAGCGATCCTCAAGGGCCTGGAGAAAAGCCCGGCCCAGAAACGCGGGGCGTCACGGTGCGTGAGCTCGCCCAGCGCCGGACCCGCGCTCTCCACAGTCTGAAGCCGCACCGGCCAGGCCACCCCTCCGGCCATCCCAAGCCTGTGTCCCCCGGGGGAACAGAGGCTGAGTCCCCGGAGTCCCGCTGGCGCGGCACTGCGCTCCGGAGGGCCTGTGACGCACTGGGCACCGAGGTCCTCACACTGCGGGATTCCCCCGGGCCTCAGTTTCCCTGGCCCAGGCCGCACCCGGGAATCAGACTTCCGGGGTGTGTATGGGCCACAGCAGGCAGCCAGAGCCCGTGTCGCACGGCCCCGTCGCGCGCGGTGGCGCACATCTGTCATCCAGCGTGGGGAGGCTGAGCAGGAGCCTCACGGGGGCCCAGCCGCCCGAGCCGGAGCCGCCGTCGCCAGTCTTCCGGGGCCGGCGTGAGCGCCCTGCAGCGCCCAGTGGAGCAGCTCCAGCTCGAAGCCAGCGAGGAGAGGACCAAGGCTTCCCAGGCAGCTGCAGAGCCGCGGCAGTGCTGCGTACAGAACGCCTGGCTGCAAGGGCGCCCTGCTGCTCGGGGCTCCGCTGGCAGCAGCCCCCCCGGGAGCCCAGGGCCTGTGCTTTACTCGGAAGACCGCAAGGAAGAAGTTCTTCGAGGAAGCCCTTGAAGCAGTGATGAGCGACTCCCTTCAAGTTTCAAGAAAATGCTTTTGTTTCATCAAAAGACTTTTAGATATTTCACGCCTTTCTTGTGGCTGGGCCCAGAAGCCAAATTCGACAAAGGTTAATACTTTTCTACTCACATAAGGGAAGTGAGTGAAGGAGTAGGGTTTTAAATAGTAATGGCCTGTTTCTTCTACCTAAGTGCTTTATTTTAGTAAACAAGAACCTTATCAGTAAATACACCTCTTTCATAAATGAACTATTGGTGGTGTCATTCCTGGAATACCGTGCATGTTTTATTTACTGAATGTTTACATTTTAGGAAGCAAAGTATTGTTGTCTATTCAAAATTGAATATTTGTAATTTATTGTTCCTAAGATTTTTATACTATAATAAAATTTGTTCTTTTCTCATAAATTTACAATTATCAAATGAAGACAAAAAAATACAATCTAGGGGAAAACAGACCCTTATGCATTTATTGTCTTAATTTAACACACATAAAAAGGCTTTATTTGCAGAGCAGAAGAAATTTAATCAAACAGGCCCAGTCCCATGTCACCACTGGACTCCTCCTCCTCCTCCTCCTCCTCTTTTCTTGCTTCTCCTCTGCTGCAGCCGGGGCAGATCCCGCAGCAGGAGCTGCAGCGCCCCCAGCCGGCGCACTGGCAAGCTCGCCGATCCCCGGGCCACCACGACTTCAGTGTTTTTCCCATTTAGCTCACCGATGACCTTGCGGAGCCGGTCATCTTCTGTCTCGATGCCCGCGCTGTCCAGGATCTTCTTGATGTCCTTAGCGCTGGGGGAGGCATTGCCTCCGAGGACGGCCAGCAAGTAAGAGGCCACGTAGCGCGTGTCGGCGGTGCGGCAGGCAGGCCTCACGCGTGCGACCTCGGCGGCGTCAGGCAGCCTTAAATTTTTTATAATTGCAAGAACTATCTTTAACACTAACCAAAGGAGACATTCCTCAGCCAACTTGTTTGAAAAGAGGAATGTTTCTCTTGTGTTTGAAGCATTTGATCCTTTTTCTCGTAGATTTCTGCAGCTTATAGGCGAGGATGCACTTTTAAGCAACACATTATTTCACGTCCTGAAACAATATTTAAAATGAAATGACATGTACAAGAGTGCAAATAGTTAAAAACAAAGTAATGTGAAAATACTACAACGTAAAGGAATTCTTGGTGCCACAGGTGTGTTATGTGGATGGTGTGCCTTTGATTTGATTTGAGACACTGTTAAACATTTTATTTCTCTTTGTAAAAATATTTGAAGAGTTTGGGCATAAAACCTCTGCCGGATTCAAAAACAAAAAAAGGAGCATCACAGGCTTGGTCCCTGCCCGGGCACTGGGTGGGGTAGTGAGGGGTCCCAAAGAGGTCTCCTTTTGGAGGGGCTAAAGCAGCTTGTGATCCCCTGGCCCAGCATTCACTTCCCCTGCACAGCCGTCCCTGGCCTCCAACCAAAGACGCAAGGGACTTCGCATATCACAAGCACCACACCAAGAAAGTAAAGGCAAATAAAAGTAAAAGGAAGCAGGAAAAGTTATTTTTTAATAATATTTTCTTGGGCTGGTGAGATGGCTCAGTGGTCTAAAGCACCTACCTAGAACAAGCTTAGCAAAGCACAGGGGCCCGCTTCAATCCCCCAGCACCACATGCCAGCCAGCCCGCCCCCTGGTGGGCTGAGCTGGCCACACACACACACACACACACACAAGTAAATAAAATTTTAAAAAAAATTTTAAAAAATAATATTTTCTTTGTCCCGCTGTATACCTGAAAGGTGTGTGCCAGGGTCCAGGGCAGGGCAGCTCATGTGCTATTCCGTGTCAGCAGCCGCTGCGCATTCCACACTCCCAGCCCTGGCTTCATGGTCAGAGCGAGCGTGGCCGCGACCCCTGCTGGAGCAGGCCACGCAGGGCTAGGGCAGGCGCTCACAGCTCGCCCCTGTGGGAGCAGAGCAGCGCCCTCCCCGCCCCTCAGGTGTACCGCAGCAGCTGGAGCTCAGGAACCAGCGCCGCCCTGGGGCTGTCCAACATCTGCCCTCTCTTCCTGCCTCGGCTTTCTTTCACAGGGAGCTCCGTACCTCCCCCTCACCTGGTTTGGCCGGGCCCACCATCTGCTCTCACTCCTGCCTCACTCTCCTGTGCTCAGGGCCGAGTCCCAGAGAGCCTGTGGCTGCTCCTGGATGTGCTTGGCTGGCAACAGGTGCTGGCTGTGAGCATTCTTGGGCAGCCAGTGTCCACAAGCCCAGAGCCAGCAGCGACCCTGGGCAGCTCCGCCCTGCGAGAGGCCAGCAAGCTAGAGCCAGGCCAGCACCAGGCCCAGGGCGCCCCCCTCCCGCTCCCACCCGCACCCCCACCTTCCAAAGCAGGGAGCGGCGCCGCTGCGGAGCTAGGAGATGGAGCTGAGCTGGATCCACAAGTCAGCAGGGCTCCAGCTGAGGAGCAGATCCCGATTTCCTGAGGGATGGAGGATGGTGCCCCACCCCAAATCAGTAGCTCCTGACTTGAGACTCACACCCGGATCTGCTGAGTAATAGCTCCTGGCTGCAAGGCCAGACACAGACTCCCTATTCCTGAGGAACAGACCCTGATTAGCTTCTTGGGAGCTCTGTCTCTGAGGCTCACAGCCTGAGGCAACCCTCGCCCTAACACTGACGCTAACCCTAACCGTAACCCTTACCTTAACGCTACCCTAGGTGAGACCTAACCCTAAATGCACCCTAACCCTAATCATACCCCAGGGGAACCCCAGCTCTAAGTCTAACACGACCCCTACACCTAGCCCTACTCCAAGATCTAGCCTTACCTTAATCCTAACCCTAGTCCTAGCATTAGCCCTAATCCTAGTGCTAAAGTTAACACTAACCCTATCCCAAATTCTAATTCTAATCTTAACCTTAACCACAGCCCTAGCCCTAGTCTTAATCTTAGACCAACTTCTAAAAATGACACTAACCTTAGCCCTAACCCTAGCCCTACCTGTATTCCTAATCCCACCCCTAAACCTCAGCTCTGTCACCAACCTTAATCCTAAATATGGCCATAGCTGTAGCTCTAGACTTAGACGTAAATACAATCTTAGCCCTAACCCTAAACCAAAGCCTAACCCTAACCCTAACCCTAACCCTAACCCTAACCCAACCCTAACCCTAAACCTAGCTCTATCCCAGTGCTGGTCCTATTAGTAGCACCAGCCCTAGCTCTGACCCTAACCCTAAACGTAACCCCAAGCTTAACCATGACACAGGCCCCAGCCCTAGCCTTAAAGCTAACCGTAAACTTAACTTTCAGCCTAACCTTAGCCCAAACCCTGACCTTAACCTCAAACCTACCCAAACGCTAACTCCAGCAATACTCCCAGTGCAAATCCATGTAGTAGCCCTAAACCTACTCGGAACCATAACTGTAACTCTAGTGTTAGCTCTAACTAGTCCTAGTCAGAACCCTGTACTGAGACCTAACCCTATTGCTAAATTTAACCCTAACTCTACCCTAATCCTAATCTTAGACATAGTACTCACCCTAGCCCAGGCTTTAGCCCTAACCTGAGCCTAGCCCTACACCTAACAGTAACCCTAATCCTTGTGATAACCAAAATGTAACCCTAACCCTAACACTAACCCTAACCAGCTCCCTGGTGGTAGTGCTAGAACTACACCTATCCATAAAACTAACCCAAACCATAACCATAATCTCACACTTAGTTTAGCCCTAGTCTTAGACCTTATGCTAACACTAGCCCTAGCTCTAGCCCTAAACCTAATCCTGAACCCATTCCTATCCTGAGCCTGAACACTATACTTAACCTTGCCATACCTCTATACCAAGCCCTAATCCTAACTCTATCCTTAATTCTAACCCTAACCCTTGCCCTAGCTCTAATCTGAGCTGTAGTGCTTGGGCTCAACCTTAAATTTAGGCCTAAACTTGGCCAGGGTCATAGCCTTAAACCTAATAGTAAGTGTAACCCTAATTAACACTACACAAGCCCTAGCCCAGACCCTAACCCTCTACCTTCCATAATCCCAACTGATACCCTAACTTCTGTAAGGATTAACACCTCTGTTAGGATGATAATCCTCATAATTGGCCTCGGCCTAGTCTAACCCTGGACTAATCCTAGTTTGAACCCTAGCTCTAAAATTAACCCTAAGAAAACCCCTACTCCTAGACACAATGTTAACAGTAAGCCTCACCCTAACCCTAACCTTCACCCTAATCCTAAACTTAACCAAAGCACTAACAATAATCCTAACTCTAAACACAAACCTAGCCCTAAACCTATCTCTAATCCAAACATTATCCTAATCCTAACCCTAGTGGAAACCTACCCCTAACCCTAAGTTAACTGTACCCTCACCCTGGCTCTAACCCTAGCCCTCGTGGGACAGTGACACTCACAGTTTTGGAACTGTGGCCCTTGCCTAGAACGTCTTCACTACTTTTCTTCTTGCTAAAATGAAATATGCAACACCCAAAGCTAAAGGGAGGAAAGGTTTGTTTTTCTTTTCTTTTTTAAAATTAATTTTATTGAGAAACAAATAGAAGTGAGACAGTTTTAAAACCGATTAGTAGGACAGTTTCAATAATTAATACATGGGGGGCTGGGGAGACGGTTCAGTGGAATAAGTGCTTCTCTGGCAAGTGCAAGGGCCTGAGTTCAATCCCTGGTTCCGCAAAAAAGAAATAATAATAACAATTAAAGGCTGCCCAATGGGACAGTCATCCACGTGCCACTAGTGGTTCAGGACACCTTGCAGTGGGACATATAACTATAGCCTCATCCTGAACATGTTAAGCAGAGTGCCATCAGGTCCCTCAACAAAACTGTAATGCCTCTTTTTGTCAGTGTTGGGGTTGTGCTCTGGTGAGTGCATGTAGGTGCTGCAGTAGGTGGCGGCCACCTGTCCCCTCTGAGAACCTTATACTCGTCATGGGTGTCTGTGTGTGGTGCTCTGTCCTTGGTGTATGCAGAGCAGGAAGACCTCCGTGGTGGCATAGAAAAGTTTTGGATGTGAAAGTTGGATTAGTCTGAAATTGTACGCATTACCCGTGTGCCTCGGTAGTGACTCAGTAGCATCTCCAAGTTTCTCTTTGCTTCTTTGCACAGTGAGGATAGCCATACTTACCTTGCTGCATCTTTGTAAAACGTAAGTTTTCATACAGTGAGGATCACAGTACCTGAGACCTCAACAGTGGCTGGTGGTTAGTCCTGCAAGCCCTAGAAAGTGGTATTGATTGTTTTAGAGATGGCATCAGGGCTCAGGTTAAGTGCCTTGCCCCGCGTCACACAGTGAGCGGAAGCTGAAGCTGAAGTGTTGGCCTGGGTCTGTTGATCCACAGCTTGTCCTTTTCCTCTCCTACATCTTGTGCTGTGTGTACACTGTTACAAAGCCAGGATGCCTGTTGTCACTTCAATTGGGCTGCCTCTGTGCCCTCGCCCCGAGGGTACTACTCTAGCGATGGACTGATGGAGGATGAGGACCTGTCTGAACCTGCTCTTG
>NW_004524602.1:18203842-18217901 GCF_000260255.1 Octodon degus
ATAATAGTTAATACATTGCATATTGTTGTCTTTGTAGTGGTTATTCATTGTACGAGATGCAGACATGATTTCCACTCCAAACACTATTAGTACAAATCTTTCTTCTCATTGAATTAAGAGAAAGTAGCTGTATGTCTGTCCTATTTTGTATATACAGATACGAAATGGTCCTTCATGTGCATCCCCTTTTTTTTCTTTAGTTTTGTCAGAGATGGGTATTCTATTGTCATTTAAATATTATAGGTGAATGAATTCATCAAAACATTCCAATATAGTCCAGTAGTCTGTAATAGTAGTGGGTTTTCTCTAAGACTGGCAATGTCAGAAGTTGGGGTTTTTTTGTTTTGGTTTGGTTTTTTTGGTGGAACGGGGGATTGAACTCAGGCCCTTGCGCTTGCCAGGGAAGCGCTTATTCCACTGAGCCATCTCCCCAGCCCCAATGTCAGAAGTTGTTGACTTGAGCCTTTTACAGCTCAGCATATTATTATGGCTTTACTTTTCATACCTCATTTTTATACTTTTCTGCTGGATGGTTAAGACCAAGATAAAGCAAGACCTATATAACAAGAAATGTAGCTTTTGTATCTGGCAAGGTCCGTCAGATCCCAAGATTTAGCCTGCAGCCCTGCACCACAGTCTGCAGAGCCTTCGGCAGGGGAGCAAAGTTTGTCTGGCTCCCAGTTTGGGGAGGTTTCAGTCTGCAGTCGGCGGGCTCCAGGCAGGGTAGCAAGGGGGAAGCAGTCCGCAGCAGGGCAGGGCAGGCCAGGCAGGGGGCGACAGAGCACAGGTGGGCAGTGATGGCTGCAGCTCTTCCTGGTCCCTTAGGGGAGCACGCACACCCAGGGTGGGGCACCCCGAGCCCAGCATAGCACATTCTAGATTCAGCCAGCCATCTACAAAAAGCTCCACCTATGAGCGTATGAGGTTTGGAGACAGAGGGATACTTAGGTGCAAAACCTAACACACGCTGGCCCTAGTCCTAAATGTACCTCTGACCTTAACCTAAACCTTACTCTTCACTGTAACCCTCCACTAGCACTCGAAGTAGTGCTAGCCTTGACACTAGCCTAACTCTGAATTTAACATTTTGTTTTTGTTTGTTTTCTTAAAACATGGTCTTTTTTTTTTTTTTTTTTAATTTTAGGGAAAGGCCTACAGGGTGTTCAGGGTCTCACTACTAGATCGGACTCTAGTGATCTGCCTGTTTACATCCTCCCAAGAGCTGGGATTACAGGCGTGCATCACCACGCCCAGTCTCAATTGCCGTCTCAGTGAGCCCCGGGGGTGGGGCCCGCACAGCAGACCTGGGCATCGAATCCCCAGCTCCTGTGAATACTTGCAGAAAACACGGTCTTTTCATGTAGCCAAGCTGGGCTCGAACTCACAGTGATCCTCCTGCCTCCTGCCTCCTGCACAGAGTGCTGAAGTTCAGGCATAGCACTGACCTTACCCCTAACATTACTACTTCTGCATGAACGTTATTCCTTAGTTAATGCAGACTTACCTGGCCTGCAATCTGCCAAACAAGGGTACACTGAAGCCTTAAATAAAAGAACCAAGTGGTATGGCTTTTAGGGCTCCATGAGGATCAAAATCTCCTGTAGCAGAATTCGAGGTTCCCTGGGTCTAAGACAAAGATCTTGTCCAGCTGGCCCATGCTTGTTTGGTTATCAAATAAAAGAGGGAGAGCTGAGGAAGGTGGAGTCTGAGCAGGCCCGTGGAAGCCCACTCGAGGAGTCTCCAAGTGAGACACTTATTGCAGGAGAACTGTGTTCTCTCCAGGCGGGCTCCACCCGGGAGTGAGGTGCCTGCAGCTGCAGTCTTCATCTAGTTAGCTGAGGTGGGTGCCAGATGTCCTTGGCTCTGACCTTGCCTTATCCTTTGAGGAGTTCTGGTTTCGCCCACCATGACAGGCCTCAGTGGGACCAGTGACCCATAGAGGTCCACTTATCATGAGTCCAGTAACCAGCTTCAGACAAAGGTCCTAGGCTGTGGACAGACTCACAAGTAAGTATGAAAGCCAACTGGTTAATTTTATTTTATCTATTTATTTATTTTTTATTTTAGCGAAGGGTCTACAGGGTGCTCAGGGCCTCACTACTAGATTGGACTCATGGTGATCCGCCTGTGTACAGCCTCCCAACAGCTGGGATTACAGGCGCTCGCCACCACACCCAGTCTCCAACTCGTTAATTTTAAATCCTGCTCAGAGCGACTTCATAGTGGTCTCTACCATAGTAGAAATCTAAACTGAACCCTAATTTAAAAATGCTAACCCTAACCCTAACACAACACTAACCATACCAACAACCTTAAACCTAAACCAAACCTTAAAAATAAAGCTAGCCCTCGCCCTAGATCTAAACCTAAACCTAACCATAACCCTAAGAGGAGGCCAATATTCACCTTACCTCTAGCCCTAGCCTTATCCTAAGCAAACCACAAACCAAACAGTAACCCTAACCCTAAACCCCAGCTCTAACCCTAACCTAAACTCTAACTCTATTCCTAACGTTAAACCACCACTATCCCTAGTCCTAATGTTAAACCTTGACCTTAATCCCTAAACCAAATCCCAGTCATAGCCCTAACTTCACCCCATCCCTAACCCCAAACCTAGCCCTAACCCTAGCCCTGACCCTAACCAGAACATAACCCTAATCATAACACTAACCAACCAAAACATTACATCTAGCCCCATCCTTAACCCTGACACTAACTCAGACCACAGCATTTCCACTTGTCATAATACTAACGTTAGTCCTATCCCTAATACTAACCTCAGCACCAAACCTAGCCCAGGTCCTTACCCTAACCAGAACCTGAACTCTAAAGTTAATCTGAAACTAACTTGAAAGCTAAACCTAGCCCTAGCCCTACATGGATAGAACCCTAAATTTAACTGTAAACATACCCCTCAGCCTAACCCTATCTGTAGATATAACCCTATCACTAGCCCTAGCCCTAGCCCTAGAACTAACCTTAATCCCTAGCATAGCTCTAAACCAAAAATTAACCCTAACTCTGGTGGAGCCCTAACCCTAATATTGCAGTCAGCCGAGTTAGATAAAAATATTGTAGGCAGTCAGACAGGGCCCAGCCCTGGAAGGAGACAGCACAGAAGATGAGATGCCTTACAACTGTGGGAGGGGCGGATGCTCCTGCTGGGAACCAGACCTAAAGGCCTAAAGGCCAAGCAAATGCTAAACGAGTAGCACCTGGGATTGATATTCTAAATAGGTATCAATCACCTGGAAAGACCCAAGTGCGTCACTAGCCCAACCCCCAACAGAAAGAGACCCTGTCCCGCATTCCAACCCCAAAAGGAAAAGACCCTGTCCCATATTCATGCCCGCTTGCTACGTGACTCGCTTTCCCATTTGATACTGGATTTAATCAGTTTTACCTGAGCAACGTTGCTTGTAATCCCATTGGTTGGCCATAGTTTTGTCCCACCACCTGCCCACCTAAGCAAGTTCCCTTTCTCCACCTTAGTCCCGCATGGTTTTACACTATAAAAGTCCCTGGAAGAGACAGCTTCCCGGGGAACTACCTGCTCGGGCCCCCCTCCTGTCCCTCTCTTGGACAGGAGCTTTCTTTTCCTCAATAAATATATTCTGCTCATAACCTCTGTTTGTTCCTAAAATTCATTCTTCGGTTTTAGAGAACATGAACTCATGCAGGTCAGGTCGAGAGATCTTTATAGAACCTCCCTATATCATTTGGAGGTTCCCTATATGGTTTGGAGGTCACCCACCCGAGATCAGCTTTTCTCCCTGTATCACTAACTCTGGGGCTAGATCTAACCTAACTCTAACCCTAACCCTAAAATCTAATCCTACCCTAACCATAACTCTATCCCTACCCCAACCCCAACCCCTAGCCCCAGCCCTAGCCCTAACAATCCTAACCTGAAACCTGACCAACCCCGACCCAACTCTCACCCTACCCCTAACCCTACCAGTTCCCCTGGCGGATCCTGACTCCCCTCTGGATTTGGGCTCTGTCTCACAAGTGTTGGATCTTGCCTCCCTGCTGAGGTGGGGGCTGGTTCCTCAGGGGAGCAAACCCGGAGCCCCTACTTGGAGTGCAATGCGCAGTGTTTGCACCTAAGGAGCAGATCCTGCTTTCCTGCTTACTGGCCGTTTGTTCTGAAGAGCACACTTGGACCCCAGCTGGGTGGCTGGGGGCTGGCTTCCTCCAGGAGCCAGTGCTGATCCCCTGGGCTGGGCTCCCCACTCCAGCTGACAGAGTGTGGCCTCCAGGCCAGGCTGTCTTTGCTGAGGGGTAGTGCATGTGTCACTCAGATTTGTTTCTAAAATGAGCCTGGAAAATGTTCCAGGAAGAATTTATTTCTGTAGACGCGCTCCTGCCAGGCCCAGATTGTATCTTCCTGGAAACTTCCTGGCTCATGAAGGAGGCAGGACATAGGACTGGGGCTTGATTCCAGGGCACTGGTGCAGGGCCTCGGGTCTGTGGCAGGGCTGTGGCAGGGCTTGTGGGGCGGTGGCTGGACTGCAGAGGCCTGGCCCTGGCATTGGCTTTGGGAGCTGGGGGCACCCAGTTGCACCCTTCCACAGGGACACCTCTTCTGCAGACATGGGAACTGGGATGTCCCGCGTGGAGCCCGTCGGGCTGGAGGCAGCTTGTTCCCTGTCTTCCTCCCTTTCCCCTCCTGTCTACGGAGCAGACCTGTGAGGCTGAGCCTCCTCGGCACCTCTAGGGCTCAGCCCTGTGGCCCCCAAGCTTCCCTCCCTCTGTCCTCTCCTGCCCACCCTGGTGCCATAGGTCAGGGCAGAGGCATCCGGGTCACCCAGGTGCACCCCAAGTCGGGAGCACCAAGCAGGTTCCTCTGCTGGGGAGGGGGCGCTGCTGCTCACCAGCACCCAGACATGTACCAGAGTTGGAGGCGGGTCCCTTCTCCCCACGGAGCCCTCGCGGGGCCCCAGACCTCCCCACACCTCACCTCCTCTTTGGTTCCTGCACAGCCAGCACAGAGCAGAGCTGCCCTGCACTCCAGCCGGCCAGGGGGTCCTGCAAGCTATTTTCAAGATTTCGAGAGGCCCAGAGGAAGTCGCGCATTTGCCTTGGGGAAGTTCCCAGACTAAATAAAACACAGGGCACTTTTTTGCTTTGGGTTGGAGCCGCCTCAGCTGGGCCTGATAGACGGGGTTATCTACCCTGATCAGGGGCACTAATTGGCAGTTGGATGTCTTTGATAAATAAAACTTAAAAAAAAATTCAATAAATGTCGTTTGTTGAGTAAAACTTTCAAAATATGGGGTCCCTTGGGGAAAAGAACTAAAAAGAGGAGTTTTTGTGGAGAAAGGACAGGAAACTTCTGACCTGCAAAAATGTCCTATTTTCATTCAAACAAAGCACACACATTTAGCCACAGCGCTCTGAGGCCAGCTCCTCTGCAGTGAATTTGCCTTCCCAGCATTCCTACAAATAACACGCGGACTGCGCCAGCTCTCCCCCACGCTCGCTAAGAGGTGTTCCGCGGGACTCACAGGAAGGGCCCAAGGTGGGCGAGGGAGGGTGGTGGGGCTAGGGGCCCAGGGTCAGCGTGGCCCTCATTCAGGAGCCGCACCTGCCCTGGTCCTTCCTGCTGCAGAACAGAGCAGGTTCGGGACAGGAGCAGCCGGCAGCCCTGTATCCTGGCAGCCTGGACTCCAGAGAACATCTCCAGTGAACCGGAACGGCCCCACTTTATTTCAGTCCCAACTCCAGGACTACTCCAGTGAGAGCCGCAGAAGAGCCGGGTCGGGGCCCTCGGCCTCCGGCCGCTGCTGGCTCGCCCTCCCTACGCTGCTGTCTCTAGGCCCCCAGCACCAGCCGGCCGTGGGTCTGCAGCACAGCACAAAAGGACCTATGGTCGCCAGTGGCACAAAGGACTCACCACACGCAGCCACCACGGTGGCCCTGTGACCACCAGCGGTGTCCCATCTCAGAAGCACTCTCTAGTGGACAGAGAGGTGGCCGGGCGGTCGCACTGCGCGGGCTGCTTAGGGAAGCTGCTGAGTTTACCCAAAGGCCTTCTGGGGCCGCAGCACGGGTCTGCTCGGCAAGCTGATCCTGGCCTTATCAGTCAACTAACGCAAGTGCCTCTTCCCAGTGTCCTCACTTGTCCAGTCGGTCTCCATTCCAGTCCGGGGAGGTTCTGTGGGTGGCCGGCTCCGGGTATCACCACAAGGACTAGGGCAAGTGCTGTTCACCCTTGTGGGAGGCCACCAGGGACTGCGCTTGGTCATCAAGGGCTCCTAAAATCAGTGAAGCTGAAGTTAATCTGAACGGAGAAACCTTCTAGAATCTCCGGTAGGGAGACACGGCCAGCTCGGGGAGGCTGAAAGCAGGGCGCTGCGCCTGCTGCTTGCTATGCACGCTGCTCCTATTCTGGGGAACTAGAAATGGGCTGATTATAAGGCTCATTATTCTGGCCTTGTGGTGGCTGAGACAACCGACATTTTAACTGGAGAATAGAGAGCTATCGAGTTTGCAAGTCACTGGTGAAGATAAGGGACGCAGAAGCAAGAGATAAGTTGCAATAAATAAGCACCTCCCAGCTCGCATCAGCCAAACAAGTCTTTTTAATTAAGAAAGAAATTTAAAGCAGGAAATAAGAGCAAGGGCTTAGGGACAATTCCTATTCGTGTGAGGCATTTTCAGGAAAGAATCAGGGCAGCCCAGGATTATTTTTTCCTTAAGCCTTTGATTGAAATCTCAGACTTCATCCCTTCTGCACTTTGAAAATCAGGAGACCAGAGGCTCAATTTCCTGTAAGGGAAAACAAAAGGCCCCAAATACCCCGATGGTTGAGCCCTGGGGTGGGACAGCAGGGGGAAGGAGACTGCAGCTGAAGCCTTCAATGACCCCCGGCCCTCCTGCCCGTGTTCCTCATGGCACCCAAGCACCTTCCCACCTCCCCTACGTCACTGGCTCCTGAAGGCTGCCGGACCAACGTGCACTGGCCGCGCTGTCCCTCCAGCCTGGTAGGAGTGAAGACTCTCTGGGACAGAAACCATCCTTTATCCTTACAAACACCCGTGCACAGGGCAGCCCATCCGGACTTTTGAACCATATGTGTAGTTTAGCTTCCAACAAGGTAAAACGAATTCATTAAAGTTCCAAATTTGTAAAAACTGCATTTCTATTTTGACTGTTAGAGAGTCTCTTAGTGTTTAGGGGCACTCTATTAAGTCCATGCTGTGGAGTATTACCCAGTCCTGAAAAGAGCAAGATTTGTAGCCACTCCCAGGAGGAATTTTCAACAATACATTAATTGTGCATAGGCAGGAGAAGTCTAAGGTATGATCCAGGTTTTGTAAAATAGCAACAGAAAGGAAGTCCCCTTGCGGGGCGTCTGTGTCGGAATGCAAAGGGAGAAAAGCATTTTTCTGTTGCTGGGACTTGTGCTGCAAGGCAGTGTCACAGGACTGAGAGAACGCAGCTCAACACAGAAGCACAAAAAGGGACGCTGCTCAGTGCTCGCGGAGAGAAACGACGCGCCCTGCACGCGCAGGCACACAAGCCCAGGTCAGACCCAGACGGGCGGAGGACGCGAGAGGCATGCGGAGGGCCTCGGCCTTCGGCTCTGGGCTGAAATGAAAATATTTTGAAAGTTGATACAGGCTGGAGTTGCAGTGCACCAAACATCCTGCTGCGCTGTGCCCGTGAAAGTGCCAGGCTCTGCAGTTTCACATTACTTGAGTTTCACCTCCATTTTTTCCAAGTTCTAGAGAATGCAACGCTAGGAGGGAGGTGGGTCCCCTCGGAGCAGGACTCACTGCCCAGGTCCCTTTCTCCCTGTGGCCTTGCTGCTGCTGGACCACTGTGGGCTGTAGGCCAGCTGGGCCCCTCCCATCCATGTCTTTCTCCTCTCCCCTTCCCTCCACCCCTGCGTGGACACCCGAGTGTTCCCTAAATTCCTTCTCAGAGCCACCTCCCTCTCCCCACACCAGGTATGCGAATCCTGCTGTGGGCTGCAGGAGGTCACCTCCCAGGAGGGCTACAGCCCCAGCACTCCAGGTTACACCAGGAAGGGGCTTTTACAAACAAAAGCGGAAAGCCACCAAACTGCCTGCAGTCCAGGGGCTCCCCAGGCAGGGCAGGGGTCCTCAGCAGCCCCTCACCATTGCATCTTCCTTCAGCCCAGGGTCTTCAGCCCAAGGTGGCCTGGGCGTCACCAGCTGGCCCAGGGACGGCCCAGCTCAGATGTAGTCACAGTCCTGGCTACAGAGAGAAGACCCCAAAAATGCTAGCTTCTGTGGGTCCCTCAGGTTTCTTGAAGAGCTCAGGACCAAGCTGGCTTCCCCAAGGGTTTTCCTACATGCAGCAAAGTGAGCTGTGCGTGGTTTATCCTGCAGGTTCAGGGCTGGTGCGCTGTGGGTGGAAGTGGGGCAAACCCCGCATCCATCCGTGGGAGGAAACCTCTCCCCAGTACCAGCTCTGCTCCCTGCAGTAAACAAGGGGAGGAAAGCCCATGCTGTGTCTTCACGAAAGGCCCCCAAACATGTGCAGCCCCGAACAATGCTACTGCTGCGTTTAAAGACGTCATGAAGATTTTATTTTGGTATTCTGGTGAGACTTCCCCCATGTGACCCAGACAGTATTTGGTACAACAGCACCAGTAACCAAATCCCCGGACAGTGGGGGAGCGGTGCGGAGGACGTTCCTTTAGATTCAGAGTTGGTGTAGTCCGTGGACTGCAGGCCCTGGAGACCCACTTGGGGTGCCGCTGCGTCCTGGCCCGGGGTGAGGAAGAAGGAACAATCGCAGGGCTTGCAAGGCTGGGAAGCCCTCTCTCTGCCTGTGGGTCCCATCCCTCTGGCATCAGTTGCTGTTCGTTTTGCTTTTGTTTTTTCTTTCTTTTTCTTTTTTGTCTTTTTGAGACAGGGCTCACTATGCAGTTCAGGCTGGCCTTGAGCTCACGTTGAGCCTGGGCTGGGGTCGAGCTCCCCAGGATCCTCCAGCCTCAGCCTCCCAGTGCTGGGGTCACACTGCTGTGTGCACCAACACGGCTGGCTCTTCCAAAGTTTTATTTTTATTAGTCCGCGTTTGCTCACAGCCATCCTGGGTCCTGGGGCATGTGCATCTGCATCCTAAGTCTTTTCATGGCCCTGTCCCCTGCTATGCACCCAGTACTTGCTTCCTGGGCCTGAAGGGAGCCTCCTTCCTCTGCTCACGGCTCCCCAGAAGTGGCCAGCAGAGCTGGCTTTCCGTCAGGTCCTTTATTATCGACTTACAAAAATACTTAAAAAGTAAATACTCAAACCTCAATCTGAGGAACCACGGAACCACTTCTGTGTGGCTCCAGACTGCTGTCCACATGGTCGTGCGGGGTGGGGCTGAGTCAGAAACGCCCCTGAGGAGAGCGTTGCCCCGTGCCGCCTTCTGCAGCTGTGGCCACAGGGAGGAACCTCGAGAGCATTCTGCTGAGAGAAATAAGCCAACCCCAAAGGACAGGCACAGTGCCAGACGGGGCATCTGTGCCGGCCTCAGCGAGGCTAAGAGCAGACAGCGGCTGGCAGGACCAGGGAGCCTGCCCAGTGCCTGATGGCAACAGGCTTCGAGTTTGGGGTCATGAAAAAGTCCTGGGAGTGGCACTGTCACAGAACAGTGTGTATGTGCTTCGTACAATGGAACAGCGCAGGTACATTTTTTATTGTGTGCATTTTACCGCAGTAACTTTGTTGCATTTTCTTCAGGCCTGGGATGAACCCAGGGTCTCCAGCCTGCAAGGCCAGTGCCATGGCCAGCCCCGCAGTAATTTTTGTAAAACATGCTGTGGCCACGATCATGAAATTGTAAGTTTTTACCAAGGTGTGCCACCTTCTCACTTTTCCCTGGGGTCCTCCTAGTGTGTCGCCCGAGCTGAGCAGTGACTCTGGAGCCTTCACAGAGCTGAGGAGCAGAGACCCAGGCTGGGGTGCTCTGTCCCAGTCGGCTCCAGGCCAGGGCCTTGGGGTTCACACCTCGTGGAGGATGAGAACCCTTGAGACCTGCACCAGTCAGGACCCCTTTCCCGGGAGCTTGGTGTGCTGAGGAACGCGTGGCTTCCACTGGCTTCTGGCGTGCTGCAACCCTGGGGCCTCCACTGGCCGCCCCTGCAGGGAGCAGGAGCTCACCAAGCCCTCTTGGCCTGGGCCTTGCTTGCCACGTGGTGTTGGCGGCCTTGTTAGGCTTCCACCTCGAGTCCAGCTTCTAGCTGCTTTGGCAGAACAGGGGAGAGTCCAAGTGCGCTACGGCTCCACATCTCCCTGGCTGGACCCCGCAGCTTCCTGTGTGTTCTTCAGGCATCCATCCATGGGACGGGCCTCTAGAAACACCCAGGGCCAGGGCCCAGCAAGGCCCAAAGCCCCCGCTTGGCCTCTGCCCTCCCTACCTTCCAGGCCCCTCAGTGCGTCCTCTGGGGCTTTGTGCCCCCAAGCCTGTGCTCCCACAGCTCCTCCTCTGTGTGCTCAAGCCCTGAGCCCCGGCCTGGTGAAGCTCTGTCCCCACCTCCCAGAGTGCTGACGGAGACAAGCCCTGCCCAGGTGACACATGTACAGACACAGGCAGCAACAAAGCCACCTCTCCCAGATTCAGACTGCAAACCCTAGAAAATAACAACTGGGGCAAGGAAAGGAGGGAGATGGATCCCTGGGACCGTGGCCCGATCTGACAGGAAAACTGGAGCCCGAGAGAGTGGAGGGTGCTTGGCCAGACATCAGCTTAGGGAAGGCCCAGCTGAACCTGGGATGCAGAGCAGTTGTGGGTGGGCTCCATCTGAGGGCCCCAGCGTTGAAATCCCAGGGACTAGGTGAGGCCACCTCTGGAGATGTCCAGGGTTGGGGCGGCGCCTCAGGAGAACCTGGGGGTGCTGCGGGCTGAATGCTGAGGCCCCAAGTCACAACTGGAGGACAGGATCGGGCCGAGGCGCTGTGGATGTGCAGGTGCCAGGTCCCAGGACCATCACCTCAGCGGGATTACTCAGCACAAGTCTGGCTCTGGCTGCCTGCTTTCTCTACTGGTCAGGGCAGGTAACACCCTGGACTGGACGCTGCCAGGACTATAGGCCTCGGGTTGCCACCACTTGAAGTCACAGAGAAATTTCTTTTTCTTTTTTTTTTTCCTTTGTTTTTGTTCTTTGTTTCTTTCTGGTTTTTTTCATGAGTGTGAACGCTGTTTTTATGTTTTTGGAGTGTTGTTTTGTAATTGTTTTTTGGTTTTGATCCCCCTTCCCCACTTGCCTGTTTGCGTAATCTTCATCTGTCCTCCAGCTTTGCTTCTGACCTTTGCTCTTATCCCTTTTAAATTTTCTGTCCTTGGGGTAACGTCATTCTATTTGTTTGGTTTGTCTGAGATCTTGTTATATAACTATAAATCTTATACACATGGTTTAAAGTTAATAAATTATTAGTTATCACAGTTTGTCATTTTCTAGTCTGTGCTTGATGTTACTGATTTTTATGAGGAGCTCAAAAAAGTCAGACCCCCAAATTTAAAGACCCAGTCCAAAAATGGGCATCTGAAATGAACAGACACTTCTTAGATGAATTACAAATGGCAATAAATATGCAAAAAAAAAAATTCAGCATCACAGTCACCCACAGCAGAAAGAACGGCGATGGTCAAGAGGACAACAGTGAATGCGGGGTGACTGCAGGGACAGGAGCCCCTGTGCGCCGCTGCGAGGGGTGAGCCGAGGCAGCCACTGCGGAAGTCGGTGTGGAGATTCCACAAAAAGAAAAAGAAAAAAAAAGAACTATATGCCCTGCTATTCTCTTTCTCGGTGTCGTGTCTCCTTGAAAGAGTGGAGAGCACCACACCTGGGTGACACATGGCAGCGCAGCTTAGCTAACTCAAACCGCCCAGATGGCCCTCAGGAGATGAATGAGAAATAGAGCAAGGTACTTCTGTATGGTGGGTTATTATTTTACCACGAAGGGGGATAATATTGAGATTTTTAAAAATAAATAGATGCATCTTGAGACCATAATTTTAAGTGAAATAAATCAGACACATAATATCAGTTTCTCTTGTACGAGAAACCCAACGAGGCCAGCAGGGAGTGGAGTGGAAGGCAGATATTTGAAAGTGGGAAGAAACTGCTCTGGGGAAGGGGAACATGGAGAGGGTGAAGGGAACGAAAGGAAAGTACATTTTTAATGGAAGCCAACTGGTTATTTACTTTTTAAAAAGTAAAAGAGAGTGGATGGAACAAACGGAAGCAAAGCTTGTGTAAATGGGGAGGTAATAAAGGGTTGCGGGGGAGGGGAATGGGAGACAATTAGGGTGTGTCCCGCACAGGGCCAACTCCCTGCAGCAAACGGGCTCACCATGGACAACAAGCACTAGTAAAAATAAATAAGTGTAAATTTTATTTTAAAAGGCCAAATGAATGTCAGAGAACCGCCAAGAGAATCCCCTGCCCCATCACCATCAACTACCCACACCCCACCTGAAAGGCCTGACCCAGTAAACCACTCACAAAAGCAGGATTCCCTTGGGCAGGAGCTCATGCCTCTGAGGCAGGAGGATCCAAGTTCAGGCAAACTTGTCTGGGCAAATGAACAGGACCCTGTCTCAAAGTAAGCAAATGAAAAGAACGGAAGGGCAGCACGCCTGGGCTGGATCCCCAGGACCTGCAGCACATCCACGGTGCAGGGCAGCAGGGCTGGGGAGGTGGACAGAAACTGGACCCGCTACCTCGAGAAGCTACTCTTCCTACTCGTGGATGTGACGGCGTGGTTGTGCTTTTCTACACGCCTTGTCTTTCAGAGATATGTCCTCAACACACTGATATTATACCTTAGTTGTTGCAGACCGATCAGGCCTGCAGTCTCCCCGTGAGTGGGTGACAGGAAAGCCCTAAATAAGAGTCAAGAGGAATAATTGTAGGGCTCCAGGATCAAAATCCTCTAGCCGAATTTGAGATTTTCTGGGGCTGCGATGACAAAGATCTTCTCCCGGCTGCCATATTTATTTAGTTATCAAGCTGAAGAAAGGTGGGAATCAGCAGACCCTTCCAGAACCTTGGAAGTCTGCTCCAGGGCTATTCCAAACAAGACATTATGGTAATTTAGGAGAACCATGTTCTCTCCAGGAAGGCCTCCACCCAGGAGACAGAGGCCCGCAGCCACAGTCTTTATCTAGCTAACTGAGGTTGGAGCCATGTGTCCTCAGATGTGGCCTTATCCTGTCCTTTGAGGCCCAAGGGCGCCACCCACAAAGACAGGCCTCAGTGGACTGGTGACCCATGGAGGTCCACTTACTCTGAGTCCACCACCCACCTCCAGACAAGGGGCTGAGGCCTGGGCCAGACACACAAGTCAAGATGGAAGCCACCTGGTTACTTTAAGTCCTGCCCCAGGCGCTACCTGGTCTCTGTCACTTCCTGAAGTGCTTGCAGGCATCGTGGAGGAGTCTGGGACTTGTTTGGAAATGATCCAGTGCTGGAAGTGGGTGGGGCCTGCGCTCAGGGGAAGAGGCCAGCTGTGGCCTGGCCACTGCAGAAAGGGGGTCATACATAGACAGCGGCTCAGTACAGCAGACTTTGCAAACGTTTCACGTTTTTCACAATAGATGGTTGAAAGAAGAAAGGGAAAGAGAAAGAAAAAAAGGAGGTCCCGGGTGGGTTTCCCTGGTCCAACCCTCCCCACCCTCTCAGGCCTCTCTCTCCTGGGTGAAGGCCTTCCTGGAGAGAACACGGCACTCCTAAATCACCACAATGTCTTATTTGGAGAAGCCCAGTCCACGAGGAGGCAGGAGGGCCACTGGGGAGGACCAGTGCACAACACGGAAAGACACAGCAGGGGCCAGGATGAGCCAAGCGCCCGGAGGGAGCCGGCGGCATTCTGGACTGCGGAGAGGGCTGAGCGGCCTCTCTGTCCCAGGAAGGGGTCCCGGGCTGGTGTGGTCAGGTGAGGGGCACATTCCGGCCGGGACTGAGTCTGAAGGAACAGAAGAAGCGCTGGCCCAGGAGGTCCCTCAGCTCACCCCGCGGAAGGGTGAGACCTCAGAGAGAGCCTGCCGAGGCCCTGAGCCTGTCTCCACCGAGGGCCACACTGCCTACCCG
>NW_004524602.1:18218320-18225707 GCF_000260255.1 Octodon degus
TCGGAGGGCCTGGGCAGCCCCGTGTCTGTTCTCTGGAGAGCAGGCTGTCTAACATCGGCCTTCGGGAGGCTCTCTTGTGGAAGAGAAGGCTCGGCTCCCGCAACAGCTGAGGACACGGACCCCGGGGATGGAGCAGCACTGGGAAGGTGGCTTCAGGGCCCTCGGGAGGGCTTGGAAGTCCTCAAAACTCTCTAGGAGCGAGGCTGGAAGCCCGAAAGCCACTTCACAACAGCAGCGTGTGCAGCCCTGCCCGTCCCTGGAGGGAGCAGGCGGTCCCTGTGCCTTCTCCGAGTGGCCAGCCAGGCGGGGGCTCCTCCTGTGCTGCGGCCGGCGAGGGGGCCCGGCCCACGTGCCCGAGCCGTGTGCGCTGCCTGCTTGGGAGATGGAAGCGAACCTGCCTTCGGCGCAGGAGGCGCCCGCAGCGAGGGCCTCGCCTCAGGCCCTGCGCGGCCGCGAGCCCAGCGAGACAACAGCAGCTCCGCTTCCGCATTTCCACTTTCACGCCTCAGCCCCACACGCTGGGTAAAACGAGGCCATATTGGGATTTATTTCTCAACTTGTTTAGCCGAAATCCCCTGAGTAGATGAGGCCAAAATGTCAGAGTGTGATGCTGCTGAAACTGGGGGAGGGCACAAGGTCGTTTGTTTTGTTCGCACCTCGTGTCAGTGTATTTAACAACCTCTGTAATAGAAAGTTGGAGCACTGAAGTGAAATCGAGCCAGCCTCTCAGAGCTCCGCTTCTGCTGCGTGATGAGGCCAAGGCATTTGCCTCCTGCCACCGTCGCTCTGGTGGACTTGTGGCTGTCATGAGGCCCCTCCCAGGGTGACAGCCACCACGGCGGTGGCTCACATGTATAGGTCCCTTGGACCACTCAGGGTATGCAAAGCTTTCTCCAGGGCTTGCATGCTGATGGGAGGAGTCGCCTCCCAGGCGAACCGTCTGTGTCCATTCCACTCCTTCCCCCACGGATTTTTCAGGCAGAAAGAATTCTGCCCGTCAGTGCCTCTGGCAGGGCTCAGCCGGCCTCCCCGGGAGAAGCGCAGCCCTGGCCTTGGCTCATCCGAGGTCCCACTCCCGGGGGCACCCTCAGATCCTCAGCCTGGTCCTCCCTGGGCTGAGTCTGTGGCTCCGCAGCAGAGCTGTGAGCTGGCTCACGCAAAGCCTGCGGCTGGCACCTGGCTCCTGGACGGCGGCCCCACCGTGTGGCCTGCCCACAAGGGCTCTCTTCTTTTCCTCCCCCCAGCTCCTGCCCCTTCTTGCCAGACCCTGGGTCTGTGAGCCACCTCCCCCAGCCTGCCAGCCCACATTCTTGTCACCTCTGGCCACGTGCACCCACCCCCAGTGTACACAATTGTTACTTAAAATTCCAGAAAGATTCCTCCCTTCACCCTCACTCTACTTAAACAATGTGACAGATGGAGCCTGGAGTCAGGGTATCAAGGCCCCTAAGACCCTAAGACTATTCACAAGACTCACTGCACGCTGGGCCGGCCGCACCCACGCGCAGCTGCAGTGCAGATGGCTTCCAGCCCCAGGGCGCCCGCGTCCCATGGCACCTGTGTGCTCTGCTCCAGTGAGGGCCTTTCCAGTGGAGGGAGGGGGAGTGCCTCGAGCTGCAGCACCAGGCCCGCCAAGGCCACAGAAGCCGAAAGTGGCCGCAGTGGCGTGGTATGTGGATTGTACATTGGTGGAATCTGATAGGAACCAAATACCTGAGAAGCCACCTTGGATCCTGGCAGAGTGGGCTGTCAGTTACAGTGAAACAAAGTGCTGGACTGTGAACCCAGCTGTTTCAATCTTGCATTTCAGGTTTGCTTTGTTTTGTGTATTTTTCTTTCCTACTCAGTTGCCATTTAGCCCCAAGCAAATGACTCAAGTCCCCCTGGCTTCGGATTCTGTCTGCACAAACTGCAAGGTGGGCAGAGAGGAGGGGACTAGGTCCAGGCCTATGAGGAGAGCCGCCGGCCCCTTGTACCCTGCGGTCACCTCAGCCCCAGGACAGAGCAGACGCGGAGGCTTCTCAACTCCGCGTGAAGGACAAGGCCCTCCCTCAGAGGCCCAGCAAGGACAGGCACTGCGAGGCCCCTGTGTGCTCACTTCCCCCAGGGGTGCCCTTTCCTCAGTAGCCTCCATCTCTGAGCATTCTCATTGGCTTTTGTCTTCAGCTGTGAGAGTGTGCTGCGCAGGCTCCTGTGTGTGGCTCGGTGGCCTCGGACCCCACGTCTCCAGGGTAAATCGAGCATCCTTCCCTGCCCTGGAGGTGGGGGTCGGGGTTGCGTGGACTCAGAGGACAGCAGCTGCTCCCTGAGATCTGTCCTGCCCTCCCGTCTGTGCAGGAGGCTGGTCCTCAAGTGCCAGAGTGATACCCACCTTGATTTTCCTGCTGCACCTCCGTCTGGGCAGGCTTCTTTGCGAAGGCCGCTGCCCGGCGGGTACTGGTCACATCGCGTGGGGCCAGGGGCCAGGCCTCGAGCTCCTCCCACCTGCCTGCGGTGCTGCCTAGTGGTGGCCTGGGTCAGTCCGCAGGGGCTCCGGGCCAAGATTAGGTCTCTGTCCCTGCTCCCTTCTTGTCCCTCCCAGCCCCTGGCTCAGCCACAGGGAGCCATCCAGGCACTCCTGCCCCCTCATGAAGGCCCCATGACTCCCGCAGTCCAAGGGCGGGGCTCCTTCTCCAGGCTTGGTGGCTGGCAGGGTCCCTCAGCTGTGACCAGGGCGAGCTGGAGCCAGGGGGACCACCCTGCCACACACCCAATGGAATGTAAAATATGAAGAAAGGAGTAACATTTGGGTTAAAAAAATGGTTTAATGTACAATAGCAATAACCTCACTTTTAGGCTAACACAATCACGGAATACAGCTCCAAACATTGTGAGAAAGAACTCAACAAAGTCTGCAGTGCCGGGACCCAGGAAGGGCTGATGCAGCCCTGGACAGCCCGTTTCTGCAGGCCAGCCCAAGGCCAGATCCTGGGCCGTGCAGGGGGGTTGGAGGCTGCTTAGTGCCTCGGGGGGCGTACTCGGCTTTTTATTTTCCCAGTAAAATATATGATGTTTATGATGTCAAAGAACAAGGGAGCTGAGCTGTCCTACAGCTTAGGAAAGGGCCTGGTGTGCTGGACTCCGCGTTGGGGGGGGGGGGACAGGGCGGACCCCCTGGAATGAGGCACGTTGCCCTCCCGCTGTCCCTCCTGTTCCCGGATCTGTCGCCTCTCCGCGGGACACGGCCTCCCTCGTGGCCGAGCCTGCGGGCACGGGGCCTCCACCCCTGAGAGCGTCCACTCGGCCTGTCCACCAGGCTCTGGCGTCTATGTCCTTCGTGCCTTCTGATACGGACCCCAGCGGTCACAGGGACCTTTTAACTTAAAAGCCTCTTGCGTTGCTCTGCATTGTTAGTGCATGCTCCGACCGCATGGTGACCGCACTCGTTGAGGGAGTAGGTCGGTGTGCAGAGCGCACCTCAGTTCTTTGCATACTCCTCTCCCTCCTTGTAAAGCCCCCTTCCTACCCACCACAGACTCATCGCCTTCTTTCCTGCGGTCTCTTTCCATGATTTACACATTGGGTTTTACAGCTAAGAAAAGTTGCACAATATCTAAACTGGTGACTCACCCAGCCCCTCGTCTCCAGCTCCACTTTCAGAGTACACAAAAGCGCCTCCGCCCGTCACCTTCGGGGTCACCCGGCCCACAGCGCAGGGCTCCGCGTGAGCAGAGCAGCCGGCAGGGCTGAGGCCCTGCGGGTGTGGCCAGGAGGCCGGCCTGGCCCGAGCACTCGCCTCCGCCCTCTCGCGCAGCCGGCCGCGGTCCCGGCTCCGCGTGCCTGGCTGCGCGCCCCGCCATCCCTCCAGGAGCCCCCCTGGTTACTTGAATTCCAGAGCTACGCGTAAACCAAGGAAAGCCATTTCGGGGACAAGCGCAGGCCCTCCCGTGCCCGGAGTCCACCAGGCCCCGGGATGCGGGGCCCTTTTCCCGCGGGCGCCGGGCTCTGGCAATCCGGGACCACGAGCCCTGCCCGCTCGCTCGGCTGCGTGGGACGCAGGCTGCAGGGCGAGGCGTCTCGTCCCCTCCCCTGCCAGCCCAGCCCTGAGCCAGGTCAGCAAACAGCAGGGCCCCGGGGAGCCCTGGAAGCCGCTGGAGGCTCGCCCCCCCCAGCTGCTCCCCGGGTCGCAGCCCCAGGCCTCGGTGGCTCCCCACAATCTGAGCACCCTGGCAGGTGTCGGGGGCGCAGGGAGCCCGTGGGTGGCACCGTGCCTCGCTCTCGCCGGGCCCTCAGCCTTTTTAACGTTACTTCTCTGATAGCACGCATCTGTCGCGGTACTAATCCCGCTCATTTTAGGGCATCTGCCCCTGTACATAACGCCTCCCTATTCTTTCTTTCTCCCCATTGCTTCCGCATTTACAAGTGTTCCTTCCATTTCTTTCCTTTCCCCTTCCCCTTCCCCTCACCCTCTCAGTCCCCTTCCCAGCGAACAAGTCCTTCCTATGTCCCAATTTCTTTCTCCGTTTTGTCCTCACTTACCCTTTGGGTTTTTCACACAAGAGAAACAATATTTGAACTTGTGTGCCCCATTTATTTCACTTATGATCTTGAAGAGCATCTGTTTGCCTAAAAACGATTCTGGTTTATCCTTCTTCCAGGCAGAGTAGTACTTCGTTGTGTACAAATACTACATGGCCATCTTTGGACCACGGGCTGCTTCTAAGCTTTTGCTCCGATGCACTATGCCGCAGTCAATACGGGTGTGGAGGCCTCCTGGCAGGAGGGTGCAGAGGCCAGAAGAGGAGGAGCTGGGCTGAGCGGGGCTCTAATCCTGGCTTTCCAGGGAAGCTCCACACTGATTTGTGCAGGGGTTGCGCCCACCAACAGTGGCGAAGGGCTCCCTTCAGCCCACAGCCACTCCAGCATTTGTTACTGATTGCTTGATGATAGCCAGTCTTTCAGGGGTGTGGTGGACTCTCAGTGTCGTTTTAATTTGCATCTCTTGAATGACCAGTGATGTTGAACACTTTTCCATATATTTATTTGCTGCTTGTATTTCATGAGAAGTGCGTATTCATCTCAGATGCCATTGTTTGGACTGAGTCTTTAAATTTCAGAGGTTTGACACTTTTGAGTTATTTATATGTTCTTGATTCTTTGTCTGAGGAACAGCTGGCATAATTTTTTCCAACACTGTGGGTTGTCTCTTCATACTTTCCGTGGTTTTTCTTGCTGTGCAAAAGCTTTTTATTTACTTATTTTTCTCTTTTTGAGACAGGTTCTCACTGTACAGTTCAGGCTGGCCTTGAGCTCACTTTGTGGCCCAGGCTGGTCTCGAACTTGGAATGATCCTCCTGTCTCAGCCTCCCAAAAGCCGGGATTATG
Source organism: Octodon degus (assembly GCF_000260255.1). Taxonomy (NCBI): domain Eukaryota; kingdom Metazoa; phylum Chordata; class Mammalia; order Rodentia; family Octodontidae; genus Octodon; species Octodon degus. The sequence goes on from NW_004524602.1 coordinate 18,223,685, forward strand.
GGCATGTGCCAACACAACCAGCTAAAAGCTTTTCAATAAGATGAGCTCCCAGTAGTTGATTCTTTGTGATAGTTCCTGTGTGATCAAGGTTTTGGTCATAAAATCCTTATCTACGTCTATGACTCCAAGCATTTTACCTATTATATCTTCCAGCAGGTTAAGTGTTTCTGTTTTAATATTTAGCTCTTTGATCCATTTTAAGTTTTGCTTAGGGTACGGCGAGAGATACTAGTCTGGTTTAAGGTCCAGCATGTGGAAAGCCAGCATCTCCAGCACCATATATTAAAGAGCTACCTTCCTTCTAGTGAGGGTGTTTATCACCTTTCCCAAACGTAGAGTAGCTGAGTGTCCTTGGAGTTGTTTCTGCATCTATTTCGTTCCCTTCACTTTTGATTCTTCTCTCTTTGCCAGTACTACACTGGGTTTTTTTGTTTGTTTGTTTGTTTTTTTAAATCACAGTAGCTTTGTAGCATAAATTCAACCCGGGGATTGTGATGACCGCTGCCTTCCTCTTGTTGCCCAGGATGGCTTTCGATTCCATATGAATTTTAGGCTTCCTCTTCTCCAGTTCTGTGATGTATGCTAGTGGCATTTTGAGTGGGATTGAATTATGTCTATTTAAGAGTTTTGGGAGTAAGGCCATTTTCATTACACTGGTTCTGGCTATCCAGGAACAGGGGATATCTTTCCATTTTCTGATATCCTCTTTGATCCCTTTTTCCAGAGTACTGTAGTTTTCAACGTAAAAGTCTTTTACTTCCTTTGTTAGATTGATTCTTACGTATTTTATTTCTTTTGATGCTACTGTGAAAGGTGCTGTTTCCCTAATTTCTCTCTCAACAAGCCTGCTATTAATGTACAGGAATGCTATTGGTTTCTGAGTGTTGACTTTGTATCTTTCTCTGAGCTGAATTTGCTGATTGATCCTAGATACCATTCAGTTGAGTTTTGGGGGTCTTCTCTCAGGTCATTCACAAATAATGATAATGTAAGATTTTCCTTTCCTATCTATATTCTTTTTATTTTTTCCTCTTGTCTAATTGCTCTGGCTAATGGTTCCAGAACTATATTGAAAAGAATGGTGACTGGAATTATTTTTTTCCTGATTTTAGAGCGAAAGCTTTCCTTTTTTTTATCATTAGTATAATGTTGGCTGTTGGTTTGTCACAGATGGCTCCTGACTGGGATAAAGACCTTCTATCCCAGTTTGTTGCTTCTTTTTTTGTGTGTCATGAATGGGTGTTGGAATTTGTGGTGTTTTCCCGTGTCCACTGAGATGGTGGGGGTGGGGGTTCTTGGTTCTGTTAATCGCATTTACTGATACCAGTATGCTGAGCCACATCTGCACGCGAGGTCAGCGGAGCAGTGCAGAGGACAGGAGGGGTGCTGTTTGGGCGCCTGACCCTTCGCCTCACTCTCTCCCTACACAGGAGGCTGTGCTACTCCTGCCACCGACGTACACATGGGGGAATGCTGGGGAACCTCACAGCCCACCCCAAGGCTCAGTGCCACATGGCACGTATTGGCAGGGTTTGAACTGCTTCTTCAACTTCACTGATTCAATTGGGGTTATTTAAAACCTTCATATCTTGATTCCGCTTTAGCAATTTTTTTGTTTGGGGCTGGTACTAAGAATCAAACTCAGGACCCTGTACTTGCCAGGCAGGTGCTTGTGCCACTGAGCTATATTCCCACTTTTGTAATTTATGCGTATCTAGGAATCTGTCCATTTCTTTTGGGTCTTCCATCTTATTCAAATACAGGTTCTTAAAGAAGGTATTAATGGTCTTCAGGACTTCTGTTGTGATTTCACCCTTTCTATTCCTAATTGCACAGATTTGAGTCTTTTTTTTTGAGTCTTTTAAAAATTTAATTAAATTAATTAAGTTTTCAGGCTGGAGAGATAGCTCAGCAGCCTAAGTGCCTGCCTGGTAAGTGCAAGGTCCGGAGTTTGATCCCCAGTACCACATGCCGTGAGGATCACTACCAGTCTGATCTGCATAGTTAGCCCTTGTATCAGAAA
>NW_004524602.1:18226302-18250929 GCF_000260255.1 Octodon degus
GACGGACGGACGGACGGACGGACGGACGGGACAGCGGCAGGCGTGGCGCACCAGCCCCTCTTCTCTCTCGCTTTTATTTTAAGGAAAAAAAATTCAAAATAAGATAATAAGAGGATAACAATGGTTAATATGTTACTTATTGTTATCTTTAAATTAGTTACTCTTAAATCAGCATTTAGTTGTCCAGACAATGTTAGCAGAAACCTTTCTTTTCAGTGAACTAAGATAAATTAGTAGTGCAACTACCTTAACTATCATAATAGTGTGTGTGTGTGTGTGTGTGTGTGTGTGTGTGTGTGTTCTCTTTTTGAGACAGAATCTCACTCTGCAGTTGGGGCTGGCCTTGAACTCATGATGTAGCCCAAGCTGGTCCCAAACTCACAACAACCGTGTCTCAGCCTCCCAAGCACAAGCATATATATATATATATATTCTTTTGTATTTTTATCTGCTTTTCCCTTCCTTTTCTCCATTCCCCCATCCCACTTTCTCTTTTCTTTTGAAGTTTCTTCCCATTTTACAGTATCTAATTGTACATCTTGGATCTTATTACTCTTTCATCTTCTCACACTGGGGAGATATTACAAATTTTTTTTTATTTTTTAATTTAGGGAAGGGTCTACAGGGTGTTCAGAGTCTCACTACTAGATTGGACTCATAATGATCCGCCTGTTTACAGCCTCCCGAGAGCTGGGATTGCAGGCACCGCGCACCACCACGCCCAGTCTCAATTGCTGTCTCAGCATGCCCTGGCAGGCCAGGCCATCGAACCCCAGCCCCTGAGCCTGCTTGCAGGTGCTTAAATCTGCTGAACTATTTGGTTGGCCCGATAATATGATCTTTACACATGTATGTCTGGTTTATTTCACTTACCAGTGCGGTCTCAAGTTGCATCCATTTACCTATATGTCTTTTCTTCATAAACTTGAGTACATGTTTGTCAATTTAATCTTTCAAAGAAGCAACTCTTGGATTCATTGATTCTTTGTATTTTTTTCTTTGTCTCAACTTTTTTTTTTTTTTTTTTTTTTTGCGGAACCAGGGATTGAACTCAGACCCTTGTGCTTGCCAGGGAAGGGCTTATTCTACTGAGCCATCTCCCCGGCCCCTGCATTAACTTTTGCTCTAATCTTTATAATTTCCTTCCTCATACGCGCTTTGGGCTTGACTTGCTCTTCTTTCGCTAGAAGCGTGGGTTCTATGTTGGGTTACTTGAGCTTGTTGTTTTTCTCACGTGGGGATCTATTGCTGTCCATCCCCCTCATAGGACTGCTTTCATTGCGTCCCATAAGTCCTGGTATGTTGTGGTGGCATTATCATTTAGCTGCAGAAATGCTAGTTTCTTCTTTAATTTCATCTGTGACCCTGTGGTTGTTCAAGAGGGCACTATTTAATTTCTATGTGTTCATAGGGTTTTTTGTGGTTTCTTTTGCAACTAACTTCCAATTTCATTGCACTGTGATCTGAAAATATATGCAGGAGAATTTCACCCACTTTGCCTTTTTTTTTTTTTTTTTTTTTTTTTTTTTTTTTTGCGGGACCGGGGATTGAACTCAGGCCCTTGCGCTTGCCAGGGAAGCACTTATTCTACTGAGCCATCTCCCCAGCCCCTAATTTGATTTTTTTTTTAAATTTGATTTTTAATGTCTGGTAATATTTGTTTTATACAGTTGGGTGCACTGGTATTTAATGCCTATATATTTATGATTGTTATCTCTTACTTTAGACAGTTGCCTTAAGCAGGATGTAGTGACCTTCTTGGTATCTTTGGTCAGTCTTGGCTTGAAATTCACTTTGTCAGCAAACAGAATAGCTACTCCACATGGAACAGTTTTTTAATCGTTTGACCTTTAGTCTATGAATTTCTTTGTTACATTTGTCTCTTGTATAGAGCATATTGCTGGATCTTGTTCTTTTGTTCCCACTCAGCCCAGCACCCTGGGGGCGGGGCTGGCACTGCATGTGGTGCTGGGAATCAAACCATGGTCCCTTGCACCTGCCTAAGCTTGCCTCAGCAGGCGCTTTAGACTGCTAAGCTATCTCGCCAGCCCCTGGATCTTGTTTTTTAATCCATTCTGCTAATTTGTTTCTTTTTTTAAAAGTTTGTTTCTCTTGATTGGTGAATTCAGACCATCTACTTGATGGTTATTAATGATATGTGTTGACTTATCTTTGTTATGTTATTTTCCTGTTATCTTTCTTTTTCCCTTCTGTTTAATTACTTGCTTTGCAAATAAATTGTGAATTCAATCTTCTGGCGTTGATGGAGTTGTACTGCTTTTATTTCTTTCTAAAATGTCCCTCAGAACAGTTTGGAGGCTAGCCTGATAGCTCAGCGGACTAAAGTGCCTGCTTCGGAAGAGTGCAGTGGCTGAGGTTTGATCCTGGGAGTGCCAGGCTGGGCCTGCCTGCAGGGTGTGCTGAGAGGTGACGGAGACAGGGCGTGGTGGTGTGCTCCTGTAATTTCAGTGCTTGGGAGGCTGAACACAGGAGAATCACCACAAGCCCAATCTATGTAATGAGACCCTGTAGATCCTGTCCTAAATACAGAAAGAGAAAAAAGAAAAAAAAATTGGAGTGCTTGTTTGGTGACCATGAATTTCTTCAGGTGTTGTCATGGAAGTATCTGTATTTCTCCATCGATTTTGAAAAATAGTTTTGTGGGGTACATCAGTCTGGGCTGAAGGTTGTTTTAAGGCTTAAAATTATTCACTTCAAGTTCTCCTTGACTTAAGAGTTTGTGTTGAGAAGTTTGCTTTGATTCTAATGAGCTTTTTGAGCAATTTGTTTCTTTTAACAGCCTTTCATACCCTGTTCATCTGTTAAATTCTTTGAATTCTATTATATGCCTTGAGGTAGATTTTTTTTTGATTACTGTTACTTGAAGTTCTATATGCCTCAATTATCATAGGTCAGAAATTTTTTCTTTATGTTTGGAAAGATTTTGCAACTACTTCTGTGAAAAAAAATTTAAAATTTCATTTCTGCTAATTTGCTTTTTCATTGATTCTGATCAATCTTCTGCTATTCTTTGTTGCTTCATCTATCAGCTATTGATTTTGCATGAGCCCTGGCTATTTTAAAGAAAGATTTTTCTGTGATTGGTAACTGCAATCCTGTCTTCTAGATCTGATATTCTGTCCCCACGGTGGTTCATTTTGCTGGGTATGCTTTCAATGGAATTTTTCATCTCCTTGACATCTGACTGAATCCATTTCAAAACAACTAAAATCAAAACCAAAACTAAAATCTTAAAAAAAAACCCTGAAAATTGTTGACTTATCCTTATCATTATATTACTTTCTTTTTGGTTGCTGGATTCCTTTCTTTCCATTTTGTGTAACTGCTTGCCTTCCCTGGTGGATTCATTCAATTTGGATTCTTGGTGCTGTCCTTATTTTCCTTTTCCAGAATACCCTTCAGAACTTTTAGAGTGCTGGTTTGGTGGCCATGAATTCTTCAGGTGTTCTTTGCCATGAGAGTATCTTATTTCTCCATCAATTTTATAAGATAGTTTTGTGGGGTATATCAATCTAGGCTGGAGGTTGCTTTCTCTTAGGTACTAAAATACTTGAAATTCTCCTTGACTAATAGTTTGTGTTGAAAAGCCTGCTTTTACTCTGCTGGGCTTTGTTTTATAAGCCATTCCTCTCTAACAGCTTTTCATATTCTGTTCTTGTGTTGAATTTCTAGAATTCTGACTATTGTATGCTTTGGGGGATTTTTTTTTTTATTATGGCTAATTGCACTTTTATCTGCCTCACTTATCCATATCTCAGGTTGTTTTTCTGTGCTTGGAAAGCTTTCCTGCTCTTACTTCCATGAATACATTTTGCATATCCTTTGTGCCACCTTCTGATTTTTCATTCACTCCAATTAATCTGATATTATGATTTTCATCACGTAGCAGCTGCTGGGTTCATTTCTGTTAGTCTCTTGCTATTTTTAAAGAAGCCTTTCAGTTGATGATCACCAACTACAACTGTCTTCTAGATCTGATGTTTTATCTTTACACTGGGTGCCTGTTGCGTATACTTTCAATAGAATTTTTAATCTCTTGGGTTTGCATCTGATTTTATAATCCAGTTCTTTCCTATGTTGGGCATTCACAGTTTTCATATATTTCCTAAGAGCCTTTAAAAAAACAAAACCTTTGTCCACTTTATGTTTTCTAACCATCTCTCTTATTATGGTCATAATCTCAATTATCTGTGCAATTATTTCCATCTTGGTTTGTCAAGATGTTTTTGTCCATCTATTTTGTCACTTCTGCTGTCATTTCAGAAATTTCAGCTGGGTGACTTTTGACTTCGTCTGTCTCAATGCCCCTGAATTTGCCTTCGGTGACTTTGGGGTGTTGGGTTGCTTTAATGTCTTATTTTCTATTTTTTCTTTGTTTTCTGTGTTGAGGTTTATGGTAAGTTGTTTTATTACTAGTATTGAGATCTATTAAAGAGACTGGGGGCTGGTGAGATGGCTCAGTGGTCTAAAGCACCTACTTAGAACAAGCTTAGCAAAGCATCAGGGACCGCGGTTCAATCCCCCAGCACCACATGCCAGCCAGCCCCCCCCCTGGTGGGCTGAGCTGGCCACACACACACACACACACACACACACATAAATAAATAAAATTTAAAAAATAAAAATAATAAAAAAAGAGACTGCTTTATGAGATGGTTTCTGAAGCTGCCTTTGGCCTTCAAGTCTGTCCAGGGATCCTGCCTCTTCTCTTTATTAGGGATGAAAGGCTGCAGCCTGTTTGGCCAGCCCTAGGTCTTTGGTACTGTACTGTAGCATTGTTTCAGGCCCCCAAACAATCTCAGCAGACATAGAAGGAAAAGCAACAACTGTCACTTTGGCTAACACAGTACAATTATTAATAGCAATAGGATCAAACACAGACTGGAAAATGACAAACTCTGTTAACTAATAATTTGAATTCTTTAATGTTAGGTATAAGATTGATAGTTACATAACAAAGTTTAAGTAAGACAAATTTTAAAAATTACAAATAGTATGGGCCAGGGAGATGGCTCCGTGGAATAAGCGCTTCCCTGGCAAGTGCAAGGGCATGAGTTCAATCCCCGGTTCTGGAAAAAAAAAAAATACAAATAGTAAATATCCACTCAATGGAATGAATTTGCTCTAAGGGAAGAAAATTTAAAAGCGAGAAAAGGAAAAATTAGAGAAAAGAAAGAAGAGAGGTGAAGAAAGGCTGAAAGAGAACAGAAGATTGCCCAAACCTCAGGAAACTGGTGGTGAAGATGGGGAGAAATGGAGAACAGGAACAAAACCAAATGAAGAAACTAAACCGTCTTCATGCTCATGAACAAACAAGAGAAGCAATAAAAACACCAATTTTTTTTTTTTTTTTTTAATGTCCAAAAGCAAAGAAAAAAAATTCTCAGCGACTGCAAGCCTACTGTTGTCCCCTGGGATCTACAGGTTTTTGGCAGTGTCCAATTCAAGACAGGACTTTGCTCTCAGTGGTAGACAAGGGAGGCAGTCAAGAGCCCAGATCCGTGCTAGATAATCCCAGCAAGCCTGATCCCAACAGGATTAGGGCAGAGTGCCACTGCTGGGATTTTCAATTGCACAAAAATTAAGGTTGAACCTGGCCTCTTAGCTTGTAACACTCTGGGTGTGGCCTCATCCCAGGTGCCTGACCATGGACAGCTCCCGTAGTTGTCCCTTCCTCACCCACTGTAGGAGTTTAACACTGGGAGCCCTCAGATACAGCCAAACTTAGGGTACTGTGAGTCCCAGGTTTAGTGGGTCCCTGCCTGTCATGGCGTCTGACTAGGCCCTCTGTTCAGGGGATGGGACAGAGGCTTGTCCTGCCCTCACTCACCAGCTGTTGTAGTGCATGGCACCCACACTGCTCTGTCCCCCTCAAGCATTCCTCCCTGAAGGCCTCTGGAGTCTCCCACTTCCACTGTGTCTGTAGATTCAATCTTCCTCTCACCATGAGTCAGGAGCCAGGGAGAACGTACAGCTTGCCTATTCTTCTGCTTGTGATCTGTCTATTTTCTCTGTAGGTTCCAGTTTTCTCTTTGTATCTTTTCTTGGTCCCAGAAAATCCACCTCCCTCCTTTTCTTCTTCCCCAAGCTGTTATTTCCCAAGGTCTTGGTTCTGATTCTTGGAGAGGCTGATGTGCTGCTGTTTACTGCTAGTCTTATTTGGACTTCTGCAGAAGGCACGGACTTTCAACTTTCATGGCTTCTCCTGAACTCATCTGCTAGCTATTGCTTTAATTGGTTCCTTGTTAGAAATGTCACCTTGTACAGTGTCCTCCGTCCTGTATGCAATCCTCTCTGTACCAGCCTGGCTGTCAGCGCCAGCCCACTTCAATCTGTAACTACACATCCGCAATGTTGTGGTTGGCCTGTGGCCACACACAGTCCACAGAGAGGGGCTGGCAGGGCAGGACTGTGGGGCAGTGCTGCTGATTTCTTGCTCCTACTGTATGCCAGGCATCTCAGAATTCTAGCTAATTCGCACAGCCACCATGGACGCTGGGATGACCATCAACATTCCCATTTCATGAAAGAGGACCTGACACTCATCGTGTTGTGCTGACTGGCCCATCCTTCCAGCTGACAGGTGTCCATGATCCTGTTTTCCAGCTGCAGGAATGGTTCTTTTCCACTGTGTTCACTCCTAACCCTTATGTGACCTTGCTCCTGCAGCCCAGTGCAGCCAGACTCCTCTGCAGGCTTCCCCAGCCCCAGGTGGCTCCAGGCCTTGGGGGTGAACCCCAAAGCCTCTATTTTAGTGTAGCTTCCTAAGCATGCAAGGCAAGGGAAAGCAAACAAAGGGGATGCGTGTTTCTCCCGAGGTCGCAGGCTGGCTCTGGCCAGCCAGGTGCTGAGACCTGTCCATCTGGTTTTCTCCGATTTCCTGCTCCTTTTTTAGCCCTGGACAGAAGGTTAGCCTTCCTTGGTGAAGAACAGTTCCTTTGTTTTCTTTTCTTTCTTTTTGTGCCTAATTAGGAATTATGCCTGGGAATCTAGCTAATTAATCTCTGCCAGATCAAGCTCCTCTTGCTATCAGTGTTGATCAGTAACTCACTGGGAAAGGATCTGAAAAATACAGTTGCTTCTTTCAGCACAGGTGAGTGCGGGAGGTCTGGGCGTGGCTGCGAGAGGGAGGTGACCTGTTGGTGCCTGCTGCCCACCACCTCCTGAGTGTGTGTGGGGGCGCCGTGCCCAAGGCCCTGAGTCAGGCATTGGAATTTCATCACTGGGCTGCCTGGAGCTTCTCTGAGCAGTGCAGGTATCACAGAGGAGAAAACCGTCATGGAGAATGGCCTGAAGGTACCAGGGACCAGGGGATCTCGTCTGCTTGCTGAGCAGACACGCTGCCAGGAACCTGCTCCCAGCCCAGTGCACACCAGCTGTCCCTGGGTGGGAGCGCTACAGAGAAGCAGTGGACACAACTCACAAGGCTGCCAGGGCAAGTGGAAGCAGTGAGCGCTCCTCTCAGGAAGCAGAAAGGGGGTCTGGTTAGAGCTTCTGGAAAATCTCTGCTGTCCCTGGGATCCTCGGCTAGAGCTTCAGTCGGCCCTTGCCACTACAGAAGACAGGTTTTTCTTCCAAGGAGACTATCAACAGGCTGTGGAGCTGAAAGCGGAAGTCAGGAGGATCTTAAGATCTTCAGAAGCCTTATTCCTGCACCATAAATATGTAAACATTTTAAATGAAAACCAAAAGTGGTATTTGTTGCATATGTGATGTGAAATAAATATCTAAGTACTGTAGACTGTCTCAGCTGAGCTGCAGCTTATACATGACCTCATGTGCTCATTTTTTGGTGATAAATGTTTTCTTAGTGATATTCAAGAACACAATGTCCTGTAATTCACCACAGTCATTGCATTACACAATACATCTCGAGTTTACTCCTGAGGTTTCCGTACTCTCTGACCAACATGCTCCGCCTCCCCAGCCCTGGTCACAAGTCCACTCTCCAGTTCTTCGAGATCAGCCAATTTGCATCTCATATTTGGGCTACTTCTGTGCCTGGCTTCTCTTATGAAACACAAGGGCTTAACCCATGTTGTCACAAACAAGGCCCAAAGTATTCGACTACGTGCAGGTGCCATACTTTCTTCTGTTCAAAAACTTACTAGGTTGTTTACGTATCTTAGCTATCATGAAGAGCTTCAGTGAGTGGACAGCAGACCTCTTCCGTGCACTGGATTCATTTTCTTTAGGTATCTGAATACCAAGAATGCGTTGCTGGATCATGTTTTAGCTCTATTTGTGTGTGTGGTATTTGGGATCAAACCCAGAGCCTTGCACATGGTAAGTGTGCCCTGGCATGGAGCAACATCCTGTTTTATTTTTTCTTTAAAGATACAAGGTCTTACTGTGCTATCCTCGCTGGCCTTGAGCGACCCTCTGCATTAGCCTCTCGTGTGGTGGGGTATGTGCCACACACTCGACTGGCAGTTTTACTTTTTGTGGGACCTCTACACTGTTCTCCATCATAGCAGTACTAATTTACATTCCAATACTCCAGTTTTCACTTTCCACATGCGTGCCAATACTCTTTGTCTTCTTTATAATTATTCCGTTTTAAATAATTATATGGATGTGAGGTTGCAGCTCACTGTGGTCTAAACATACATTTCCCTCATGACAAGGACTCGCCAGCATTTTTAAAAATCTGCTGCTCATTTGTATGTTCTCTTTTGAGAAATGTGCATTCAAACCCTATGCCCATTTTTCTTTATGTATTTAGTCCAGGGTCTACAGGGTCTCACTACACAGATCGGACTCGTAGTGCTCCTCCTGTTTTCAGCCTCCCACGCACTGGGATTACAGGTACGCATCACCACAGCCAGTCTCAATTGCTGTCTTAGCGCACCCCCGGGGTGGGCCGGCATGGCAGGTCAGGAGTCGAGCCCAGTGCCTGTGTCTGCCTAAGCAGGCTCTCTAATCCACTGGGCTATCTGGCCTATGCCCACTTCTCAATCAGGCTTGTTTACCTGCTGTTGAGTTACTTATGCATTTGGATACTGCCTCATCAGACTGTCTGCAGATACTCCGTTCTGTGGGTTGTCTCTGCATTCTGTCCACTATTTCTGCCACAGTGCAAGCTTTTTACATTGATAAAATCATATTTGTCTGTACTTTTTGGATCCTATAAAAAAATCATTGCTTAGATGACTGACACAGCTTTGCACGTTTTTTTCTAGCAACTTTAGTTTAAGGTGTCTAAGTCTGTAGTCCATGTGGAATTTACTTTTGTACACAGAATGCGATGAGTTTAATCATTCTTCTGCCTGGAGATACCCACATTTTCACTATTTTAATCAAAGGCTTTCCACCACTGTGGCATTCCTATCCTATCGTCTCTGTCCAAAACCAACTGACTGCAAATGTATGGATTTACTTCTGGGATCTCCATTCTGTTCCACTTGGCCTATGTATGTTTTTAACCGAATAGTGAAAGTGTTCCACTTTTGCTACACCCACGACAGTGGAACATGACAGAAACTTTTCTTTTCAAATTCTTCCTTGAATCTTGCTAGGTAACATGATTTTTCATGCTAAAATTAAAAAAAATTACAACCTTCTATATACATTACCGCTTTACTATGGCTTTGTAATATGCGTGTGTCTGAGACAGATCTTGCTGTGATGTCCAGCTGGGTGTGAATTTACAACCCTTCCTGCCTCAGAAGGGGGATTACAGATGTGCACCACTGTGACTGGTTAGTTTCATTGTATTTTCAAGTCAAGAATTGTGAGATTGCAAAGTTGGTTACTGGAGGACTTTCATAGTTTTATACAAACTTGAAGATTTTTTTATTTCAGAAAAAGATGTTGCTGGAATTTTGGTAGGGATTGCATTGATTCTGTAAATTTCTGGGAGTAGTATATTTTAGTAATACCAAAATTTTCCAACCCATTAACTTGGGCTATTTTTCAGTTTTTCTTGTGTTCCTTCAATTTGTTTAATCGTTTTATAGTTTTCATTGTACAGATGTTTTAACTCCTTGGATAGTTTTACCTTGTAGCCATTGTAAGATTTTTTTTTCTTAATTTTCACATAATTGTTAATGTATGGAACGCTAATAATTTCTCATACTGATATTGGCGTCCTGCGATTTTTCTGTCTGCTAGCTTTATGTCTCTTGACAGTGTCACTAGTCCTTTCTACATGTGAAGCCACATTACAGCTGGGAGCACAGCTGGGGCAGAACTTGCCCAGCAAATGCGGATGAGTTCAGTCCCCAGCCCTGCCCGTCCCCCACGACTAAAAGCAGGGACAACTGAACTTGTAACCGGGATCTCTTTCATTGTTCTCTGTCTCATACTTGCTCACTAGTACACTGAACAGAATTGACATCCTCACCTTGTTTCTAATCTTAGAGGAAAATCTTACAGCTTTTCACTGCTGAAAATGTTACTGTGGGCTTGTCACAGATGATTGTGCTTAGGTACATTTCTCCTATACCTAATTTGTTGGAAATAGGTTAAAAGAAGCCCAAGTCTGACATTTAGCTACATTTTCACGCAGTCTTTGTCATTGTTTTTCAAATTGATTTCATTTTGCAGTACAGTACTCTTTCAGGTTGAAGGGTTTTTAAAATTATTTATTTTTATTTTTTTGCGGAACCGGGGATTGAACTCAGGCCCTTGCGCTTGCCAGGGAAGCACTTATTCCACTGAGCCATCTCCCCAGCCCTTTAAAATTATTTTTAAAATATCATTTATTTATTTGGTACAGGGTCTTGCTACACAGATTGGACTCATAATGATCCTCCTGTCCCAGCTCCCCAGTGCTGGGATTATAGGCCTGCACCACCATGCTAGGTTTCAGTGGCACAGGGATCAAACCTGGGTCCTTGCGCTTGCCAGGCAGGTGCCTGAGGAAACTGCCGAGCCATCTCCCCAGTCCAGGTTGAAAGGTTTGGCAGTCTTGGGCATGGTGCTTACCCTGTTTAAGAACAAACTGGCTCAGAGCCCCTGAAGATTTTAGATGGAGACCTAGTGTGGAGGGGGGACTGACCTTTAGACCCCGCCACCAGGAGCAGCAAGACCCTGTGTCAGTGTGGATGGACTGAAGTCTTGGTCATGTTGCCTCCTGACAAGTGACTAATTGGGGCAGGAAGCATGCAGCAGGGTATTTCTGTTTTGGCTGTACTCCAGGGCAGTGCAGAGGGCAAAGGCTCTTGGTCTGTGGGTACTCACCTGAAATACCCAAAACACTGTGGATACTGGAGACGTCCCAGGCCAGGCTACCATTAAACATGCACAGGCCACTGGCTCCCCACACCCAGTGGAGATCCCCAGGTGGCAAACAGTGGCTGTGTCTGGGTCACACTGGTTCTCCCTGGTCCCTGGAGGAGGAAAGGAGTGGGTTTCACTCCCTGGCCTGCTCTTGTTGGGCTCCTGGACTGCGGGACACTAGAGGAGAAACAACTGCTACATTGCAGCTCTCGTCCAGCTGCCGATGTCCACTTCACCCCACGATCTTGGGGTGCCAGCCTCCAGAAGGGACAGGCTGGGTCACGGAGCCCTGGAGAGCTGTGCCCGAGGCCGCCCTTTGGTGCCCGCAGAGTAGGCTGGCCGGCAGGATCCAGCTGCAGCACCTCTGTTGCAGTTTGGAATATAGCGGCATTCTCCCTGGTGAGTCTCAACTGACACCTGACCACAAGGACGGTGGCATTATGCCGCGCCCACCAAGGCCCCTCAGGGAAACATCCTGGTGCTGGAAGCCATCTACTGGACTGCCGAGGCTTCTCTGAACTACACAGCAGTCGGAGACCCTCCCTACCTTGTCTTTCTTCCTCCCCTCTTCTTTCAGGCACCAGAGCTGTGTCATGGGCTATCCTGACTTCTCTGCCCTTCCAATAAGTCCTTTGCACTCTAACCCCACCCCGGCCTGTGCTTCCTGAGGATCCAAAGGAACAGAACTGGACCCAACTGACTGGCTTATTCTCCTGAAATGTAAGGTTTTTTTAAAAAAAGAAATACTCCTAAAATGTGGCCGGGGAATCCCTGAAAAGAAATGCAGTGTCCCACTGGACTGCTACAAAGCAGGCTGAAATCTTATGGGGGCTGCCTAACCTCTTACACTTGACAGGTGGCTGAGGAGGAACTGTCCCGGGAACTGGCCATAACCTAGTTATTTAAAAATATTTATCACTTATTGAGTAATTACCATGTGACAGTAATGTTGGTAAGGACTTTCCATACATTGCTTCATTTGATACGTATATAATTCTTACATGGATCTCCATTTTCAAATAAGGAAATGGGGTTAATGTTGAGCTTGAATTCAAATCAATAACTGCTTGATGCCAAAGCCAAAGCCTTTTAGGCTCTAACAGAAACACAGACACACACAGACGCACACACACACACCTTGAGATACTTATTTAAACTGAGTTTCAAAACTAGCGAAGTCTGTGCACTTGAGAAAACGTAATGGAAACAGAGACATAAAGCCACCGAATAGAACTGGCCTAGACATCTGTAGAGAGAAGCCAAGGCAGGAAGATTCTGCAGGAAGACTTGGAGGCATCCCACTCTGTTCTAATGACATGCTCTTGGACAGTCGCCCTTTCTGAGCTGCAGTTTTTATCTAGTAAACAGTGGCTGGCTAGACGATCTTGAGATTGCACTTCAGCACTAACATGTATTTTTTTCTTGGATAGAACTTTGATTTAGTCATGTTGTACAAACTAAAGCAAAAGGTCTGTTTTCACTAAAACCCATGAGAAGTAAGATGACTTGCTGGGCTCCCAATGTGAAAGGTGCACTTCAAACTTTCCCGAGAAGCAGCGGGCCAAGGTCCCCGGCCGGTCCTCAGCACTGCTCCTGTTCCACCTCCAGGAGAGGCCTCGGGTCCACGCCCAGTGGTCCTTCGGTACAGCCTTTCCAGGAGGAGGGAGACTGGAAGAAGTAATGTAAAAAACTCACTAGTTTACTATGTTAAAAAAAGAAAGATGGCACATTTATTGCTACATAAATGTTATATACATATTGTGTTTTCTGTTACAGCGACAGAAAAAAATTTGAACTTCTTGCTGCTGGATGAAAAGTTTATCAATAATACCTTGCATTTGACACAGGATACAAATCTGTAATAGACCAACAATGGAAACTGGAGAACAAGATGAGAAGCAATTCATCTCGCACGTTAGCTCTTATAATACTCCATAGGTACTACACAGTGTGCTAGACTCCTACTATGATCTTAAAAGGCTATTGTAAATTTCTGATATTAATGAACAGGTTATGGTAATAACCCTACATTTTTACTACCTAATATAATAAAATAAAGTAAGAAACTTTTTACTGAAAACTTTTGATTTCAAAAATCTAGAAAGAGTAATATTTAGAATTCAAGAAATTTTCTTACAAGATTATTGTATAAAAGACTAGCTACAGTGAAAAATAAGCCAAATGTTTTTTCTTTCTATTTTATGAAGGAAAGCTTCTGGGCATACTGCAAAGTCTAATATAGCGAAAAAGACAACAAGCTCTGAAGAAAAAGGCCAGGCAGTACTGTATGTTCACTCACACATCATAAGCAACAACTTTTTTTAGCAGATTAACACTGAAATGAAGAACAAGGCCACAGATAGAGTCTGATGTAACTGGAGAATATATGCAAATTAACGTAACCAAGAAGTCCACTAAGTTCACAAACAGCTGATTCGTTAGGAAATCATCCTGATTGGAGGATCTGAAGTTCTGCCTAAATTGGTTTTGTTCTTTCAAATTAACAGAAATCTTTAAGTTACATAGTGATTTGGGGTCTTTCTTCTGTGTGCTGATTGCCCTTGCTGATGTTGGCTCTGAGAATTACTAAGCCAAGACAACCTTGTTTAGCATGTATTTCTGTCCCAGGTTTGTGGTGGAAGACAGATTTCATGGAAGTTCGAAGTCATTATTATTTCTTAAAAATTACTCTGACGGTTCAGAGAGATGCCCAATGCACAGGGTGAAGATTAAGTGGCAAGTGCTGCTTACTACTAACCCTGCTCAACCTGGGGCAGGGTTGATGGTGTGCAGATGGGGAAATTGCCCACCACCTTTTCCCTGACCATGAGAAGGTGACCCGGTGACCAGTGTCCTGGTCCATCAGGCAGTGAGTTCAGAGTAGTGTGCTTGTTTATCACACTGCCTGCGCCTTTGTGACTTATCTTGTTACATTCACCATAAGCACACCCTGAAAAATCATCTTTGTATTTTAAATGAAATCTGTGCTTATGTACAGCTAACACTTTACAAGCACTATATCATGTAGCACTTACTGCTTGGAAAAGAAAGCAATGTATAAAAAGTAAATCTTTCTGTTGTAATTTATACCTCTTGTTTTATAAGCTTTGCTATGAAACCTAGAAGCCTGGAAAGTCTTGATATTGTTAGGAATAAAGCAATGTTTATTTGGGGTAAAAACCTAGGGCAAAGCTTCCCTTTCAAAATCCCAGCTAGGCTCTGGTCACAGAGGGCCTCTGCTCACCACATGGGTACGTGTGCAAGGCACAGGGGCCTATGGATGATTCGGGACTGTGGCCACAACTACTCAGATTCAGAGATCAAATAAGATACCCGCAAAGAGAAAAGAAACATGAATGAAAAATGAAAGTGAGAAAATGCCATACCAAGTAATATCTTCCTATTTCATGGAACACACTATTCATATGGCAGAAAGGAGAGGAGAGGGCCACACAAGACTTTTCCCTTCCTTTTTAAGACACTCACAGGTGTGCTGGGAATGCTACGGGCCAATGGTTGTCACTGTCCGTTTTCTGCATGGGAACAGTGGTAACAAATGCTGGCATCAGCTGAACATAGCTCAGCTTTCCTCATCAACCTTTTCCCTTTATATGTAGACCTTACAGCTCCATAGAAATAAATAAAATTTGTAGTTACAATGCATTTGTCAATTCAGTTTAGGCACAAGGCAACTTCCACGGTGAGTGGAGTGATCAAGACAGTCTCTGATTGTGCAGAAGCGACACACTGCTTGCAACAAAAGGATAGGCTGCAAACGCCTCACGGGCTGACGTTCTATCTGCCAAGCTTCCTATCTTCACTTCTGATGGAAGTGTTGACCAACTGCTCTGATCAGAGAGGTACATCTGAGTTTCTTGCTTCAAGTGTTTTGTTTTTTCTTCTCCCTCCTGTCAGGTTTGTCTTCAGATAATCTGAGTTGTCCAAGTCCTTATGAGGAGAGGTCACCTTCTATCTAGCCTACTGATAACTCTGGAACTGTAGTGGGGAGAGAACAGTACCAGTTAGTGCTTAGTGGTTACACATGAACACCACCCCTCTCCAAGATACAACAAGCTAGCACTCTTCTTTTACATCTAAGCTTACAACAATCAGTAGTCTGCTAAGTGACTAAGGTATCAGCAGTTCTTCTTTTCCAAAGGAAATATCCATCCCAGGGGAATACTGCTCCCAGGTCCTCAGCAGATACCTGGTGTCTAAAACTGGATAGCTCACACTGCACATGTACATGCTTTTCCCTATACACATGCACCTAGGATAATGTTTATTTGTAATCATTTATTTATTTATTTATTTATTTATTTATTTATTTATTTATTTGGTACAGGGTCTCCCTCTGTAGCTCAGACTCATAGTGATCTTCCAGTCTCAGCCTCCCCAGCACTGGGATTACAGGTATGCGCCACCATGCCTGGTTTTAGTGGCCGGCACAGCATGTGGTACTGGGGCTTGAAACCAGGTCTTTGTGCTAGCCAGGCAGGTGCTTAGACCACTGAGCTATCTCCCCAGCCTGGATAACATTTAATTTACAAACTGGGCACAATGCAATGAAGAACAATACATAACAAACTATGGTAATTATAACAATACACTGTAATGCTTTTGCACTCTGGGGCCTTAGAAGATAAAACAGACTGCTTAAATACAAGCATGCAGCAGTGAGACAGGTGTGTGACAGCCCTGGGAGAGGGGCAGCCCTCCAACCCAGGCGGGACGGAGAGGACTCCTCACACTTCAGAACAGCACATAACTGAACACACGCACACACTGCTTACTTCTGAAATTCCCCAGGTAACGTTTTTGGACCACTGTGGACTGTGACTACCTAAAATCACAGAAAGTGAGGCCTCGAATAAGGGGGGAACATTTAAATACTTTTACCTGGTGCATGGATTAAGATTCTGAAAAGAAGATCATGTGATTAAGAGTCAGAGCTGCGAGGGTCGATGAGAACTGTGGCATGTACACAAACCTGAACTGCGCAGCGCTCACGGCGGCACCGCCTGGGCTGCAAGGTCCTTCACCTGCCATACTCTGCAGTGAGACAGCGCCACGGTGTGCTGCCTGTGCATCCCACCCACCCGCTGGCCCACGGCTCACTCCCATCTTCTCTGCACTCAAGTTTCTGTAGGCAGGGAACACACCACACTGACTCACACTGGCACCAGCTCCTGGTCCATAGGAGGACCTCACTAAAATACTATTAATTTATTAAGAAGAATTTCCCACAAAGACTATGTCTATTTGTGTTCCCCATGTGACACATACTGACCCTGAAAACTCCCACTTGAACCACCTACACTGGAAGAAGTCCAGGAAGAATCTGCACCTCGCTTCCCTACTGAACAACGAACAATACACGCTGCTGCTTTGTTTTGTTTCTCCCTACTTGGTACCAGTGAGTCAAATGCAGGCCTGCCAGGCAGACACTGCCACCGAGCTCTTCCCTGGCCCCACAATACCGTTTAACCACAGAACTACAAGGGGTGGAGAAGCGCCCGCACTACCTGGCCTTATCCCGTAGCCCCCAGGGGCCATGCTGTTACCTAGGCCAGCCTCCCGCTCTGCACACAAGCTGCCTGGTCAGCAGCCCAGGGCACAGTGTGCCTGGCAAGCTTTTGTACTTTTATAACCAGTGGAGCCCAGGTTAGCTCTGAATTCATACCAATCCTCTTGCCTCAGTCTCCCAAATCCTAGGATTACATGTGTGCTCTACCACACCTAGCAAAAGTGAGATCTTGCTATGTAGTTCAGGCTGGCCTCAAACTTTTGGCAATCCTCCTGCTTTAGTGTCTCAAGTCTATGCTTACAGGCATGGCTGCCAGGTCTTGCTCTTACTGGGTTTCATCTGTTTTCTTTTTTTTTAAATTTTATTTATTTGTGTGTGTGTGTGTGTGTGTGTGTGTGTGTGTGTGTGTGTGGCTAGCTCAGCCCACCAGGGGGCGGGCTGGCTGGCATGTGGTGCTGGGAGATTGAACCGCGGTCCCTGTGCTTTGCTAAGCTTGTTCTAAGTAGGTGCTTTAGACCACTGAGCCATCTCACCAGGCCCTCATCTGTTTTCTAGTTCTATAAAGAACTGAAGGTGTAACCACCTTTATGAAATTTACTACCTTCCAATGTATTCTAAAGATCAAAAGAGCAATCTTCCAACAGGCACTGTTCCACCAGGGAGAAGGGAATCGGCTCACTATCTAGAACATCTACACTTGATAACGGGTCCCAGAGGGCAGACAACATGCTCAACAGGTGTGACAGATACTTCTGACCGCAGTGGAGAGCAGTGACTCCGCTTGTCATCAGACCCAGGCTTGCAGCACGAAAATGCCCGAGAAGACATGCAGACTGTGAGTGGGGACAGCCCTGTTTTCTCTCAGACCACACTGACCTTTGTGAGGGTACAGGGTATCCTGTTTCCTTACAAACCCAGGATACTGGCACACTTTAAAAGGAACAGTAATTTGGTACCAAGTGACACAAGTTCTGATTACACAAAAGCAAGGCAAAATATAATATCCCAAATTGCATGTGACCTTCACCAGCATCACTGCCCACTAGAGTTCTGTCCGGAGGGTCTCACCCATCAGAGGATGCATCTTCTCAAACTCACAGCTCACCTGGCTGATGCTTACATATGACCCATAGGGTTGGTAGTTTCACTAAGCCCAGGATGGGCTCCTGGCAGCGTGGCTGGTGGCTCTGCCGATACGGCAGAAACTTTTTCTTCTTCCCTTCTCTTAAGGCAGGCTGCTTTGGGGTTAAGGTTCCTCTCTGAAACAGGAAGAAGAATCACTATCACCATGGTGACTAAGGAAAGAACGAGACGCTGTTGTCTTCAGCAGACTAAGCAGCTGCTCCTTTCTTTCTGTGGGGATCCTCAGGCAGCCTCTGAGAGGGTCCT
The DNA here is from genome assembly GCF_000260255.1 of Octodon degus. Taxonomy (NCBI): domain Eukaryota; kingdom Metazoa; phylum Chordata; class Mammalia; order Rodentia; family Octodontidae; genus Octodon; species Octodon degus. Next base: position 18,244,463 of record NW_004524602.1, read on the forward strand.
CGCGCCTACATGCCATCACACAGAGGCACTGCAGGGCTCACAGTCACCAAAACAGATTCACTGGAAGACCAGAAAACAAAACTTAACCCTCTTCTTGTCCATAAATTGTTACCAGAAGAGCTAAATGAGCTGATCTGTGTCTAGAAGAGAAAGTGTGACTACTGACTTAACTCTGAATAAAGCTTTGAGCACAAACTTGAAGACAACAAGAGCAAATGCAGTAGGGACTAGAAATGCTAATGGTACTGAGAACTATGATCTTGAGCTGGAAAGGCTTAAAGCAGATGTGGTTTGACATGTGGGCACCAAAACACAAACTCTGCCCTGGAAAACTCTAATGCTTAGAAGAGAAACCACGCTTTCTTCCTTCTCCACTGGACTGCTGGACCTAGGATTGGCTGCCCCCTGGCATAACCACTCACCCAGGGGTGACAGGTTGGGCTAATCAGAGAAAGTACTGGAACGCCATCCTAGACCAGGAGCCAGAGTTCAGAGGATGCCCTAAGTAGGTCATGTAAACAAAAGTTTGTCTTCACAGAAACTGCTGGACATAGCCGGTGTGGTGGCATGCACCTGCATTCCCAGCACTCTGGGAGGCTGAGGCAGGACAATTACAAGTTCAAGCTCAGCCTGGGTGATTTGTAAGACCCTTTCTCAAAAAAAGGGGGTGGGGTGGGGACACAGCCCAGTATGGAGGCCCTGGATTCAATCCTCAGTACTGGGAAAAGATGCCCCTCCCCCACCACTGGAGCTAAAATCTAGGAAGAAACAGCGGTGACACCTGAATGTGGAAGGGGCTAGCAAAGCTGCAGCTGTGCACAGGCTCTGAGCCTGTCCCACAGCTCTCAGAACACCTTTCCAAGTCTTTCGACAATTCTAGGACCTTCAGATTAAAGATGAAGGTTTTGGCTGCAGGCCCAGAGGAAAAAGGAGGAGAGAAACAGGCTTTTCTGAATACCAAGGCCATCCGAATTGTTATAGTTCAGTAGATCTGTTCAAACTCTATACAGTGAAAGATGCCCTAAATGTTCCTGAAAAGTTTTCAGGAACACAAAGCGCCCCATATCCAACCCTAACATACTGTGGAAAACAAAAGGCACTGTACTGGGCTAAGCCTGAGATGCCCTGCTGAGCAGACAGCAAGACTTGCCTGTCTCAGATGCAGGCAGCAACCTCCACAGCAACTGGCTGTGTGCAGTAAGGGAGGAGGGTGAGCGCCCTGGACTCCTGAGCACGGACGGGTGCCTGCTACTTGCAGGTGTCAGCTCCGACACAAGGAGGAAACCTCTCTGGGAGGCTGGTAATGATTCAAAGAACTGCCACTCCTGCTACAGATGAGTGGGCATCAGCCAGCTTCTTCTGAGCATTTCAAGAAAGGCTGTGCTTCAAGATTAAGTTTCAATTAACATTTCCCTCTACAGATACTTCAGGATTTTATAACATGGCTAGTAACTATTTGGTTTTTAACAGTAGGTTGGTTATCCACAAAAATAAATATACATATGTTAGATATATTGGAGAAGTAGATGGGTGAATGAATTACTACTATCTTTTTCTGAAAGTTTGTTCATGTTCTGATTTTTTTTTTTCCTGTAATCAGTACTGAGAGCTCATGCTGGACTTTCCAGCAGGTGCTGATTCCTGTACTTCTATTAATCTTTGTAAAGTAAGATCTAACACAAACACTCACTAAATAGGAAAGAATTGCTTTCATTGAAGAAAGACTCCGGGTAGGGCCTGGAATCCAGGCCAACATTTAGGAATTCCCTGCATCAGGGCATGAGATAAAGGGTTATAACTCTGATAAGATATAGAGAAATCTACCAGAACATGAGCTTGATGGCAAACCTCTAGGTAGGCAGGAAGCTTCTATTATTTGATGACCAAGGTCTAGGATAGAGCTGGTTGGCCCAGACAAGGCACTGTAAGTGTAGGCTAAATAAAAGAAGTTTCAAGATTTCAGAATTCCATTAACCTTCATGAAAAATATAACAGGGCAGTTGCCTAAATTAGTAGCATGTGAACCTTCACAAAACACACTCTGGCCCTCAGGGACAGACATATATGCAGTGCATCTCAGTCAAGGCCATGGAATTCTGAACCAGCAAAGAAGCCCAAGGCCTGACTGACTTGGCGCTCCGCATGTGGCAAACCTTTGAGAGCCATAGTTAGGCATCCTACTATCCGCAGGGCCTTGCTGGTGTTCTACAGTAGAGTAGATATGGAGCAGCAGAGACGAGGGGGAGGGGAGGAGGAGGACAGGCGTGGGCAGGGAAACCCCACTGCAGTCGGGGAGTGCAGAGCTGCCTGCCTTCCACCCTGTGTGGAGGCTTGCTCAGCTCTGTGGGAAGCAGTGAGCCTACAGATATTTACCAGGACAGTGAGACAGGAGAGAAAACTACAGGGAAAGTGGATCCTGCAGCACCACGGGAGCAGCACTGGGAGGACTTACAAGCGGCCCAAGTTAAGGAACAACTGGAAACAGAAATGTCTGCCCACTTGTTGGCACAGTGGTTATGCATCTCTGCTAGACCTACTCACCTCTGACCTGCTGTTCTAAGCTAAGGATCACGGCCACGGCCTGATGAAGAATAAGGAGTTTTGTCTGGGGCTTTTCACTCTTCAAGTGAAGCTGACACATTCGGCCAAGCTCTTTGAATGCCTCATTAATATCCCGCACACGCAAGCGTTCCCTGGCATTGTTAGCCATTCGCCTTTCCTTCTCCCTTTCTATTTTCTGTTCTGGATTCAGATCTTCATCTTCATTAGTACTACTGGAAAATAAAATAACAACGTTTGTTAACTTCCCTAGAAGAAAGACATGCTGACTATACAACATTACGAAGGACAAAGGTGGAAGCGAAAACTCCTGGGCAGTAGTAACAGCTCCACTTAATATGACTGTATTTCTTCCCAGTCTTTTTTAAAACACACCCATATATAATCATACAGTTCATATTTTAATGCATTTTTCACTGCGTATTTTAGCATGAAGGTATCTCCGCGCTAAGGAAACTCTTCATGAAGTGTCAACCACACAATGCTGCAGAACTTTGGTAGACAACATGTGGGCCGCAGGTCAGCAGCTGTACTGTAAGCCTGTTTAGAAACACAGACTCTCACATGCTACCCCAAACGTAATAACTCACAGTTGCATTTTAACAAGCCTCTTACTGCCTGGCAAGCACACTGAAGTTTAAAGCACTGTCCGAGTACAGGAGGTTTCACACTTTCATCAACCGAGGCTCTTGAGTATCTCGTGGCAGTCAGGCATATTACCAGAAAGAAGAAAAGCTTAAGACACAGACTGAGAGAACCACACCAAAAATGGGCACGTTTTCTAGGTGTGGTGCTGCACACCCGTCACCCCGGCACTAGCAGTGAGTTCAAGGCCAGCCTGCACCATAGAGCAAGAACTTGTCTCAAAAAGGGGCCACTTCCCCTCGATAGAAATATTACCATCAGTGGTGATGACTATGAAATGTGGGAGTTGGAGTAATTTTTGCGCACATACTTTGTATGTATTTATTTCATTTATTTTTCTGCAGTACCAGGGATCAAACTTAGGACCTTGTACATTCAAGTCAGGTGCTTATGCTGCTGAGCTGTCTTCCCAGCCCTGTGATGGACAAACTGGCAAGATAAGTTTAAGACTTTAAAGTGTTCACTATTTTTTGTCTGGTAATTCTAACTTTCAGAAATTCCTACTAAGAATGTAATTAGAGATGTACATGTAAAATTTTTTTCAGGTAATAGCTTTAATGAAAACATGTTATTGTACTTAGATCAATTTGTAATGAGTTTATTATTTCTAACAGTTACTAATAAAGAAAATGCACTCCTCTAAGAAAAAATTTCATAATAGAGAATAATAATTAATATACTGTGTACCATTATTTACTTATTTTTTATTTTTATTTTTTTCTGTATTTTAGGGATGGGTCTACAGGGTGTTCAGGGTCTCACTATTAGATCTGCCTGCTTACAGCCTCCCAAATGCTGGGATTACAGGCGCGTGCTACTATGCCCAGTCTCAATTGCTGTTTCAGTGTGCCCCGGGGCAGGGCGGCATGGCAGGCCCTGGTACTGAACCCTGGCCTCTACAGCTACTTGCAGGTGCTTTCATTCACTAAGCTATTTGGCCGGCCCTCTATTCTTGTTGTAGAAATAAACTGCTAAGCACAGCTTCCCAGAACTCTGAAATCAAGTACAAAGAGAATGGGTGTTTTTCACCTCCTTTCTAGTACTTCATCATTCCACAAAGAATTAAGCATACAGTGGAATCTTACTAGCAAATCAAGAGTTGCACAAATGCATTCTTTTGATAATACAGAGTTGCTGGCTCTTTCACTTCAATGGGGCCTCACATCATCAGGTGCCAAGGCATCCAAACAGGAACCCAGCAGGCTCTCTAGGGACACAAAGATACAGCCTCTGGGTCCACTCGTAGGGAAGCTGGACCAGGGATATGTATTTCTAAATTGTCCAGTGGTCTGTGCAGCTGGTTTGAGAAGCACTGAAAATCACTGAGAAATCAGCCACCTTTTTGAAATCACATAGCTAATTAGTTGGTAGCATAGCAGTGGGAAACCAGGCCAGTGCTCAATAGAAGCAAACCTCTAACACACCAGTATTACCATCATTCTATTAGTTACAGCGACCTTATTCAGCGCTTATAGTAGGCTGTGTACGAAGAGTTTTATATGTCTCTTCAGATTATTTTCTCAAGAATAGGATCATAAAGCCTACTTTTAGAGGACGAAGAACTGGTCTCCAAGAGCTTTGACAGCTTGTTCAAGGTCACTAGTAGGTGATGATGCCCTGATTCAAACCCAAGTGAGCCAAATTTTGTCCAAAGGTGATGCCAATAATTTACTAACTAGTAGTAACCTATTCCACCACTTCTCAGTTTCTGATGAGTTATAATAGTCTGCTTTTGAATCTGAGATTCTACTGGCTCAGTCACACTCACCACACTGCCTGCAGTACTATCACCTGCCTCTTCACAGAGAAAGCTTCCTGACTCCTGATGCGGAAGCAGAGATACATGAGAAGGAAACACACAAATCACTTCCCTTAAAATTCTTTCCAAATAATAAAATTAGCTAAGAGGCTTCAAAAGGAATGGCCTCTGGATTCCATAAAGCTTTTACTTACTTATTTACATTCCTTAGTTAAGTAAAATGAAAGCATCAAAATCTTAAGAATTCATTTTCCCCGAGAAAACAGAATGTCAAAAGACAAGACATCTTAAAGTGTGTGAAGCCACTATTTCAAAGGGGGATACTCAGCAGACTAAATGCCTGCCTAGGCAAAGGCAAGGACTGGGGTTCCATCCCTGCACCACATCCCCCCACCCTGTCGGCCCCACCCCTGGGTGCGATGGTGCACACCTGTAATCCCAGCACTGGGGAGCTTGAAAATAAGAGGATCACTGCGAGTCCAGGCTGTACTACATTCATTTTTTTTTTTAAAAAAGAGGGGGGTGCGGGAGACAACTGGGAAAACAGTTTAGTGTGAAGGCCCTGGGTTCAGTCCTTAGTTTCAGAGAAAAGTACATGAATGGAAGAAGGGACTATGCTACTTCTTTGAGTCATATCTACCATACTCGTTGCAAAATCTGCACCATAATTTAAAACATAATATAATGTTTTAAACATAAGCATCTGTATGTTCTGTGTATATGTAAGTACCTATATGCTGTGTACGAGGAGAAACAGTGTGTATCACAAATATTATTGGGAATCATATTAATTTTAATTAGAATAAAAATCTGAAGAATCTGGAAATTTATATTCGTGCTTAAAAGCAAGGTCAAATCCAGTTCCTAGAAAACTGACAACTTCAGTTCATAGGATTCTTTTTCCTATTTTTACGTATTATTGTTTAAGTGAGGGGCCAGTAAACTTCATACAGGGCCAGTTGGTAAGTATTTTCAGCTTTGCGGGCCATGTGGTTCTTGCAGCAACCACTCAAGTCTGCCAGTGGAAAGCAAAAACTGCTGCAGACAGACAACACAAAAACAAATGGGTGTGGAGGCATGCCAATGAAGCTTTGCCTTAGCCCATGGGCCACAGCTTGTCTACATCTAATTCTAACTATACAAAAGTCTGTAACATAATTAAGTCTTAACATACATTTTTTAGCTGAATGCTTCTAAATGCCTTCACCACATCATTTAACCCACTATTTTCCCTACTACCTCCCTCTGTCTCATGTACTGCAAGCAACTTGAGGCAAGCAATGAAATTCTTTTTTAGTGCCCACTTCGGCAGCACATACACTAAAACTGGAATGACAGAGAAGATCAGTGTGGCCCCTGCACAGGATGATGCGCAAATTCGTGAAGCATTCCATATTTTTTTTTTTTAGTATTTTTTCATCATATTCTGTAGGGACTTAAAGTTCAACATATCAATACTTGATGAAAAATACCTGTTCCATGTTATGCCTAAGATGTTTGATAT
>NW_004524602.1:18252073-18267405 GCF_000260255.1 Octodon degus
ACTATTAAAAAAATTCTTTTTTACATGTAGCTTCTAAATGGTGTAGTACAAAATATAATTTTGGATTTCAACATTTATATTCTTCCTTGGCATAATGTGAGGAATAAATAGGCCAAATATACATAAAAATTCCCTGCACAGTATCTAGAACATAATATCTAGAACAGCATCTAAAACCTGCCCTCAGGTTTCTGGATAGTGAATGTTCTTAGTTTTTACAGGGCACAACACTTCAACTTCCCAAGTCTTTCCACGTGTAACAGATGAGTAACTTTCATGCCTGGATACTAGCAGATACCTTGTTCTGCCTCTAGATGAGATCTTGATATCCTTCTGGGAGGATTCATCGTCTGACTTCATGTCGTCTGACGAAGGGTGTTCATGAAGGTTCTCGTCTTTCTCTTTGCTTTCAGTCTTGATCTCTGTTGGGACGACAGCTCCAGGCTGACTGTGCAAGGCAGCTACACGAGGCAAAGGACACAGACAGACAGACAGACTCACTTACGCTGCCAAACGGAGAGTAAGGAGCACTCTGGCTGGTGGATGTTCTTAGTTGTTACAGGGCACGCCAGAAATGTGAGCTTTAGGGAAGCACACTACTCAAATCTGGGAGAAAACATGTCCACGCTTTGTTTTATGATTTCAAGTATTTTTACTTAGAAGAAGCAGCCCAACCATGATGCTCAGCTTATTGCTCACGTTCAGGCACTGCCTACCCAGCACATGAGGTCTGAGACACTTGGTGAACTTTAGACACCACCTTCTAAGATGCTGTCAAGCTAAAGGAAACGAACATTTGCCAGGTGAACAACAAAATGGGCAGCACAGTTAAATATAACTGGTAAACTTTATTTTGGTGGTTTTACTACTATCTCTGTATTTACACTTACTTACAGGCTCTATTATTAACACTGATAGCATCTTTTTTTTAAAATCAAAACTGTTTCTTCTCCAATTACGTTACCATCTTCAGAGCACGAGCTATCATCATTTAGTGTTTAATGTACTTAGAAACGACTCATTGCCCCCAGGGTTATGCAGTTTTGCTCATAAGAAGTAATGCAGGAAGATACATGGCCAAAGGAGAACAGGGAAAACTCCCCAGGTCAAGCTGCAGGGCATACGCAGCTGCTGGCCAGAGCGCCCAGCACAGCGAGCCGGGCTGCTCTCGCCCCTGCTCAGGCAGCAGCCTTGCTGTCTGGGGGCCTCCCTCCCTGTGACTTCTCACTCACAGAGGTCAGCTCTCTCGGGAGCAGTGATAGCATGCAGAACGGTATCTCTGCACTGCTGCTAAAAACTGAAAACACAGCTACCTCTATAGTTCTCTTGTGTTTTATGGTTCAAGTCTGTGCTTGAAGCGGTGACGGCACTAGACAGGACTGAGTGATTGCCATTGAGACTGACAGAATCTTCTCGATGAGCTCCAACCTGAAGTAAAAACAACAGAGAAAGTGGTCAGGACCCGCTCCTTTTCCTATGTGTTCCCTGAGTCCCTCATGCCGAGCTCAAGCCGTGGGCCTCTGCTTCCTTAGCTCAGCTTCCCGAGTGCCTGCAACCACAAGTGTGCACCCTTGTACCCAGTTTGCTCTCAACTCTTTCCTGGGACTTCATACAGAAAACAGTGCCACTTACCCAATTTAAAACATTTTTTTTTGTTTTAAAAAAACAAACTTTTGTGGTTTTGCAAACTTTTCTAAAAAAGTACAATTTCCAAATTTTAAATTCCACAGAGGGTTTTTATGAGAAGCAAATGACCTACTAGGGATACAGCGTTGTGTACGCCACAAAGCACTGCACAGAGGTCTGTTATTGATCCTATGTAAATCCAAAACCATGTTTCTTTCTTTTTTTGAAGCCGGGAACTGAACTCAGGACCGTGTGCTTGCCAGGAAGGCACGGTGCTGCTGAGATATATCCCCAGTCTCCAAAACTATACTTCATTTACTACGTAAATACTGGTAATTAAAACATATACAACCTTGTATTTAACAAAATACTGCTACATTCTAAGTTCTAATAACATCTATTTAAAGTTGACCCCTCCTAAATATATATAGTATCTTATGTTTTCTTTCTCTTTCCTCAGTGAAGGATGGCAAAGGAAAACAAAGGAACTTGATAAAAAAAAATCTGCACTGCTAGGCAGCAGCTTTAATCACATGTATTTAAGCAACATTAACCTGAAATACGAAGGCAAATCATGCAAACATGACCATGTATTTAGCTGATGCAGTATTTTCAGTAAAACTTCTTATAGATGAAACTTTTTATTGCCTGAAGTTATATGTAAGAATAACTTTTTCACTAAATCCTTCAATCCTTATAAACTGTCAGTGCTGACTTCTCTTGGGTAATTCATATAGTGTTTATATGGCTATATGACTCTCACCCTAAGTAGTATAAATACCCCAGTGTGAGTTTATCCTTTGGTTTTCTGTAAGCAATCAGAAAGAACCAAAGCAAAGTTTTAGGCCATTTGGCTATGGATCTGACTACAGTTCATCTGTTTTTCTACCAAACCTAAATATTTGTTTTTCAACCTTATCTTCAATGCACTTTTTAAAAATCCATATAACGTATACCACAGCTTCTTTGAAATTACCAGAGGATTAGTCATTGCTAAGAATTACTTGTGACACTCCTTGTGTGGATATTTGAGACTACGTCCTTTTTTAAAGCTACATAAATATTACCATAGATTAGAATCCTAAAAGGGGACCACAGAAACGAAGTCGACTTCTAACTTCCTCAGCACTGTAAGTTTTAGCTTTGTATTTTCCCTTCCTTCAAAGCATTTGAAAAAAAAAAATCTGTGAAGACAGGGCATGGTGGAGCATGTCTATAATCCCAGTGCTGTGGGAGGCTGAGGCAAGAGGACTACAAGTTTGCAAATTTGAACCCAGTGCTGGTAACCTAGTTATTTAACAAAAGGATGTCTCAAATTAAAAAAAGGGCTGGTGATGGCCCGGGTTATGGTTTAGTTTGGCCACTGGTTTCATTCTGGTGCTCCAAGAAACAACCCAAAAACATATCTTCATAACCACAGAAGAAGTGGGCTAAACACCGTATTCAAGAGAAATTTGTTTTTCTTTTCTTTTCTTGGCCAGCTCAGCCCCTTTGAAGGCGGGGCTGGCGCAGCATGTGATGCCTGGGAACCTTGGTTCCCTGGACCTGCCTAAGCAGGCTCTTTAGACCGCTATGCTATCTCACAGCCCCAGAAATTTGTTTTTATTTTTTTATTATTTGTTTATTTATGTATTTAGGACAGGGTCTATAGGGTCTCACTACATAGATCAGACTTGTAGTGATCCTTTTGTTTTCAGCCTCCCATGTGCTGGGATAACAGGCATGTACCACCACGCCCAGTCTCTGCACATCTTGGGGGTGGGGCCAAGCTGGGGATCCAACCCCAGTCCTTGTGTCTGCCTAAGCAGGTGCTTTAGTCCCCTGAGCTATCTGGCTGGCCCCAGAAATTTATTTTTAAAATGTTTCACGAAATCCTATTTCACAGGCAGGCATCTTGGCTTTGTCTGTTCTTAACACATAACGGTGTCTTGCTAACTATAGGTTACTCACTGTAACCTATGCGGTATTGGGGACCTCCACGGCAGGTCAGTTCAAAATCCATTTTATACAAACAGATGTGAGGTGGGGCTGGGGAGATGGCTCAGTAGAATATTGCTTCCCTGGCAAGTGCAAGGGCCTGAGCTCAATCCCCGGTTCTGCCACAAAAATAGATGTGAGGGCCGGCTAAATAGCTCAGTGGGTTCAAATTCCTGCTTAGGCAGGTGCAGGGTCTGGGGTTTGATCCCTGGGCCTGCCATGCTGGCCCTGCCCCTGGGGCACACTGAGACAGCGATTGAGACTGGGCATGGTGGCGAGCGCCTGTGATCTCAGCTCTTGGGATGCTGTAAACAGAAGGATCTCTATAAGTCCGATCTATGTAGTGAGACCCTGAACACCCTGTCCTAAATCTAAAAAAAAAAAAAAGTGAGATAAACATCTTAGAATATATAGCAACCTTAGAATATATAGCTTAAAACCTTAGAAGCCTAGGCCTATTCTAAGGTAAAATATTACTAAGACAATTTAAATTGGCTCAGGAAAATTGTATTTGGTACAAGGTGTCACTACGCAGCTTCCTGCCTCAGCCTTCCCAATGCTGAGGTAACAGGGGTGTGCTACCATGCCCGGCTCTGGTGGCCAGCACAGCAGCAGGGCAGCACGGCATGTGGCACTGGGGACCAGACTTGGGTCCTTCCGCTTGCAAGGCAGGTGCTTATCTCCCAAACTCAAGAGAAACTTTACAGGCTACAGCAACAACTGAGATTTCTGTTTGTATTTATAATGGTATGTGGACTTAGAACTTTCTATAGTCTCTGGTAATATGTACTAATTCTGTTCTTAGCTAGGATTTTAAACTATCATTACTAAAAATATGTTTATTTACCTCATATTACACATATAAACCATTTTATAATTTTGAAGGACAATACCTATAAAATTTTCACTCAATTAAGTGAAAATACGCCTGACAAATTCTTTTTATTAGTATAATTTTTTATTTCTCTGGAACTTAACTAATAAAAATATTCTACCACCTTTTTGATGGAAGGTTTGGAGATACAGGATTATTATCTAAACAATAAACCTTAGGGATTCTGTCTTTCCCTTAAAGAAAAACACAGGTGTTACTTCATTTGTTTTGTAATATAAATTCCAGCAAATATTTTTGCCTCTATGAAATATTACAAACTATTTTCTCACACTAACTTACACTACTGGGTTCCAAAGGAAAATTTAATTGGTACACAGTACAAATGCAAACCTTCTAAAATGGTCTCAGACTAGCAGAAAACTTGAAGTCTGGAGTTTTTTGCGTTAGCAGGAGCTTTCTGTAACCTGACCCACCTGGCAAATGGCCTCACACATCTTCTAGAGTGTTATAGTCCTAGCTCTGCTCACCCCTTACTCACCCTGGCTCCACACCCTCCCTTTATCTGCTGTTCTACCCCCTCCCCTTCAGACACAACAGGTGGATAAACTGTTCTTTGAGCCTGGAGCCTTGGGCCAGGCAGCCAGGACCCTGTTTAATTGTCCAGCTCGTTAGCATACAGCTGACAGGCTGCCTGGAAGGAGGTGCATCAGGGAAGGCAAAGCTCTTCCCTGCTATGCTTTAAAATTCAATTACTATGAAGAACACTATTTCAGAACAGAAGGCCCATCCCATTACATGACATCATTCGGCATACTGAGCCTTCATAATTTGTGTACGCCTGTCTGACTTTGGTTGGAGCACCCAACAAGGCACTTGTTTGCATTTAACCCAGACAGTAGCCTTAGCACTCACAATGGAAAAATGTTAAATCTGATTAGTTTATGAATAGGAGATCTTGTGAATTAAGGCACCAACTGCAACTACTCAGTATGAATTCCTCTGATTTTCGGTCTCATTCTAGGAATTTGTTCAATGTGTACTATTCACCAGATACTGATGATTTAAATCATTCAGTATTTTAATCTATAGATGGGTTAAAGGATATAATCTGGCTGGGGAGATGGCTCAGTAGAGTAAGTGCTTTCCTGGCAAGCACAAGAGTCTGAGTTCAATCCTCAGTTCTGCCAAAAAGACAAAAAGGATATAATCTGTCTACTCTAAGGTATTTTACTTAGATGTTTTATTATAGGAATTCGGTAGTACACAACTCGTTGTTTCTTTTTTAAACAACGCTTCCCCACATGCGTAACTTGTCTGGATTTCTTTCTTCTTGATTTTTTTTTTAGGGAGGGTCTGCAGGGTGTTCTGGGGCTCACTGCTGGATTGGACTCGTAGTGATCCACCAGTTTACAGCCTCCCAAGAGCTGGGATTACAGGCGCACCACCACGCCCAGTCTCATGGATTTCAAACTTTTTTTAAAAATTGCCAGTTTGAACAATTTTTAATTTTAAAACATTACCAAAACCCTTAAAAAGCACAAAACAAAATGTAGCTTATGCAAAACAAAAAAATTTAGGAACTTCCAATTAAGGAAAAAGAACGAGGCTGAAGTAGTAATGGAGCAGTCCTCAGTAAAACCCTCTATTGGGTGAAGCAGCCCTGTTTTCTATAGCATACAAACTCACACTACTAATCTTAACTACTATTAAATGGAAGATAGAGTTTAAACTTACTTTGACAATTAACAGAAATGCTTAAGTAATTTTGAATAAAATACGCTATTTGCCTAACAATAAAAATCTCTAGCAAAAAGGAAAAAAAAGCTGAGCCTGTGTCCCTTGAGGTTTTTAATGAAAGCAACAGACTCCATGCATGCAAGTTTCTTTTTAGATGGTTTCTTTTGCGCCAAACTCCCATTAATATAGAAAGATTCTAATCTCTGGTCTTCTGCTGGAGTCAGGCTCTGACTGAGGAATAACTAACACTTAACAACAGGGGCACTACATGGAGCTAAGGTTCGTGGGGCCTCGTTACTTCAGTATTATGTCCATGGCCAGACGTGATGTGCAGCAGCTGTACGTTGGCGAGGCATTCTTGTAAGGCCCAGACGAAAACGATTCCACTCATTTTCAGTTTTCCACTTAATTTTTCTTCCGTTCATCAGTTTAATCCAAAAACTTCCTTTTCTTGTATTTAGGACAGGATCTATGAGGTTTACAGGGTCTCACTACATAGATCAGACTTGTAGTGCTCCTCCTGTTTTCAGCCTCCCAAGTGCTGGGATTACAGGTGTGCACCACAACGCCCAGTCTCAGTCACTGTCTCAGCGCGCCCCGAGGGCGGGGCCGCACGGCATGCAGAGGATCGAACTTCGGCTGCTGCTCTGCCTAAGCAGGTGCTTTAGTCTGCTGAGCTTTCAGGCCGGCCCCCCAAAACTTATTTGTATACGAAGTAAATGGGAACAAAGCTGAAGCCCAGTGCTGACACTACAAAAGCTCCAAAAAGTCACTTTGTGGTTTAAAATCAGACTCATACTACAACAGTTGACAGAGAGTCCCATGTTTCACATCTGTTTTAAGTAAACATAGAGAAATAATAAGAATATTAAGTATGAGTAGAAAATTGTAAACAAAAACTAGTTCCATTTATTTATTTATTTATTTATTTATTTATCTATCTATCTATTTTGGCAGAATTGGGTATGCTTGCCAGGCAACTGCTTATTCTACTGAGCTATTTCCCCAGCCCCACTAATTCCATTTAAAAAACAGACTGGGGACATAGTTCAGTGGTAGAGTGGGTTCCTTTTCTGTCTTAATTAGTTTTGAATTTAATCTCTATATTCACTAGCTAAAATATGTGAAAGGTCTATGACTGCAACTTTATTAAATTCTAAACTCTAATGTTACTGTAGCTAAGCATGTCTTGTTAAAATAAACAATAGCAAACATTAAGTTTTTAATACTGACCTCTTAAAATACTTCTGGTGATAGCACTTTGTATAAAATGTAAGTCTCTTTCTAGAACATTTAAAAAATACTAGCCAATCATTTCATTTGTAAGACAATAAGATGAATCTCTTACAAATCAATACTATTAAGCACAGTTAACTTATTTTTTTGGTACAGGGTCTCACTAGGCAGCTCGGACTCAGTAATCCTCCTGTTTTCAGCCTCCCGAGCTGGGATTATAGGTGTGCACCACTATGCCCAGACTCAGTGGCTTGTTCAGCATGTCTGGGGGCGGGGCCAGTGTGGCATGTGGTGCTGGGGATGGAACCCTGGTCTCTGTGCTTGCCTAAGCAGGTGTTTAGTCTGCTGAGCTATCTCACTGGCCCAAACACAGGTAACTTTAAAGGCCTAATTCTGTCATAACCCAGGTACAGTCCTGGGTACCGACAGGGCAGAACTCAAAGTTTCCCGGACACCTTGCCCCCAACATTCCCTCCCTTGGTTTCCTAGGTAACCTACACCAACCCCAATCCCAAAGCTGCCTCACATTGTACTCTGGTCTCGGCTCACCTCCCCTTGACCCACACTGGTCTCAGCTTGTTTCCTTTTGACGTAAACAAAATTGAACCACAAGTAAGACAATGATGTCCACCTGCGACCTGGCTGTTCCAGCCTCCATCACCCTCCCTAAAACATCCTATAATGTCTCCTCTCCCCCCTTTATTTACTTCTGTCTTGGTCCGCTAGATAGCCGGCCTGCCTAACGCCCCCAATAAATCTACTCGTGTCAGAATGTCTGGTCTGGTTGATTGCATGGGTTCATACCTAACAGGTACAACTATACCACCACAAACCGAACCATAACCGAACCGAACCGAATCGAACCAAACCAAACCAAACCAAACTAGAGAGGAGTTCTCAATAACAGCATGCAGATTTTATAATATAGTCTTAAGGACTGATATTTTGCATTGCAAGCCAAGAGCCACTGTTGGTACCAAAATCACACACCTGTCAAGATTATGAACGCTGATTCCATACAGGTGGGTACTGAGAACATGAGCAAGGGGCTTCACTACCACCCAAAAAACACCAGGCCAAAAGAGCCCCCAGACACCAGAGTCCTCCCCAAAAAAGCACCTAACATTATGGCCAACTCAGCCTGGAGTTAGGGTACCAGAGTCACCAGCAACAGGTCCCCCTCAGCTTAAAGTCACCAACAGATCCTGTTATTCACTTTGTTCTATCTTTTGGTCTTTTTTTTTTGGAAATCAAGATGAAATTCAGCTGCAATGTTGACAGATGGGAGATTAACATTGACTCACCTGACAGTGTCAGATTTTGTCAGCTAGATACTTTCTATTTTGAGTATAAACTTGGCAGAAATATAGGCTCTTCACCGCTGAGAAGTACTAGAGAGTAAGCCTTGGAGGCAGCAGATGATGTCTGGCAAAGTTTTAACAGGTGCGTGCCTCTCAGAAGGATGTAAGAATGGAAAATAGCACTGAATCTGGACGGATTCGTGGAGCAACAGCTCTGGTTTATTTTCTGTGGCCTTGAGGCTGCTCCAACTATGCCAGAACCATCCAACACTTCACTAGATCCCTTTTGTACACTACTTCGGAGATTTTTTCTTTTTTGAAGACTGTCTACCTGTGATGAATGTCATCAGTATGTATATCTAAAATGTACCAATAAAATAAAAAAAATAAACAGACAAAATGAAGATATGTTTCTGGATAAAAAAAAGGCTACCTGTAGCAGTTCTCTGGTTGATTTTCTGAAGTATGCTGGGACATGTGCAGATGATGCACTAGGAACTTTTTTAATTAAAAGTTTCAGGACAAGATCTAACGACACAGTCACTCTCTCAAGCTGCATGTGGTGTTGCACACCTGTAATCTCAGCACTTGGGAGGCTGGAGCAGGTGCATGGCACATCTGAGACCAACTTAGGCAGTTCAGTGAGACACTGTCTCAAAAATAAAAGACAAAGCTGGGAATCCCGCTTAGTGGTAGCCTTGGGCTCAATCCTCATATACCAAACCAAACTAAAATACCCAAAAGTCTCCCCCCACTAGTTCTTTTGGAATGTACCAGCTTTCTGCATGACTTTGGAGGACATTTTGAAAAATCTTTTTTCTTAATTAAGACACATTCAATCAACTTCCACAGACGCAAGTTTCATTTTATATGAATTCCACATTTAGCTGGGGGGAGACAGGCATCAAACATTACAGCAGGTAAGTTGGAATAAAAACATTAAGTTACTAACAGAAAAATTACGATTAAAAAATAAAAAAATACTGTAAGTTTTCTTATATCTTCTACCACATAAATGCATAGTTTAACAATTATGAACTGTAATTTTTAAAAAGCTTTTGTGAATCTGACTGAGAAATTGATGGACATGGTATGGTATATTATTTGTACTAAGAAATAATTTGACCCAAGATACCTTTAATATTTGTGTAGGGTTTTCTGATTCATCTTTTACTATCTTAAAGGTATCTGTCATAATTGTAAACAAAATTAACCTATGCTAAAACATATTTTTGGGTACTGTATTCATGTATCATTCATGCTTTGAAATTTTGAAGGTTAATTCAAAATGGCATATTATCGAATATTCAAGAAAAGAAATAATTACTCTTAACAACTTTCTAAATTTCAGTGATGGTTTTAGTAAAGAATGATAGTGGGGGCTGGGGAGATGACTCAGTAGGATAAGCGCTTGACTGGCAAACGCAAGGATCTGAGTTCAATCCCTGGTTCTGCAAAAAAAAAAAAAAAAAAAAAAAAAAAGAATGATAGTATATTCATTGAAATCATTTAAAGTTTGTTTCTTTCTATAAAATATAAATTAATATCTAAATCCCAGTTAGGCATGGAAGGTCAGTATTAACACTGGATTTTTGTGTTTTGTATTTTTAATGTTTAAATGCAGATAAAACATTTAATATTCATCAACATGCTCTTACAAAAGTAAATCTTAAAGTACTAAACTTTGTTCACAGGTTCTTGTACTTTTTCAAATCACTATAAGAAATGACTTTTGTATTAAAATTCTCTTAAACCTCCCCCCGAAAAAGAAATTCAAATGTTGCAGCTGAGCCCAATATGGCATTCAAGTATATTGATTTTTAAGTAATTCTTCTAAATAAGGATAAACAGTATGTCAACATATTATTAGTTCTAGATTCCTATCTGCAAAATTCCATCTTAATGATTTTATAATACCATTTAAATTACTTTAGTGTTACTATTAGTAGCCTCCCTCATATGTCAATGAGCTTAATAATTCATAAAGATTTTTACAACTAAGGGTTTATTAAATACACTAAAAGCTAATTTAAGTGTAAATTAGCACACACACACACACACACACACACACAAATAAAAAAAAAGAAGTATTTAAATAATTAAATAAATTTCAAACATTTAAAAAAAAAAAAAGGACTCTAGATTTCACATTTTCCTGACAGTAAAACACCCCAAAACCACCTTGCTGTGAAGACATGTGCGAATATGCTATTCCTGCTCTGTGGAAAACACTGGTCCCACCAGCAAGGCAGCCTTGTTTGATGTTTACTTCAGGGTAGCCAAAACACTAGAAATCTGGAACCGATCCTGTTCTAGAGAACACAGATCTTCAGCATTTGGCACAGCTAATTATTTCGATGGTAGGTGACTTTGCGCCTTGATCACATGGCTTACAGCTAGAAATCTGTTTAACAGAGTATTTCTCAGGAGGCAGTGAGTGTTAAGAACTATGCCACAAACATGGAAACACATGGTACTAATTAGATAGTAGGTTCAAAAAGAATTTCATTTCTTTAAAAGAAAACCTGGATTGAAAATAATGTTAGACACTCAGAACAGAACTTCTGCTGTATATGGGCTGTAGAGGCTTATTTGACCCCCAAGAATGATCACTTTTTTCCAATGTAATTAGTGCAGGGTTTACAGGGTCTCACTACACAGATTGGACTTGTAGTGATGCTCCGGTTTTCGGCCTCCCACACGCTGAGATTACAGGTGTGCGCCACCATGCCCAGTCTCAACTGCCAGCTCAGCTTGCCCTGGGGGGTGGGGCCAGCATGGCATGACGGGGATGGAACCCCGGTCTCTGAGTCTGCTTAAGAAGGTGCGCTTTCATCTGCTGAGCTATCTGGTTGGCCCTTCTCACATTCTTTAAAAGATGGATTAAATTATTTTATTCTCTTGTGAGATTAATCTAAAACTGTTTCCTTACATTGTTCCTTCAATTATAGCTGTTCTTAAAACTACTCCCATTTTTATTTCATTTGGATAAAGTTTAAATTTGGACTTGTACATATTAAGGTTTCACTTTTTTTTTCTGCTAGTGGAGCTAGATTATAACGCATGGTAAACAATTTTCCTACAACAGAATCCTTGAAATTCAGCCTGTTGTACTGCATTGTAATTCAAACTGCCTGCCCGCTATTTCAAGGCATAACTGTATGCTAATGTTTACACATTTGGAAACATAAAATCCACATTTATGCAAAGTGATGCCTGTAGGAAGTTTCTTCTTCTTATACACAGTCACAGATTTTACGGGTCACTACTCCACCAGTAACTCTGCCCCAAACAGTAAAGGGACTTAAACGTCTCTCGTTATCTTCTTTTTGAACAGACTCTGCCCCAAAGCTTTCATGTAAACACTCAGGGCAGCAGTGTTGAAATTTTACTTATTTATTTTTTGTGGTACCAGGGATTGAACTCAGGACCCTGCACTTGCCAGGCAAGCGCCTATTCCACTGAGCTATCTCCCCGGCCCAGTCTTGAGGTTATTATGAGGAAGACGAGGGCTACTTTACCATGGAAGCTGATCGATTGTTTGTAACTAGGCTTGATCCTCCGTAGTTTGAACTGAGGCTTCCAATTGGTGCATTATGGGATGGTCCCAATAAACTGTGAATATCACTGTGACCAGCAGGTAAACTGGTGGAAGGTCCCACAGCATGGTTCCGCAACACGTGGATAGCATCATCCAGCCGGTCCAGACGATCCTCCATGCGAGACTGCTGTAAGGATTGAAACAAACATGGAGGTCACTGGTAATACCCAATTTATCCAGTTGCCATGTTTCCTACTTTGGAATATATGAATGACTGCAAGTAAAACAGAATATCAAGCAGCTTCAAAACCAACTACCTGCACTACATATTGACAACAACAAACAAACAAACAAACAAACAAAAAAAAAAAAACGAAAGAAAGGCTACTTGTAGGTTCAGAAACAAATTACTACTTTTGTAAGACAAATTTATCAATCTACTATGAGGTTATTTCTTTTAGCTTCTACAAAAGATGAATGCTACTATGTCAATAATCATAGTCAATAAAAAGAATAAACTGGACTTTAATTAGAAAGTTGTCAATTTGGGGAAGGGTCTTCAAATCCATTGATTTAGGTTGTAGTATTTTAGGTGAATAAAAAATACCCATCTTTACTGGTATACATATCCAGATAATTCTCTTTAACGGAAAGTAAAGAGAAATGACATTTTTTGTCTGTGGATATACAAATACACATGCCCCATACACAAACATTAGAATTTTAAAAATCAAAAGCACATGCCAGTAGAATTCTTTTAAAAAATCATTCTTAACATAAGAGACAGAAGATAATTCTTACATATTGTTAAGAAAACGTTAACAGTCAGACCTTTGACTTCAAGACTCTGGAGTCCGTACAGATTTTAAATAGGTAATGGAAGGACATGTAATTGAAACACACACAAAGGCACCATCTAAAAGAAATAGTACCTCACAGACATCCTTTAAGAAGGACATTGCATCTTGCAAATGCTCGTGAAGTTGCTGCTCAACTCGATTTTTCTGGCAAAGTCAAGACAGAACAGGAGGCAAAGCACAGGTTAAGATTAACTCCACAAGAGATGAGAAAATAGCTGACGTGCATGTCGGCATGCCATGTTAGTAAGTTAACATGGAGACCCGAGAGACCTACGTGCATTAGGGTACGAAAAGGCTGGGATTTAACAGGGAAGTTAACCAGGTTAGCATCTACATAAGCACATTCTTATAGTTGCTCACAAAAATACATGAGAAGAAAACTTCCTGAATTTTAAATGTTACAGAAAAAATTCTATTTGCAAACTGTACTTATTAAATGACAGTACAATTTAAGCATTCCATTAGATCATTTTTATTTTGTTTTCATTATACTTTATAACCGTGGGTTACAAATTTAAGCACATAAAAGCAACAGTAGTTAACATTCTACCACAAATTCTTCACCCTCCAGTACCTAGAAGGTTCCTTTATTCACTTATTTGTCTGGTAGGAAAGTTTTTCCTTGTCTGATTTACACAACACAGTACTGGGTATTAAAACACACAGGGAATAACATTTCCATGACAAAAATGATTGATTTTCATGGAAAATTTTAATGTAAGTGTAAAAATAAACTGTATATATACTCTCATATGATTTATCTTTAAAAAAAACCCTCCCTTATAAACATGAAAGTATAGAAAAAGTAAGCCCAAGATTTCTGAAAGAAATGACAGCTGTTCTGACATCAGAACTGTCTGATGCCCCCAAGAACAGATGGGAAAAGGCACACCCAGTGTGTTTTACATTGTTCAGCTAAGTCAGGCCATTTGTTAGCAAAGAATTTGTGTGTAAAGCCAGCCTACTGTTTCTTCACTATTATCCAAGATTTACTTAAAAAAAAAAAAAAAAAAAAACAACAAAAAATAAAACTACAAATGATATACAGATAAAATTCTGTAAGCCTGTAAAAGACCGGCAAAAAGCTCTTACCAAGGAGTGGAGCGAATTTTCATAGCTTGGGGATGAAGGAGCCTGCCCTCCAGGTCTAGGCCACTGAGTGGTACCTGTTTAAAGCCAAAAGCACCCAAAATAATATGGGTTAACTCACAATCTTGACAATGTTTTGAAGGAAAAACTCATAATAGCTTGTAAATAAATTTACATGAAAATTTTTGTTCAGCTTTGCACACAGATTGGTTACTTATTAACCCAAAACATTGAATTAAACAAAACCCTTTTCATTATCTATCAGTGTAACAGTGTAGGGAGCTGAGAAAACAAAGAGGGAAAACTGTAACAACTACCTTCATGTTCACAAACGCTGTAGATTTTGTCCACACATTTATGTATCTTGAGAAAATGTTTCTACCTTTTCATTTCTATCTCTTTTCCACCAGTTTCACAATCTTTGATAATGCTATTACTACATTATTTTTTACCTGTTTATATCTTCATTTGTTTAACCAGCTGTTACCTTGTCACTGCAAATTTTGGTTAGTGATAGCTATTATGAATAGTGCTATAAAATAAATTACTTTTTTTTCTTGAGAAATACATGTTTTCAAGATAAGTAGCTTTTCTCAGTTAAAGGATATACACATTCTTTTGATTCTTAAAATTCACAAGATCAAAGTGATTTACTGAAGTGTGGTATTAATTGATATGTAGTGCCTTACACACAAATTCTAAATGATTAAAAACATATGATCACATATTTAAAAATTAATTTCATTACAAGAATATCATTATAAAAACTTTGTTAAATGTTATATTTTTTGATTTAGGAGAGGAGACATACAATAAAAAGTAACGAAGACAGAAAAAAAAGGGTCTAAGTTCATGAAGAGCGAGCGAGGCTGGGAGCACAGCCTTGTTTTAGCACCAAAACAAAGGAGCAGACAACAGAGTGAATGAACTAATAAATAAATGACCAGTACAAAGCCATACGGGAAAAAAAATTTCCTTGTAAGTTGGGTGGAGGGCAATGTTAACGGCCTGATCACTATAAGTCTGATCTGTGTAGAGACACCTTGGACTAAATACATTAAGAGTGAAAGAAAGGAAGAAAGGAAGGAAGGAAGGAAGGAAGGAAGGAAGGAAGGAAGGAAGGAAGGAAG
>NW_004524602.1:18267505-18270963 GCF_000260255.1 Octodon degus
AAGAAAGAAAGAAAGAAAGAAAGAAAGAAAGAAAGAAAGAAAGATAGATTGATTCAAAAAGATTAAAAAAAAAAAAAAGCCTTCAGTACCGGGGAAGATAGCTCAGGGGCACAAGTGCCTGCCTGGCAAGCACAAGGTCCTGTGTTTGATCCCTGGTACTGCAAAAACCAAAAAACCAAAAAACACCCTCAAAACAACTTAGCAACTTCACTGTTTCATGATTGCTCATCTAAAATAAGTTACTCCCAGAAAAGAATCAAGGCTGCTCAAGTGCGCATCGCTTCCCTCAGCACTAGCCTCTGAAGCACCAGCCGTGCTGGGCTCTGGTGCCGATGAGGGTTGCTCTGTCTTCTGCTTTGCTTGGTCAGGTCAGATGGGCTCCAAGAGAGCTGGCTCGTGCAGGCTCACTCACCATACTTAGGAGGCCGAAGACAACGCAGAGCTACAACTTGTTATCTCAGACAAACTTAAAAGAGTAAGTTGGACTATATTTATTTTAGCTGAAATTACCGAACAACCTGGTCACAGCACATCTCATCAATCTTAGCTGTTTTTCAAGTTGACAAGCTGGACAAACAGATTCTTAATACTCTCACTGGATTTCACAAGTGCTACTGTATACCATTGTAATTAGATAAATACATTTTCAGTACTATAATTGAGAAAATATATGTGTATGTTTTAGCTTTTTTAAACTTAAAAACAAATTACTTTGAGGACCAATAAAAAAAGCTTCATGCTAGACATACATTTAAGCATAAATCAGCCACACAATCAAATTTTGGATGCTCTCATATTCACTGAAAGGAACCTGTGGGCTAATTTTATAATTAATAGGTAAAATTCAGCAAGCAGGAAAATTCAGTAATGGAGTATATGAAGAATGCATACAATAATCAGATGCATGTACTAAATTACTCAGGTAAGAAGCGAACTCCATTCATCATTCCCGTCCGTTATCTGGTGCTGGGGATTTTACCCACAGGCTTGCAGGTGCGAGGCAAGCACTTGACCACTGAGATGCACCTCCAACTCTATATTCACAATTTTTTATGGTAACATGAAGGAACTATGGGAAGGTCTATCTCCAAAATATAATTCATCCCAACTGGAAGAAACAGATGTCTACTTGAAACTATCTTGTTTTCGTTTTTTTACATTTTTAGCAGAGGGTCTACAGGGTCTCACTACAGACCGGACTTGTAGTGATCCTCTTGTTTTTCAGCCTTTCAAGTGCTGTGATTACAGGTGTGCACCACCACACCCAGTCTCAGCCACCATCTCAGCGCACCCCAGGGGTGGGGCCGGCACAACAGGCCAGGGATCGAACCATGGCCCCTGGGTCTGCCTAAGCAGCTGCTTTAATTCACTGAGCTATCATGTTTTCATTCTTATAGTCTGGGCTTCCCTAGGTTATGTGCTTGGTTGAAGACTATCAAGAGGGTCAAATCAGTGATGAGGTATCTGCTTGAACTTAAATATTTCCAAATTATATTTCCTTTTTTTTTCATTTACGTATTGGGTACAGGGTCTCACTATGCAGCTCAGACTCATAATGATCCTCCTGTTTTCAGCCTCCCCAGTGCTGGGATTATAGGTGTGCGCCACCATGACCACACTCAGTTGCTGGCTCAGTGTGCCGGGGGCAGGGCCGGTACGGAATGCAGGACCAGGGATTGAACCCTGGTTCCTGCGTTTGCTAAAGCAGGGGCTTAATCTGCTGAGCTATCTCACCAGCCCCCAGATTGTATTTACTTACTTTTATTTAAGATGTATTTATTTCACGAAGTTCCTTTTACTCCTCCCAGTCATTTTAAAAATTCGTTTTACTAGTCACGAAGGGATGACAACTGGATGGCCAGATAAGAGAACTTAGCAGAAGTCAGTATCGTGGATGGTAAAACTCAAAGGCAGGCACAAAATTTTAGTGGATGGACACAAGGAGTTAGGTAATCTATACTGTCAATTAATTTTGTGAGCTCAGATATGAAATAGGGGTATATTAAAAAATCTGAGTCACAAAGCAGATCTGTTTTTCTTTCTTGCTATGTAGCTCAGGCTGTCCTGAAACTCTCAATGATCCTCCGTCTCAACCTCCTGAGTGCTGGGATTACAGGTATGTACTATCATGTCCCAAAGTTTATCTACAAAGCTGATCTTAACAGACAGGAAGCCACTTACTTGATAAGCCTAAAGGTATTTTAAATTATGGGACATTAATTTCTTCTTTTAACGGTGCATTTGTCAAGAGGAAAAAAGTAAACATTCTAAGACCTTTGCAATCTTAAAACTACTGCTGACTTATTAGCTACAGATGAAATTTTTGGGAGTATTCAAATTCTGGACATAGACCATAACTAATGTTAGCATGAGTATGACACTAGATAGATCTATAGTTTTAGCTTCTAAAATTAGTATATGAAAATCGGATATCTATATGCCTAAGACTGAGTCCAGACGTAGCTCTCATCATATAGTAAACTAAAATCTGAATGTTAAAACAGAAACAATTAGCTGAAAGATGAAACAGGTTAACTGTTGAAGACAGGTGTATGTAAGGACTTGCTGAACAGAACTCTATGATCACTAACAAATGGGATCATATCACATCAAAAAGCTTTTGTACAGAAAAGGAAACAACCAATGGAGTGAAGAGACAACCTACAGAATAGGGGAAAAAACATTACTGCCAGCTATTCGTAGGACAGAGGACTAATATATAAAGAACTCAAAAAATTAGGCTACCCCAAATAAAAAACTTAGTCGAAACTATGCATCGAAAATGAATAGACACTTCTCAGAGAAAGTACAAATGGCCAACAAATATATGAAAAATGCTCATCAGCACTGGGCATCAGAGAAATGCAAATCACAACTACACTGAGATTCCATTTTACCCCAGAAGGCTTGGCTACATTCAAACAACCTAATAATAACAAATGCTGGCATGGCTGTGGGGGAAAAGGAGTTCTTCTGTAGTGTTGGAATATAAACTAGTACAACCACTGTGGAAACTGGTGTGGTGATCCCTCAGAAAACTAAAACCAGGAATCTCATTTAACCTCGGTACACTGTCTCGGTACCCTCCCGGAACAGTTAACGTCATTATATCACGGAGACAGATGCATACCCGTGGTTTATAAGCAGTACAATTTGCAAGAGCTAAGTCCTGGACACAGAATTTATGCCTGTCATCAGATGAATGGAAAAAGTAGATAAATGGATAAGGAATTTATTATCCACAATAAAGGACTAAACTGCCATAATGAAAGATAAGCTTGAAGCATTAATAGGTAAATGGATGTAACTTGATAATTACACCCTTTTCATTCCTTATTGCTTGTATTTGAATTTTTTCTTTCCACTATTTGATGAGGTTAGCTAGGGGCTTATCGATTTTATTTAATCTTTCAAAGAACCAGCTTTCTGCTTTTTTGATTCTTTGAATTGTTTTCTTC
>NW_004524602.1:18272928-18282541 GCF_000260255.1 Octodon degus
AATGTCTTCTTTAGAAGCAGTTATAAATTCTTTTACTGCAGTGTTTTTTTCAGATTGGGTTTCCTCCCCATGTTTCTGGAGTTGCTTCTTTACTTCAGATGCTATGAGTTCTGGGAATTCTTTTTTTATTTCACAAAAGAATTGCACTGAGTTCCTCTATATCTTTCTGCTGTTGCTTATTTACTATCGACGCTGTTAATTCATGCATTTGCGCTAAGCTAGTGTCCTCCTCACTTGTTGTGAGTGGGCATTGGGTTTCCTCCCTATGTTTCTGCATTTGATTCTTTACTGCAGATGTTATTAATTCAGGGATTTCTTTTTTTATTTCCAATCTCAGTTCCTCTATGCCTTTCTGCAGCTGTTTTTTTATTTCAGAAGCCGTTGATTCGTTGCTTTCAGCTGTATGAGTCCCAATTTGTTCTGTGTTAGTATCCTCTGCAGGTGTTATGGGTGGGCTTGGGTTCTGAGGTTGCATTTTGTTCCTTCTCGTCATTTTGCATAGCACTGTCTTCTGACCTTTGTTGTAGATCTTCGTTGTAGTTGTAACCTTAGCACGTACTGAAGTTCAGGTGCAGATCTACAAAGTTTGGATTTATCCAGCTGTGCCTGGCTTGGGTTTGGCTGCTGTGCTCAGCTCCTTCCTGCTGCTGCTCTTGGGGGTGAACTTGTTGTGCCCCTCTGGCAAGATGTTCTGCTCCTGGACTAGCTGGGTGGTTCTATCCTCTACACTCTCTGCAGGGATTGCAGCTGCAGGGTTACACCCCAGGCCTGTATGCCAGGCCTGAGCTGAGCCTGCAGGGGACAAGGTGGTGTAGTGGGGAGAGGCAGCTCTCTCACACACTCACCGGGCCTGGGTTAGGACTGGGTCTGCGGGTTCCTGGAATGTGGCAGAAATTCCTACTGGGTGGGCGGAGTGGGGGAGGTGCTGCAGAGTGGTGGGGTGTGTCCCAAGGGGGTGGAAGAGGGTCTCACCCACGCTGCGCCTGGGCTGGGACCTGTAGTATGTCCTCCTGGCGCAGGGCAGCAGGAAGCTCTCCCACACACTCACCGGACCTGGGGTAGGACTGGGACTGGGGGTTCCTGGAAAGCGGCAGAAATTCCTACTCGGCGGGCAGGGTGGGGGAGGTGCTGCGGAGTGGTGGGGGGCGTCCCAAGGGGTGGAAAAGGGTCTCACCCATGCTGCGCCTAGGCTGGGACCAGTAATTGTAACTTGAGAATATGGTAAATGAAATAAACAAAATATACAAGCTTAAGTACTGTATGGCTTCTCTTATATGATAAATAATACACACACGGACACAGCAAAACAGAAGATAAACAGGAAGTAGGGAAAAGTTTAAATATCTTGCCTAGTCTGTTGTTTCAAAAATATTTTAAGGGGCTGGAGAGATGGCTCAGTGGTCTAAAGCACCTACTTAAAACAAGCTCAGCAAAGCATCAGGGACCGCGGTTCAATCCCCCAGCACCACATGCCAGCCAGCCCCGCCCCCTGGTGGGCTGAGCTGGCCACACACACACACACACCTCTCTCTCTCTCTCTCTCTCTCTCTCTCTCTCTCTCTCTCTCTCTCTCTCTCTCTCAAATAAATTTAAAAAAAAATATTTTAATATATATGCTAATTTGTTTTATTTATAACTATTAGTTAATCTTAGTTCATTGAAAAGAAAGTTTTATATGTATGTTTCTTCTTTGTCAGAATCTTTTAGTTTGTCTTATACTCCATTTTGAAGATAATGATACACAGTATATTAACTACTGTTAGCTTTTCTTATGAAATTTTTTCATATGAATTTTCATTAAAAAGTGGTTTAAAAAACTAGTGTGAGAATAAAAATATACACATCAAATTTAGAGTCATATTGGTGCCTGTAGCTTGTGATCCTAAACCAGGCCATTAATAAACAAATAGCACATAGCTTGTGGAGCTCAGGGGTTAAAGTCCTTCAGTGTGCCCAAAAGCAGGTAGGGATAGATACAGGTCTTGGGCTCTGCTTCCTTCTATTAGACAAATACAAGCTTTCTATTGTTCTCTGTAGGAAACCACTTCTGTCATTCCTGTAGGCTTTTTACTGTATAATCATCCCCAAAAGGTACATATTCTAGAAAGGTTATAATAAACCTACTTGAATTTAAAGTTTATTGAACATTTATAGAAAACAAGCTAGCTGGGTGACTAAGATAAAATAGTTGAATTCTTTGGTCAAAATCTGGAAGGCCTCTGCTACTCAATCTACAATTCAACCAATCTTCATCTACTATCATTTATTAATGAAATTATGGGATAGGTAACATTTTGGGTGGCTGAGAACCCTGAGGACCGTTTACTACATATTTTCTCATTCTGTTAGCTGCTTTTCATTGCAGTCTCCCCTAACTCACATTTTCTTAAAGTCTCTTGACGCTCAGAAGAGGCCGGGCCACACCAGCCTTCAGGTGGCAGTGCACGCTCTGCTCGCCACGCTCAGCCCCGGCCAGGCTCTGCATGTGCGTACTCCGACACCCAGGCATGCCCCATTGCCCGCTGCCCCCCTGCAGCGACTCCAGAGCGCTGCCTACACACCTTCTCACAGCTGGCATCTGCTATGCTCCTCTTCTTACTTTTCATTACCTATTTATTTTTTGGAACCAGGGATTGAACTCAGGACCCTGCACTTGCCAGGCAGGTGCTTATTCTACTGCACCATCTCCCCAGGCCCCATGCTCCTCCTTTTATACCCAGAATATTCCTTCTCCTCTTTTGAAAATCCCTATCTTGACAGTGAGTCCTGTGTCTCAATTTTCATCTTATATTCTCAAATTAGAAATTTTCTGAAATCAGGTAACTTTCAGCAGGTATACTGATCATAAAACAAGTATCGCATTGAATTCTATTTAAAGATTCAAACTTTTTAAACTGTAAATGCTAAGGACCATGACTGAGTTCTACAATTACTAGATTTTATTCATTTCTATGCCACAAAGAAGCAAAGAAAGCCAAAGAATGTCTGTTTTCCGTGTATTCTTGCTGAGCATGCTCTCTTCACGGAAGTGTGGTGCCCACCCCTCTCTGACAAGTGCTGCAGATACAGACTCAGGTCTGTTTCTTTGCTGCTGGAGTCCTGCTTCCACTTCCAAAAGGAAGGCTAGGTGGACCCATGCTTACCTGGGTCAGACCAGGTCTCCTTTTCTAGCACTTTTTTTTTTTTTTTTTTTTTTCTTCAGTACTGGGGATTGAACTTAGGACCTTGCACTTTCAGGCAGGCACTTATGCTGCTGAGCTATATCCCTGGCCCAAGGTCTCCTTTTGTAGTATGAAATTTCCTTGTATATTACCAGCAACTAAATTCAGCCCAGTGCTGACTGGTGCTGTGGGGAACCCTTCAGAAGAGGCCCCTGGAAAAGGGTAACAGATAAGAAGACATAGCCCTTTTGCTTTTATCGGATATTGTTATGCCCACATTATAATGCTTTAAACAGACCAGCCAGAAAAACAAAAAGCACTCTTAAGAAGCAGAACAGGAACCCTGAGACAAAAGGCCAAGCCCCTGCTGCCATGGGCTTCTTGCTACACCTGGTAATAAATGTTCGTATAGTTCAAGCTGGCTGGGATGAGAGTTCCTTTCCCTTCCATCTCTAAAGTGTTCTAACTGACACAGCAAGCATCTCAGAAGCCTCCGCATAAATACTGTGTCAGCAGAAACTTAAGTTCCTGCTTATGACATTTCACTGGCGATGAACACACATAAGCCAGGATTTGCTGCCAGGGTGTGCTATCTGCTTCTGTTGGGCCCTCTTGACAGTCTGTGCTTAAATCCAATGATGCTCAGGTGGAAGGCATGGGGGAGTGCGGAGCTGCTGTTTCTGTTTTCCCTTACAATCTTTTGTGTCAGTGCTTTTCTTTCATCTTCCTCTAGATTGTTTTTTCACTATATGTGTGTGTATGTGTGTGTGTGTGTGTGTGTGCGTGTGTGCATGTGTACGTGTGCATGCATGTGCACCTAGTAAACAGGTGGGGCTAAGAAGAAAACCCCATAGACATAAAACTCAGGGAAGATGCATCTCCACAAAATCATTATTTTGATTTGATGGTTCCACAGGAGTATGTGAAAGTATTTTTCTTTGATTGTGCCTGCTGAAATGAAAAGGAGGCCTATTATTAACCTTCGTTATATAATTTAATAGTTATATTTTCATTAATCAGTTGAATTATAAGGGGAAAAGAATTTCATTCGTTAAAGCTCAGTGTAGTGGTGCATGCCTGGCTCTCATCACTTGGGAGACTGAGGCCGGAGGATCACCGTGAGTTCCAGATCAGTCTGGGCTCCATAGAAAATTCAAGGCCAGTGTGAACTACATAGAGACTCTATCTCAAAAAGAGAGAGAGATTACTACTTGTTACACATATCAAGATGGAGAAGGGTACGTGAGGCTTTCTTTGGCACCTTCTGTCCCATTCTCCATGCCAACCTTCCTCCCAGTGTGAACTACACTGAAGGACAGTCAGGAAGGAGAGCAGAGGGCATGTATAGTAAGCACAGCCGTGGACACCTCCGATGAGAGCAAGAAACAGGCTGCACAGAAACAGCACTAATTTTAGTAGAAAGGAAGTATGCCAAGGTGGTGAAGAGGACTGAAAGCTACATCATTCTTTCTGTAATTTAGCTCTGTTAAACAACAACTTTAAGTCAATGAGTCTTTCACAGTCTTGTCTGTGTAGGGAACAGCTGCTCAACTTTTACTAGACAGCTGAAGCTGGAGCGTCTGCAAAACTGACAGATCCTGCTAATAGCTGCCAGCAGCTGCCTAGAGCGCGTCCCCACAGTGCGGCTGCTGAGCAGGACCCCAGGCACATGCAGCACAGGTGAGAGTGGGACTTGCCATCTCCAAGCCCCGGCTGCTAGAAAATGTGCACAAGTGACACAGGCAGAAAGCATGGAAAGACTGGCTTTTAGTGGCTTAGGAGAACAGAATTATTTCTGCAATCAATTCCTGTTGGAAGAATAGGGCAATTTTAGCCAGCTGCCTAATAATGTCTTTTCTTCAAAGAAGCTATGTATTGTTTTCCTTAGGCTAAGTTGTTTCTCTAAACAATACCCAGAAAACTAAAGGTTAACATTTAAAATTATAGCTTAACAGATACACAACATTTTCATGTAATGTTATTTATTTATAGTATTTTAAAAGTCCTTATTTACTTTTTTTTTTTTTTGGCAGAACAAGGGATTGAACTCAGGCCCTTCTGCTTGCCAGGGAAATGCTTATTCCACTGAGCCATCTCCCTGGTCCCAAAGTCCTTATTTACAATTGCAACTGTGTCTCAACAAATTCATAATGAAGGACAGTTATCTTGAACTTGTCAAAACTATTGTGGAAACAAACAAACAAACAAACAAACAGACAAACAAACAAACAAACAGGGGGAAGTGAAGCAAATCTGGACCATTTACTGGATCTCCACTAACACTATTCAGCCATAAGCATAGAGAGCCCTTTTTCTTAGTAGAAAACTTCATCTTCAAGAATTGTGTGTCTGTGTGTGTGTGTGAAGCAGTAATTTAGTGGGCCTAAAAATAAAAACTACCTGTCTACACTCGCAGTTATTCATCTATGGTGCTCACACGTGTGCAGGGGCAGTGTGGAGGAAGGAAGCGGGGGAAGTTCCGTACAGTTTTCATGATCTTGTGGTGCTGGGGACTAGAACCAGGACCTCAAGTACGCTGAGTACAGCCTCTCCCATGGAGTTACATCCCCAAACCTCACGCTTCTAAAAAGACTATTTTCATATACTTTCTATGCCATTTTATTAAAAAAGAATTGATTTTGCTCCTCTGTACCTTACTTCCATCCTGTCTAGACTTATTTTTATTCCATTACAATTACTATTAAAAATGATGACAACTTTGAGTACCTAGAATATACACAGCAATAAATTAAAGCTACCAAGCCTTTCAGTATTCTCCAGAGCGAATGCCAGGGTGCTTTTGTTCAACTGAAGAATAAACGATTGAATTATCTGCATGTGGACTAACACGTTATGAAACAGGAGACAAGTTAGAAGCATACCTGTCAGAGGTGAAGGTGATCCAACCGGTGTTGAGGGGTTTGATGGAAAACTGCTGCTTGTATGGTCAGGAGAATAAATCTAATAGAAAACAAGACATGTAAGTAAACTGATATGCACTGACTGCAAAAACCTTAAGTGTGTTCACAGGAAATAATTTTTATAATCTAAGATGTTCTTAGCTTAAGGCCACCAGGAAAAGGTATTTTGTCAATTTAAGACAAATTTATTACACGAAGGCAAAAATCGAATAAAAATGAGTATCACTGTAGACAGAAATAATTTAGGGTTTCTAATGATTACTATAGAAAAACAGGAAGTGACTACAAAAGTAACACATCTGGTAATTAATTTTTCAAGAATATGCCATCTAATTAAGTGATATCTTTAAAAAATTATCACCTCAAAAAACTATTAACTCATCTCAGGAAATGGCTAATATCAGCAAAGTCCTAGAATTGATCTTTACCACCAAAAACAAAATAAACAAACTTAAAAATCCTTAAAAATTTTTGAAAGTCAACTAAAGAAAGTATTTTTGAAAATACCACTTACCTCTTACTTAAGTTTGGCTGACCATGTATTTGTGAATTTTAGTGCCAAATTATTATATGGTAAAAAATTAAAACTTAACTCTCTAATGTTTCTTTTTCACCCTTGGAAAAAGTGAAACCAAACCGAAGCAAACCAAATCACGACGTGCTTTTAAAAAACTGTCCCTCAAAGGATCTGCAGGCTTTATTTCCATGCAGATTGCCTTCATGTGGGTAATGTATCTGTCAGTATAAAGTTTGGTATTTTTTTTTTTAAATGGTTGCTCTATTTATATTGTTAAGTAAAAGGTAACAGAAATTCATTCAAGTTTACTTAATTAACTAGTAAATATTTTAAAAGTCCCTTTAACTCGAGTATCAAGGGCCTTTACAAGGTCTTAGTTCTTTTTTTTTTTTTTTGGCAGAACCGGGGATTGAACTCAGGCCCTTGTGCTTACCAGGCAAGTACTTATTCTACTGAGCTAGCTCCCTGGTCCTAAGGTCTTCTCTTATAAAAACAAAAACAAAAAACCCAAAACTTCCCTCCCCCTTTTTGGTACCGGGAAACAACTCAGGACCTCAGGCTTGCCAGGCAAGTGCTGTGCTGCTGAGCTGAACTCCTGGCCCACTTTTGCAACTCAGCAAGTGAGTCAACTTCTGTGGGCAGAAAACTTCATCTGGGTATAAAGAATCATTGCAGAGAGGGGACTCCTGTGTCAGCAGGATTAGAACTCTGGTGAACTGAAAGTAGCTCTAGTTACAGCATATAAGGACTCATAAGTATTGGTTTTAAAGGAAGCATATTTTTTTCAACATCTGAAAAAGCTATTAGGACAGGTTAACGTAAAAGAAATTCCGTAAGTCACAATGAACATATATAAAGGCTTTCATTTTTAAAATTTTCAATAACTTCAAGTTGCAAACAACAAAAAGCCTACCCTCCTCTGATGGATGTATTCATTTACTTCAAGTAAAATACACTGACTCATATAATGCTAGTGAATTTTAATTATAAGTAACTATAACTTAGTTACAAAAATGTGATATTAGAAATTGAAGTGAAGTGAAGGTCACAGTAAGAAGTAACAAAAAGTATAGATTCTGAAAAAAAATTAATATCCAGGTTTCTAAGTCGCATAGTCAAGTTAAAAGTCATTTTGGAAAAGGAAGGTTATGGGAAAGAACTTAAGAGACTTTGGAGCTGGGCACGGGGGCACACATATGTAGAGACTAGGAGTACTTATTAACAGAGAAGTAGCAGAAGATCAGTACTACGGATCTCACAAGTTGTTACTCAGGGGTAGGAGTACAGCTCAGTAGTTCTATTCCCAGCATCAACACTGTTCGGTTAAAAACCTCACAGCCCTGGCCAGGGAGATAGCTCAGTGGTCTAAGTACCTGCCTGGCAAGCGCAACGACTGGGGCTTGATCCCCAGTACCCCTTGCTGGCTCTGCCCCAGGCACACTGAGCCAGCCACCAAGACAGGGTGTGGTGGCGTCTCAGGGGAGGTTAAGACAGGAGGATCACTATGAGTCCAAATTGCATAGCAAGACCTTGTGTCAAATACATAAATAAATATAAATAAATGATTAAAAAAAACCCACTTCAAAGCCCATATATGAAAAATAGCTAGTGGTCACCCTTTGGTTCTAGTGGCTCATATGCATAAACTGGTTTATTTCCATCTCACAAGGAAAGTCACCAAACTTCAACAAAAACAAGTCTCAACATCTTTACTATTGTAAATCGCTGCTTATGTTCAAAACTCACAATTTTATGAACAAGGAATGCTCTTATAAAATACATCTTGAGTACAATACTGAGGGAAGGAAAGGCTGAGTAAGGAAAGCTTTAGTTCCACAAACTGTGATCATCATTAAACCCAATGACTTTGAACACTCATCTGTTAAAATGAAAGCATATGGCCAACAGGATTCCCTCGGTGACACCCCCGCTTTGGCTTTGTTCTGGATTGTTTATGGAATATTCTCAATCTGCTTACATTTGCTTGCCTCTTTACTACCTAGCATTACCCTTTATGCTAGTAAATGACAGCTCCAGAAGAGAAAGGACTTTGTCTTACTCAGTGCTACGGCTTCAGAATCCAGAATGTATCCTTGCTAGAATGCCCATCTGAGTAATTCTCCTCAGTCCATGCATGTATTTCCTGAGTCTACCTCTCTTCCTTCCCCAGTTTTCTTACCACGGATTTCCTTAGGACTCGGGTCTCAGTTTTCTCCTTATCCCCTATTTGCCATTCTTTGTAATGTATCAACCTTCATATTCCCATGAATGGCTCTGAAAGTGACACTCTTATCCCCACAGTGGTGGCCATGGCCTTCTCCATCTAGACAAGCTCTTCTGTCTCAGGACAGGGACCGCCAGACACACCTCTGCCCCCCCCAGCTTCCTTTTTTGCCCGTCTCTGCACTCTGCTTCTCTCCCTCAGCGCGGCAGCCCTCTCTTGCCCTCCCCCAGTTCTCTCAGTCTTCTCTCTGTGGACAGCAACCCCCCAGCTCAGTTTCTGGACAGGTGCACGCCATCCCCTGCTGTGACATCACCCTAAATTCTCATACAACCCAGGGATGGACTAAGCCATCCCACAAATAACTGCCTTAGCTGTTGTCCCTGCACAGGCGCGAATAGTCAAGTCCCTGCTGCTGCCAGCTAACAGAATGCTTGATGCCTTTCACAGCCTGGCCACAAAATACCTTTCTGTTTCAAAGCTACGTATCCTGTTATGCAAACAGTACTTGTTCATTTTCTGAGCACAGCTTGCCCTGCTTTCAGAAGGTCTATTTCTTCATTTCTCCCTCATGGAACTCTGTACCACATCAATATCACTCCCCATTTGCATCTGCCTTACAATACTACAACCCCCAACTTCTCTTCAATCCTTCCTTTACACTGTCTCAGGGCAACACCATTTGGTCATCTGTCTTATCTCCTCTTTCACTGTAAGCTCTCTGAAGGCAGGGACCTTGTACACGTAGCACTGAATCCGTCACGGCCTGCCTCGGCAGGGACCTTGTACACGT
>NW_004524602.1:18282676-18299039 GCF_000260255.1 Octodon degus
GCACTGAATCCGTCACGGCCTGCCTCGGCAGGGACCTTGTACACGTAGCACTGAATCCGTCACGGCCTGCCTCTGCCTTGTATAAGTAGGTGCTCAATATGCTTTTAAAAGCTTGAGTGAAAAAACTGTACTTGAAATTTCTTGTAATATTTCTTACAAAAGGCCCCTTTTTTTGGTGCGAGGTGTTTGCGGAGAACTACAGCTTGAACCTTGTACATGCCAGACACATGCTCTGTGGCTGAGCTACATCCCTAGGCCAAAATCAGGACTATTTAAATTGCGATATTTATATCTTAGGATTAATTGGGGTCTCATTAATAAATACAAAAGGGGGAAATGTTTGTTCCATAGGTAATTTTATTTCGATTCAGTTTTATGGCATATAATTTGAGAACAACTAGTGCGGGTCCACTATTCTAAGGGTGTGTGTTAATGTATAGTAACTAGGTGTCTATGTCACCTCGTTTGGTAGGGTGGGCTTTTGAGGGTATAAATGGGCTATAAACCCTTGCTTTTCCTGATAACCCTGCCCTTACCATTAAACAATCCATAAGCATGTCAAGAAATGGTGACAACTCCTTTTGTCAAAGTTGGAAAAGTTACATTTAGAGTCTATCATTAAATGACTTAAAATGTTCTAGATCCATTTGTAAGCAGATGTAAGCTTTTAAAAAGCTTTAGCTTACATCCATGTGCAAAAAGGAGGAGTATACCAAAACTGTTGGCAGGTACAAAAACAACTTTTTCTCAATTTGTAAAATAAAAAGGCCTTGTTTTGCTTGCCAATCACTTTTGCTGTTCTACTTTACCATTTAAAGTGAGGACAGAAAGGGCCTGCCTGATAGCTCAGGGGACTAAAGCGCCTGCTTAGGCAAAGCACAGCAGTGGCCCGGGTTGATTCTGGAGTGCCCGGGGCGGGCTGAAGGGGTGACTGACACTGGGCGTGGTGGCTCCCATCTGTAATCCCAGCACTTGGGAAGCTGAAAACAGGAGAATCACTAGGAGTCCAAACTAAGTAGTGAGACCCTGTAGACCCTGCCCTAAATACAGAATAAATAAATAAATAAATAAATAAATAAATAAATAAATGACAGAAAGAAATGTTTGCAATATGTTTTCTGGGCTTAGTCCAGCAAGTCACAGGACTCTTTTCTTATCCTTTCTACTTTCATAGAAGGAATGGCTATGAGGGAAGAGAAAGACAATACAACATTAAAAAAGCATAACACACTCTTTTGGACCATTATTTCACTAAACTTAATCTCTCTAAATTTATTCTGTAGGAAATTACAAATGTATTTCTTCCATAGAAATTGCTATTAAGAAATTTTAGGGGCTGGAGAGATGGCTCAGTGGTCTAAAGCACCTACTTGGAACAAGCTTAGCAAAGCACTGGGACCATGGTTCAATCCCCCAGCACCACATGCCAGCCAGCCCCGCCCCCTGGTGGGCTGAGATGGCCACACACACACACACACACATACACACACACAAAATTAAAAAATAAATAAAATAATTAAAAAAAAAAAAAAAGAAATTTTAAACACCAGACTTTATTTGAACATTAAAAGAACATTTCTAATCAAAAATACATTTCTTTTTGTGTTTTCCGGACTTAAAGAACTCCAACACTAGTGTCTGGGTGTGTAAGCTGGGGGAAGAAGTCAGTAACTTAAAGACGAAGGCAGGGTGACTTAGTTTAGAGCATGACACAAAGTGAGAACTCATTGGGAAGCAGCCCACGTTCCTCCTGCTAAATGACCAATGATGAACGACTCCCCACACCTTCTGCCAGGCTTATGCAGTAATAGGCCTTATTTTACTGCAACAAATGAGGCTCCTCCTCCTATCAGTCATGGTCCATTCCAACCAGCAGGGTGCCAATAAGCCAGAGGCTAATGAAAAGGGCCTCAAACAAAAAGGGAACAATGGAGCCCTCCTAGGTCCAACCCTGGAACTGTGGGCCCAATTTTTTAAACACTACAGTGCACATTTCAGTTAATCATTATTATGTTAATGTTATTGAGTCTAAAGAACAAAGAAACTTATCTCATGAATTACTTTTAAACGTCAACTTCCATGAATTTTCTTTTGTTACAGACTGCAGACCATTTAACCATCCAGATCTCTCTCTCTCTCTCTCTCTCTCTCTCTCTCTCACACACACACACACACACACACACGGGCTCTGAGGTAGAAATCAAAACATAAATTATCACAAAGAAGTCTGATATAATCAACAAAGTTAAACAGTCCCCTTGTTTGATCTCTTTTAAATTAAAGACTGAGTGTTTTGATATGGTATTAGGCACTGAAATAAACCAGATGTTTCTTCCTCTATAGAACTCTCCATGGGCACAATCTTAAAGGGTTATTGTCTGGCAAATGTTCAGGGAAATACACTAGAAATGGCACGAATACACAGATTTTCCTTTCCTTCTATCTACCCTAGTTTATTATCTAAATAATGCATAATCCACAGGGCTTTGGGAACTTTGTGTAAATACTTTCATGTACAATTCTCTTTCTTGCTATCCTGAGATTAAGACCACAATTATCCAGGCTTAAACCTAAAATAAAAGAACCTTTGCACACGCATTATCTGGCCTTACATGTTTAATCACACAGCATTCTGTGTGCACTCTAATACCTAAACTGTAGAACAAAGGTTGCACCCTCAGATGTTTCACCCATGAAAGGCCTTCTAAGGCATGTATCAGACAACTGGAGAACCAGAATTAGCTTCTAATGATAATACAGTGTTTTTCCACGTAAAGCTAAATTCTATATTGACAATATCACATTCTAAGTATCTTAAAATTTCAAATACTCATGGCCAGCATTTCCAAGATCATTAACACTTAACATAAAATTCTGATACACATGTCAGATACTCAAATGTAATCCTCATTAAGGTCCTTCTCATCTCTTCTAATCCTTCCTATCCCAAGATAATGTAATGTTTTTATTTTTTAGCACATATAAAGCACTAACCACATATTTAAGTGAATATGAGTCTGTAATAGCAGTTAAAGAGTGTTTGGGGAGGTGTCTGGATGGGGGAGGCGGAAGACAGACTGAGGGAAGGGATCTGAAATCTGCAGACCATCGCATGTAGTGATGGAGCAGATGGAATGCATCACCATCAGCTATGACAGAAATGATTTATGGAATGACCTGACTGCTCTTGCCTCCTAACAACATGGGATGACAGAGTAGAGTTTCCATGACAACCAAGGCCCACCCACTGACTAGATTAAACATTTCTTCCTTGGCTTCCATCCAAATTTTCTTTTCCAAAGGCATCCTTCCAGGCTAGTATGGGTTCAGAATATGGGAAGACATTCAAGGACATAAGGGGTAACAGAAGACTCTGAAGGCCACTGAGAACACCACAGACTTGTGCCTGCCTATATGCCACGGTTCTCTATAGAAGATTTTTTCCAACAGATGACCTCTGAGGAAAACCAAAACAGAACACTTGAATTGCATGTTCTAGTTTAAAAGGTTACCTAGCAGAATTCAAATGTTATTTGTCCTCTCATGTGAATTTTTGTTAGTAGACTTCTAGGATCAGCAGAAGGAATACAGTAAGCCAACCAAGCCATTAGGAATCTCCAGGATCTAATAATGTTTGATCATAATTTTTTTTTCATAAATAGGTAGTTTTCTTCAGTAGGAATAAATTCAGAAAACAGTGGGACAATCTTCTTGAGCCTCATCTACACATGCTGTAACACAACTCTACAGCATGTGGTGCCTGGGCAGGCACAGTGGTCTCAAACTGGTGAGGCTGAGTTCCCAAGCATAGGCATTGTGATTCCATCTAACTTTCCTGAGCTCAAAGTATTTAACTCTTTCAACCTTAGTTCCTCATGTGTAGCACAGGGATAATAATGCCAACTTTACAGAGTTTTCTTGAGGATTAGATCAGTACTCAGCACACTGTCAAGCACCCAGAAGTATTCAAATTGCACCTAATAGTTTCTTAGGGTCTTGTGATCACCACTATGATTATATATGTTCCAAGACAACTCAGGAAACATTTATTGAGCTCCTCTTTGATGTAGGACTATACTACGTAGCAGATGAATTTGACTTGGTTTCATTTCTCATGACGTTTGTTTATGGCTACAAGGAAAGTTTTAGTTACATAAACGATATATAAGTTTTATGTCTTTAAACCTTTGAAAGGTACAGCATGTTAAAATCTTGTACCTTTGCCATGACTAGAAACTATCATGCAACTCCATGGGCCTTCGAGGGATGTCTTTTGGATGATTAGACTTGAACTCTCTCAAGGCTACTGAGCACTGCTCTCCCTTCTAGTTTCAGCATTCCAAAAGAACAGATTTTAATTCTAACATTTGAAGAGTCAAAATATTGAAACACAACCACTGCTTGTCATTGATTTCTTGACTGATACAAACTAGTTGTTTAAGAAAATGTAAAAAAAGGAAAATACTGTAACATTCTCTGAATCAGTTTTATTCATTTTAGACTGTGCTCTTCAGTGACTGTGGCCTTTTATTTATTTTTAATTTGGGTGTGTGTGTGTATGTGTGTGCGTGTGCGTGTGCGCAGGGTCTCACTATGCAGCTTGGACTCACAGTGATCCTCCTGACTTGTGCCTCCCTACTGCTGGGATTACAAGCACGCGCCACCATGTCTGGACTCCATCACCAGCTCAATGCACCCGGGGGCAGGGCCGGTACATCATGTGGTGCCAGGGATTGAACCCTGGCACCTGCGTTTACCTAAGCACATGCTTAGTCTGCTGAGCTATACCATTGGTCCTTAATCTGGTTTTTTAAAACATCTCATTGTTTAGTTTTGAAAGACTCAGCTGTAGCAGACTGTTTTTTCTTTAAAAGAGTAACTGTGTTGTCTCTCTCGGTACTACTTGATTTACTTTAATGACTCCTAAGTATGTGTTTAAAACAAATATACATACTTAATGATGGATTTTAGCCATTTGTTCTTTAAATTTAAAAAATGCCCAAATTTCTCTTTCTTTCACCTATATCCTAAAACAAAGACAGATTTTTAAATTTTGGTCAGATGGCTGTTCTTTTTTTTTCTTTCTTAATGTATTTGATTGTTACAGGGTCTCATTTCGCAGCTCGGACTCATAGTGACCCTCTTGTTTTCAGCATTCCCAAGAGCGGGAATTATAGGCTTGTACCACTAAGCCTAGATTCTGTGGCTGGCTCAGCCCACCCTAGGGGTGGGGCTGGTGTAGCATGTGGTGCCACAACCTTGGTCCCTGCACTTGCCTAAGCAGGTGCTTTAGTCCGCTGAGCTATCTCACCAGCCCCCAGAGGGCTGTTCTTATACAGGGGTGGGCTGAGAGGGTATTTTTATGAGTTAATTTCAGGGCATGCATAAATATAACCTGAGAACAGCTCTAAAAGTAATAAAATGACTAGCTTTAACTACGTGCTTTTATGACACAAAGTCTAACCACTGCATTCAGCAGTGCAGATAATGCAGCAGAACAAGGAAAACCAATACTCACAGAGGCCAACGCCTTTCCAAGTGCGTCACCTGTCTGAGAGCTTCCAGCAGCATTCCCTCTGGTTCCTAGATATTTCAAGAAGGGAAACAAATCAAGAATTTCTGCAGGAAAAGAAACATTCTTAGCACACTGCCATTATTCTAAGAGGAAGAGTGATGACTACTGTCATCACTGGGTCATCACAGCAAGCTAGGAAGTATGTGTTGTACTCTACAAGTTAAAGCTGTATTTCCTCTTAGTTTCTGGTTTAAAAAATTAAAAGCTTCTTTTTTTCATATTTTGGTTTTTGGAGACAGAGTCTCACTATGTGGGTCAGGCTGGTCTTGAACTTACTATGTAGCCCAGGCTGGCCTCAATCACCCAGCCATCCTCCTGCCTTAGCCTCCCAAGTAGTGGGATTACAAGTGTATGCCACTATGCCCCAATCTTTATTTTTAAACCAAATACTAAAAATAGAATGAAAGATATGGAGTTCACTGAAAATTCCTAAATTAGGTTTTACAAAGTTTTATAAACCAAAAGGCTCACCCAGAATGCTGTCTGATCCATTGACAGGAGGAGTGTGGGAGGCGGCAACATATGGGGAGCTGCTGGTGCCACCACGGTGGAAGCTGGACATTGGGGGAAGACTTGTGCTCATGTCTGTTGGCGAGACTGAGTGAGGAGGGTAACTCTAGAACAGGGAACAGAGATGTGCTCTGTTAAACATATCTCTGACTTGCGTGCATCCATACTGGAGAACTACTGTAACAGGCCAAAAAGAGCATAATAAACTAGCAGCTAACAACTGTCACTACTACAATTTGCTTTCAGTAAATGCAGTAAGCCTAGAAATACTTCCAACTCCAGCCATCTTGGCAGAATTAAGTTTCCTACTTGGAATACCAAAGGAAACACGCGTGAGGCGAGGTGTGGCTGCACCTCTCCGTGTGTGATCGCCTACCAAGCGGTCATGGGAGTGAAGGCTGCCATAGCTACTGGACTGAGACATGTGGGAAGCAGAGGACCCCAGAATTCCACCAAAACCAGGCTGGCTCATCCCATTTGATGAACTCCAAAGGTCAGAAGAATTGTGGGTCCCATCTAAGACAAAAAGAGAAATAGGAAATTTTTCTTAGCTGATTTTAAAATTTTGATGATGTGTATAAAAATTTAAAGGGTACCCTCCAGATATTTCCCCCCTCTTCTAATTTAATCTCCTACCCAGTTTTCTTCTCTTCAAACTATAAAATTATTATGTAAAAGGAAAAAATAGGCTTCTAGAAAAAAATGTAATCCAAATTGTAATAGGTAGTTCAGTCTAAAAATCTTTAGATGATATAAATTCTACCTAAACAGATATTCAATATCTCAAATTTGAGGATTGGTTGGATTTAATTTTTGGTTAAATGGCACACCCATAAATATACCGAAGTTGGACATAGGAGAACCTGTACTGTAACATGTAACTCAGTTGTGCTCCAAATTATCTGATCAAGAAGATTATGGAGCCACAGAGGAATGTGTTCGATGATGTAATGTGAGCCTGGGGAGAGTCACATGGAGAGAAAAAACATTTTCTCAAACTTTCACAGAGAGCAAATTGGTCAAGCAATGGCCATGACTCATCCTCATGTCAGACACTGACAAAAGGATGTACAAAGGGTGGTACAGGCTACAGGATAAATCCTGAGAGTACTTGGCTGACCTTATCAGATACAAAAGTTACATTTCTTTTTATGTAGGTCTTACTATATCTTAGTTTTAACCATCCAGCAGAAAAGTATAAAAATGAGGTATATAAAGTAAATCCATATTAATAAATGAGCTGTAAAAGGCTCAAGTCAATAACTTCTGAGGATAACCCACTAATATTATAGACTGCTAGACAGTGTTAGATTGTTTAGTTGAATTCAAACATCTATAGTATTTAGATGCCAATAGAATACTCACCTCTGACAGGACAAAAAAAAAAAGGATACAAAGGAAAGATCCTTTTGTATTTATATATACAAAATAGGATAAATTTACAGCTACTTTCGCTTAATTCAATGAGAAGAAAGAGGTATACTAACAGTGTTTGGACAGAATATCCTGTCTGC
Organism: Octodon degus; assembly: GCF_000260255.1. Lineage (NCBI taxonomy): Eukaryota > Metazoa > Chordata > Mammalia > Rodentia > Octodontidae > Octodon > Octodon degus. Next base: position 18,290,276 of record NW_004524602.1, read on the forward strand.
TTCTTGTGCTATGGATAGCCACTAAGAAGATAACAATGTACAGTGTATTAATTATAAAAACTGTCCTATTAATCAGCTGTGAAACTGTCTCATTCATATTTATTTCTCAATAAAAAAATACCGAAGTTCTTAATCTCTTAAAGACCAAGTACATTCTATCAGATGTTTTAAAGCAGTAGAATCAAGAAAGTTCTTAATACTAAGCTTAATTGATAATGATCACATTATAGTAAACCTTCAAATGAAACATGTCCACAGTGACTTCACTCACGATGCAAAGAAACCATTTATGTAACAACTTATATTGTTCCCATATCATATGCTTCTCATAGTTTTAAACCACAGGAGACCACATAAAATGATTTGCTAGTCATGTATTACAGGAACTGCAACACATTTTTTCTCTTTTAACAAGTCTGACTCTGTTCTATAATATATTGGTAATTTTAGGTGTGATCCAAATCTGCAATTTAAGTGAGAAACCGGGGTTAATAGCTTTCATATTTTTAAATTTGAAAACAAGCCAGAACAGCTTTATTCATTTTCCTCAATTTAAGCCCTTGATAAATTCAATCAGTACCTGACAGGCACTCCAATGGTTTGCCTGAAAACCCAATTAATTTACATTAAGCAGCAGAAAACTATATAGCTAAACTGTAAGTTATTTCAGTCCTAAACACCTAGATAATTATAGATACCTGTTACAGCTGTTTTCTTTCCTCACATTCTAAACTTTCATTTATTTATGCATCTGGTACAGGGCCTCAGATGCACTTCAGACTCTTTATGACCCTGTCGGCGCCTCCTCACCACCGGGGTTACAGGCATGGGCCACCACACCTGGTTTTGGTGGTTGGCATGGCATGGCCGGGGTTCTGGGGTCAGCATCACACGCAGTATGGGGGTCCTTGTGCTTGCCAGGCAGGTGCTTTGATGGCTGAGCTATCTCCCCAGTTCCAAATCTTTTTCCTTTTTTAGGTACTGAGGATCAAACTCAGAAGTTTGTGCTTACCAGGCAGGCACTAATGCCGCTGAGCTATCTCCCCAGCCCTCTTGCCTCACATTTTAAAATATGGGTGAACATATAGGTGACTACAGTCATATGTGGTGGCTACTGGCAGTACTTACCTTGCATAAAGAAAGTGCTAGCAAACATACTGGTAGGTGGCTTAGGAGATGGATAACTAGGGGATTCACGGTTGAAATCATCTGAATTTGGAGATGGTGCATACACCTTAAAATTAAATAGGAAAATTAAAGATTTTAAAATGAAAATTATAGTATTTAATATAAAGTGTGTGATACATTCCAAAAAGTACCTAAAAAGTCTATCTATTCCATAAAGGCCTACTATAAATACAAAAGACATTGCCTGAATCTACACAGATTATGTGATGTTTGGTTATTATGTGTTTCATTTTAGCTGATTACTAGGAAAAATATTCTAACTAGCCATGAAATTGTATCTTGGTGTGAAATTATACCAAGAGGATAAATAGACTCACTAAGTGTTGCCTAGGTTAACAAAGTACAAATCTCACAATGGATTATGATTACAAATTAGGTGCAATCGTGCAGGCTTGTAATCCTAGCCTTCAAAAGGCTGAGGCAGGAGGATCACCATGAGTCCCAGGTGAGCCTGGGCTACATAGTGGGCTTAAAGGCAGCCTGAACCACATAGAAAGCCTTTGTCTCCAAACAGCAATGACAAACCTGATGGGCCAACAAATGTCCTCAGAATAGACAGAATTCATTCTTTTTACTGTCACAATATTTATCAAAGAAGATAAAAATGAAGGTTGCCACTTTCTGTTACTATTACAGGGTAACCGTGAAAGGTGCAACACAATTATTCAGTAATGAATTTAACAGTGTTAACAGATATATTAAAACCAAATTCTAGGGGCTGGGGAGATGGCTCAGTAGGATAAGTGCTTGACTGGCAAATGCAAGGATCTGTGTTCAATCCCTGGTTCCGCCAAAAACAAAAACAAAAACAAACAAACAAACAAACCAAAAAAAACCCCAAAAACCAAAAAACAAACAAAAAACCAAACTCTGCTGAGGAATTTTAATTCTTTAAAGTCTGGCTGTATATTAAGAGAAATATAACTGACTTTGTTAAAGCAATATTAATGTCCTTTTGTAAACTTTTGCTTCAGATAAAACTATGAACATTTTGAATTAGCAAATGATCAATATTTGCATTATAAACTTAATAACACCAATGATCAAAACATAATGATTAAAACATAATCACACCATTCTTATAACATCTAAAACCAAGAAGGAAAAGTAAAGAATCAGAAATAAGAGAAAGAAAAGCCATTATGAACTGTATACAAAATGCTTTTATTTTAGTTTGTTAAGGAAACATCCATTAAGTTTTGTTGCAAAATAAAAATTTGTAAGAGTTCACTTAACTAGAAGAAAGTTATATTAAAATTATGGGAGCATGTGAAAAAATTTGTATTTTTGATTGTATAAACATTTGTGTAATTACACACAAGATACTGAAAATGGTTAATTTCTGGATTTAGAATTGTGAAGAACTTTTACTTGCTTGTACTTCTAAATACTATGAACAATAATACGAAAGTTAAGCATGCTAATATTAAAATGGAAGCCACTTAATTTACATAACTATCAATTACATATTCATAAGCTATTTGTAAAGACCTCTGGCAAATCACTCTGATCTTCCTATGGAAGATGGTGCCAACAGAGCTACATGGCTAGGAGTTGATGGGAAGAGCAGAGGAGACAGTGATAAATGTTCAGTACACTACCTTGGGACAAAACAAGCAGTAAGAATGAGCTCATAGCATCATCTTTTGATTATTCAATGGAAGTGTAATGCTGTTAAATATAGCCCTATTGGTCTTCAAATGCTGTTTCTTAAGAGTTTTTGTGTGACAGGCCTTTATATAATACACAACTGATCCCAAATAACAGTTTTAGAAGTTTGTTTTTGCTTTTCTTGGGAGGCTGGACAGTTCTAATATAGGTGTGTCTTTTGATGGATTGGTATTCAGGTTTCTTTCCCGTCTTTCATATCCCAGATGCAAAAACCGAAATCTGTGGTACCTGACAAGTTTGGGCCAAAGTAAGATACATTCCTAAGTATTATCCAGAAGGACCCTACGTAAGAGTTACGGCAGATAAAAAAGTGTGTTCATTGTATATATTAATCATACCACTCTAGTTTAAAAACGTTCATAAAAGATTATGTTAGAATTAAATAACTGTTTAATGTGTTGGAAATGCCTTGGACAGACTGATAGGCAAAGTTTTCAGGAAAGGAACTTCAGACTACTTTCTTTTAATCAAGTTTTAGCTCTAATCTCAGCCACAACTAGATGTCCTTTGCCCTCTTTGTATATAGGTTTCCCCAAAGGAGGCTGAAACTACAAACAGCAAAGAGTAAGTAAATCCACAGACTTAGCCAGGAAATACCAATACAAATGAAATTCTGAAGACAACATCATAACACATACTTTTTATCACAAGTGTGTTTTACTATACTCTTGTTTAGAAAGTATAAAATATAAAATTCTCTAACTGTATGATATAGACTGAAATAACATGTAAGTCACACATTTGATAATTATAAAAAAAACCCAGTTCTGCTGGATCATTTCATACACAAAACCCTGCACAATTTCTCAGTTTAACTTTCTAATTTGTTTCTTTATCCTTTATCCTATTCGGTTTACTGTATATCACACAGGACTTACACTCCTGAATTTTAGAATGTTTGCAAATACAAAAGAAAATGAAATAACATACTTTACTGATTTACAAACTGCTGCTAAAGAAAAAAAATTGATCATATAATAATTAACAGTTGTTAAGGATAGCAAAGATGCAAAGATAAACCACACAAAACAGAAAAAATTTTGAAGCTGTATGAAAAAGATGTGTTAGAGGTAAAGTTTGTTTTTAAAGTCAGTCTTTGTAAATAGGCTTTGAAAAAAAAAGGAGTTTTAAGTGTTACCTCCTATAAATAAAAATGGTAGAAACTCTAGTACTGGATCATTTATGTTTTAACACAAGTTCTAAATTTTCATCATAATAAAAATGTTTTCAAATACATGGCCTCATTCGCACAGGCCCGCCCAATCGCATTTCTAACTCTACAGTTGGTACCCTAACCAAAGCTTGCAACAACACAGATGCAATGCTGTGAAGCGGCCGCTGTGCCAGTCTGTATTTTTCAGATCAAAGACTTCTTGCGGCAAAGTCCAACTGATGTGGTCTCAAAGATTTTATTAATCCCAGATGTAGGGAAACAGCGAGCCAAGTCCACAAAAAGAGCACGTCCATTCCTAGCTACAGTCAGTACTGGCCACAAATTAAAACCAGACTGCTTATGTCATCTGATCACCTGCGCATAGTTGGTAGGTTTTTTTCTTCTTCTAGTTAATGATTTACTCATACATTTAAATTTCAAGGATGATTCTGTATCACAACAACCCTAAAATTAAGAGAAATGAATAGGTACATTTTAAGATGATTAACATCTACCAGGAGTCAAACTATTTTAAAAAGAACAGAAAAAGTACAATTAAGTACTTTAAGATGTTTTATTAAAATGTGGTGGACAGAAGTTTTCTTTAAAAATCTAGTCTCCATTTCAGAAAGCCAGGCTCCTGGCAGATGTAATGGGGCCACGTATTTTTCTTAAGCACTTAAATTTTCCCCTTGAAGAATGGTAGTAAGAAAAAGTATGAGTTTATGACGAATAGACAATCCTAAAAGAATAAAAATGAAAATCTGATACCTCAGTTTTATCAAAGTCTATTTCAAAAACAAAGAACAAAGTCCTATCAATATCTTTAATGTCCTGATCCCACCCACCTCAAAGTGACTATTATAAACAGATAGTATAATTCAAGGATGAATATTTGCAGTTACTCTTAACAGAGACCACACAATAATCTTTGGAATGTTTCAGCTCACACAACCAAGTAAACGGCAAGACCAACTTTAAGAACTCTACGCAGAGAACGGTCTTCTGCCTGAATTTGGAGTCACCCTTAAGTCTAAACGAGATGAATCATCCAAGGAGGACAAAGGGAATCTGTCTTTGTGAAATTTTAGTTGATCCTGATTTCAATGCATTCTTCCTGTGACTGATACTGAGACCATCCCTGGGTGGGAAGAAAGCATAATGACTTTCTGGTAATTGTTGAGAAAAGGCACAAAGTAGTAGAAGCTTTGGACAAAAAAAGATGAATAGATCAGTCTGTGTGATGGCTAACATTTTAAATGACCCGCGTGACTAGGGACAGGTATTTTCTCCTAACAGTAAGCGCTCACCCAGGGGACTTTCCACAGAACAGAAGACGAATGCTCAAGCCACGTGTGTCCACGCATGGAAAGCTCCTACCACTCCTGCACCACAACGAACTCGTCACACAACCACCGGACGCCCAAAATGTGCACAGCCCATCTGAGGAATTAAACGTTTAGTTTTTTTTTATTAAACACATATGTGGCTAATAGTTACTATAGTGAACATTGACTTAGACCATTCTTCCTTATTTAACAATTAATGATCACATACATTATTTTAAAATCAATATTCTAAATTCTTATAAACCTTAAGGTCTATGAAGCTAGCCTAAATTCTCAAAACATATTGGGAATACTGTCACCTAATTTTGGATGAAGCAATATTGAAAAGCTTATCTATTTTTCTAAACATGCTCCAAAACAGAGCTAGTTACCAAGACTTCATTATGTTTGGACTTCTATTACCTCTTTTGTGAGATGATCTAAATAATTCTCTTTAAATTCCAGTATGTTCAAAACCATTATATACTTTAATATGTGCTAATCTGGACCTTTAATACATGACCATTCTATGGTAATAACAGAAATTACCTTGAGCACAATTTATATTCATTTACCACAATAAAACAAAATGAAATTATTTGGCTAATTTACCTTAGAACATAATATTTTAAGTGAAAATTTGATAGTATAATCAGAACAATCACTTTATCTCATTTTTATATAATGATACCTTGTATTTTCATGAGACCTAGCTGAGTACTTAAAACTTGAAAGGAAAAAAGTCTAGATCCACGAGAAAAAGAAAAGCTGAAGTCAAACACTGTAATGACAACTATAATTAAGCCTCTGGGTACAGAATTTTAAAAATATGTACACTTAAGAGTCAGCACTAACAAAAACTACGTAATGCTTATAACAATTTAATTTTTAGTGTGCAAATTATTGCTGATTAACCTACTACTGTTCTGCACTCAGTATAAGGTCTGATCAAAATAAACACTGAATGGAGCCGGGAAGATGGCTTGGTAGAAGAAACGCTTCCCTGGCAAGCGCAAGGGCCTGAGTTCAATTCCTGGTTCTGCCAAAAAAACCCCAAAAATAATAATAATAAAACAGTGACTGTTTAAATTTAAAAAATTATTGTAGCAAAAGACACACTGCCAATAATCCTCCTCAAAACACTACTCCTTGCTTCAAACACACTTACCATTTTAGCCATTTTCTGACGCAAAAATGGAGAAAATGGAGTTGTGAAAATGGAGAGTGTGTTTACAAGGTGTAATCAAAAAGTACTATGAACACAGCTGCTGAGTGCTATCCTACTGAAAGGCAGGCTTGGAAAACATTATAATTCCCTCATCCACCTTGTTCACCACATCTGGCACTGTGCAACATCTGGCTCTTCCCCAGAACCAAAAGATCATGAAAAGTAAACGTTCTGAGTCAATTCAGGACAGCAAGGTGGCCACACCAGTGCGACTAAAGACACTGGTGGAGGACGACCTGCAGAACCGCCCCAGGAAGGCAGCGCATCTTCTAGCATAAAAATAAAGATTCTACTTGCAGGGGCTGGGGAGATGGCTCAGTGGAATAAGTGCTTTCCTGGCAAGCGCAAGGGTCTGAGTTCAATCCCCGGTTCCACAAAAAAAAAAAAAAAAAAAAAAGATTCTACTTGCAGCGAATCTATGATTCGATATACAAAGTTCCTTATTATTGCTGATCTTAATAGGACCTGAATTGAGCAAAAAGAGGTTGTTTAAAAAGTGTTAATAAGACTTTTGTTTTAATAACTATATTCATTCCAATAATTTTGCTAGATAGATATGGAGAAATTAAAGATTTTTACTAAAAATAATTTTCTATGTTTTTCTGCTCAATTTGGATCTGCTATATAGAGCTAAAATTCTATGATTTTTTTGTACATCCTTAGATAAAAACGTACAACTTCAAACTAAACTTTGAAGCTCCTGAAACTTGGGTATGCTACTTCTCTCATCAAAACTACAACATAACCCTAAGGAAAATGACATAAAGCATTTGAATAAATTTGATAATTAACTCAATGCTCTCAGTAGACTACCACACAACATACATATTACACCAAGATGGCAAACTACCATGAAATAATAGCTGGAGCTACTATGACCCTAACCTAGGGAAGGGATACTTCGATAGTGTTAGGAGAAGTGCCCACAGCTGAAGTCACAGCGTGCAGCCAAGGGAGACACCTGAAGCATCGGGGCTGGCACAGGGACACAGCCCCTCTGTGAACGGCGGCTCTCACCTAACTTGCCTATGAAGCACACACGTAGTATTTCTCTAAAGGTTTAATATGTGTTTATTTTTAATAGTTTCCTAAGTAAAAGGACCAATATCTTTCCTCCCAAATTTCTAGAGATATGTCAATAGGTAAATTAAACTTTCTTCTTTAGAAATAAAATTCTAGCTTTCAGTACAAAGCATCTCAAAAATCAATTACTGCTTTTGCTGTATAACAATCACAGTTGACTATTACTAATTTTTTAATTGTAAGGAAAAGCTTTGCAGTATATCAGGCACATTTTTTTTTTAAATTTATTTATTTTATTTATGTGTGTGTCCAGCTCAGCCCACCAGGGGGCGGCACTGGCTGGCATGTGGTGCTGGGGGATTGAACCGCGGTCCCTGTGCTTTGCTTAGCTTGTTGTAAGTAGGTGCTTCAGACCACTGAGCCATCTCACCAGCCCCATGGCACATTTTTATTAATACTGGGCACATGCCACTGGTTTCTATTACAAATACTATTAGTAAGGTAAGTCCCAATAATTGCAATTTTTTTTCATGAAAAAACTAATGTCTAAGAATTCTTGTCTTCTAGGGCAATAATTAAACATATCAACATGTGCCACCTTTTAGCAATCCATATTTAAAGTAAGAATTTCACGGGGCTGGTGAGACAGTTCAATGCTAGACTGTCTGTTCAGCATGTGTATCGCCCTGGGTTAAATATGTAGCTCTGGACAAAAACAAAAACAAAACAAAACAAACAAAATCTCCAAAACCCCCCAAACACTGATCATTTGCTTCAGCTCGTCCAGATCAGTAGAAAGGAACATATTTCTTTCACAAAAGCATTAATAAAACTGCACTGTGACAACAGACTTTACTGGCAAGAATTACAGTTTTAACTGACTGGTATTTATATCTACTTGAATCAAGAAAATAAAGTTGGTCTCACACATGATAATCTTGGATAACTTTGGTAAAGAAAAAAATGATAACAATAAAAACACAATAAATCGGAAGTAGATTTATGTAAAAGCCTTTGTCTTTTAATGTCTTTAGCCCTCTATGTTCAGAGAAGTTTTGTATGACTTCATGTTTTCCTTATCATAAAAGTATTTCATTTAACTATAAGGGCCCACACACAGTCTGGAAATTTTATTTAATTGTACTTTCTTTTTTTTTTTTTTTTTTTTTTTTT
>NW_004524602.1:18299139-18312641 GCF_000260255.1 Octodon degus
CACACCAATTCACCCAGTCCTCCTGTCCTGGAAGTGGTGGCCTTGCAGCTTTTCTGAAGAAAAATGGCAGAAGTGTTTTTTTTTTTTTTTTTTTTAAACGCCGAATGCCTTCAAGGCATGCCTGGCTGTATTGTGTTGTGGGGATCGAACCCAAGCAACCTGAGCCTGACTGTTTTGTTGAAGCAGCCACTTAAAAGAACTGTGCTACCGGGCAGGCCCCCCTAATTGTACTTTCTTATGATAATGGCAATAAATCCTTCAACTAGCAAAAACGTAGCTCTGTATACTCCTATATTGATTTTTGTGCTTTTATTAATGAAAAATTTTATTTGAGAAATGTCCTAACGAATTTATAATGTACAGTAATTAGTTACTGTTTTTAATTCTTATGAAAAAAATAATTACACTGGTAGTTAGGTACTAAAAATCCCAACTAAACTAATTTTCAGTACATCAATTTTATTTTAAGAGACCTGGTTAGTCTAATTTCCTGAGTTTTTAATCCTCTTCTTTCTCCTCCTCCTCTCCCCCCTCCTCCCCTCTTTCTCTTCTTCTTAATGTATTTGGTTGTTACAGGGTCTCACTACACAGCTCAGACTTGTAGTGATTCTGTCTCGGCCTCCCCAGCACTGAGATTACAGGTGTGCACTGCTACACGTGGACTCTTGTGGCTGGCTCAGCCTGTCCTGGGGGCAGGGCTGGCATGTCATGTGGTGCTGGGGCTTGAACTGCGGCCCCTGTGCTTGCCTGAGCTTGTGTAAGCAGGAACCTCAGTCCACTGAGCTATCTCACTGGCCCTGTTTTAAGTTCTTAAACTAAAATTAATAAAAACTTGCTAGACTAACCATACCAATCAGTACCAATGAATTACTGCTCTCATCATAAATGCAAAATACTGTTGTAAAAATGCCTATTGTTTTGCCCAGACACACTTTCTTTTAAAGACAGAATTATTTTAAAACAAATAGTAGTAAGGGGAAAGGAAGTCCAGTCCTTTGCTATGACAGGATAATTCAGTCGCTCTGGATGACATAAAATAGAAAGCCTTACTTTGGGTGATGGACTTAGGTTCAAATTTGGACCTCAGCATGTATGAACTGGTGGAGTCTGAACAAGCTACCATCTCCATTGAATCTCATTTTCCTTATGAATAAAGAGGAGGCTGGCTGTTAATATCTAAATGACAAGAGTAGTTGTGAAGCTTAAATAAAAACAAAGTTCCCAGCATAGTTCCTGGCAAAGAACACTCCCTACCATCATGTTAGTTTCTGTCTCGCCTTCCCCAGATTCCATCCAGAGAAGCATGATGTTCAGAACGTGTTTCTAGCTTGGGTATTTTGTTTCTGTTTTCTAAAACAGGATTTTGCTATATAGCCCGGCTATCCTTGAACTCACTATAGCTCAGGCTGGTCTTGAACTTAGGACAGTCCACCTGCCTCAGCCTTCTGAGTGCTGGGGTCACAGGCATGTGCCACCGAGGCTTGCTTTAGTTTGAATTTAAAAATTTATTTATTTGTTTGTTTGGTGGTACCAGGGATTGAACTCAGGACCTTGCGCTTGCTAGGTAAGCACCTATTCCACTGAGCTATCTCCCCAGTGAATTTTAAAGTTTAAATTTCTATTTTATCTCTCATAAGATTCAAATAACCCTCTGATACAATAAAAAGACCATCATGTCTATACTTGCTACAGACTGTATACCTGAAACTAAGTTTACCCCAAAGTTTGCAAAATCATTGATTTGAGGCCTAAACAAATGGAGGATGCTTAGCTGTGTGAGAGGTTGGAACTCTGGTCTTCAAAGTAAAGAAAATATGGCAGTCCTTTCCTCTAAATTTTTCTCTTTTTGATAGCCAAGAAAGATTCTCTACCTCTCTGGATAAAGGGTATTGTTTATATCAATCAGATAACTGAATGTAGTCTGAGATATTAATTAGAAGGCTCAGAAATTCACTATTCAATGCTATTTTTTTAAACCTTGAAAAGACATGAATATATATGTATATATATATTTTTTTTTTTTTTGGTACCAGGAACTGAACTTAGGAACTTGAGCTTACCAGGCAGGTGCTGTTACTGAGCTACATACCCTGGCTTTCAAAATTTATTTGCTCTATCAAAAACACATCTTAACACCTTTTACCACAATGCATAATACAGTTACATAATAAAAGTTACATATGACATAGAACATTAATTTCTTTTCAAATAATGGGGGAAAAAAAGAGTTAACACTTTGGCTTTTCTTTTCTGCATGTATATACTCAAAACTGTTGTATTTCCAACAAGACCATACTGGCTACATAAATTTAAGTAATAAATACAAAAAGCCTCTTCTTCTTTGAATAATCTGTCTTTTCCTAGAGTCTCTTCAGTTTCATGAAAGATCATAAACACCTTTAAATATATGGAACTAACTTGAAAACTAAAATAAAAACTGGAAAAGGAAAGACATTTTGTTCAGGATCAGAATTGTGCAGGATTTCTCTTTCTCATAACATTTATAATGGGATGTTAAAAATGAAATGAATGTGACCTTATTAGCACTGATAAAAAATGCTAATAAAATATCAATCTATTCTATTATCTTAGTTCAAATTTCACCTTTTCAATACAAGAATTATATAACAATTCATAATTCAAGTGAGGAAGCATGTTTTTCTTACATGTAGGAAGTGTTTTTTTTTAAATGAAATTGCTAGCTTTCATTATGAAGCACTGACAAGCAAACATTTCCTATACACTAACATGATGTGTTTACAGTCCTAACACAAAGTAATTATATAACACAATTGCCTTAGTGAAGCAAACTGAAGCTGTTAGAAACTAGTACCTTTTATAACCAGAGGAAGACAAAAATAAAATACATAGGGTAGGGTCTATGATTCAGAAGGTCTAATACAACATCCATTTTTCAAGAACATATAATAAGTCACCTCTGACCGACACCAGACACAAACTATCAACTTTCAGCTATACCTCTCTACCGCACCAGTCCTGCCATCTCCTGTGAGCCTGTACATACTCGATACTATCCTATCAAAGCTGTCCCTGCCACAAGTGCTCAGTGTAGAACAAAGACACATGTTGTTGACAGTGATCTGTGCTCTCACAATAAAAATCTAGATTCAATTTGAGACATAGCGTCTCTGCTTCAGGAATTCTGAATAATTAATTTAACTGAACTTGTGTGTACGCGCACATGCACACACCCCCCATAGCACCTTCAAAGACTGTTTTACTTAGAATTGGACACAAAAGAAAAATATTTTCACATATGAAAGGCAGCTGGTTAGGAAATTATTAGAGATCAAAATTTCACTTACATTATCCATATAATCTACCTCTTACTTTCTCTAAAGGTCTGCTTCCTATGGGCAGTTGGAAGACATACTTTCAGCGAGTTCAAAGATATTTTGGCTTGTCATATAATAAGAAAGCTTCCCTAAAAGTTCACAAGTAAATGACTGGCAGAATCCAAAGAGGCCTTACACTAAAGCAGTCAGCAAGTAAAAAAGTGCTTTTCTTAGTTCTCTGTCCCCTGGTCATGGCTATATGCTACTTTAAAACGTGTCAGCAGGCAAAATGGGGAAGGACATATACATCTGATTTTACATTTATATCAGAATGAAGTAGCTAGGATTTTTATCACTTCAAATATTAATAATCCTCCCTCATACCACCGAAACCACATATGCAATGGTCACAAGACATCTAAGGGAAATTACTTTGGGGAAGATTAAGGAAAAAAAAATACTGAATTTTTGGGACACAAACCGAAGCTGTTATTAGTTTGACATTTTAATGATGTTTATCAAGTACTTTACAAAGATAACTCCAATTAAATCTCTCAAAAAAGTTCATTCTTTTTAAAATTATCAGAATCTTCTAGGGCTTTAAAGATAATTTTTGCATAAAGTATATTATTTAATAGATACTTAGTATAATTATATAATTTAAATAACCTATGTATTTAAAAGAGAAAACCTAATGATATAATAAAGTATTATTTTAAACACCTAACCATGTGCTATAAACAGACCAGAAAAATATTTTTAGAATATGTATAAATGCATTCCTTTAAAGATAGTGATTTATTTTATGAATCTGCACAGGGTCAAAATCTTAGTATGATTAGAAGCAGATGGTTCCCAGAAAAGTCAGGCTCTGGACCTGCAACTCCGAACAGGAAATACGGCCCTCACTGGCGAACTGTTTCCCTAATCATTCCCAGAGCTTCAGACTTGTTATTTTTACAAATATCTACAATGACTCTCATCTTTTCTTCTATCTACAAAGCATTAAATAATAATAAATGTGTATGTGTGCATATCTTAAGTATAAATAACATGTTTACAATATACGAAAGCACATGAACAAATGTACTTTCAAGTTCATTGCAGGTAAAGACATAAGGCTAAAAATAACTCACCAATCCAAGTTTATTTTCTAAACTACTTAAAAAAAATAAAACCAACAACTATTGAATAACTGTAGAAGACATGTCCTTATTAACACTACTGGTATGATCTAATTTAAAGCTGAAAAGAATAAAGCAACACCTTACAGGTTTTACTAAAAAGCAATTAAACTACATTGCTTTCTATTAAACAAGTCCTTTAGAAGTCATATGAACAAAGAGAAGGGCTTACCGCTTTCCCACTGTAGTAATACATCAGGGAACTGCTGCCCCTTCCTGGGACAGGATAAGCACAATGCATGTTGGTTCTGAGAATGTTCTCCTTTGCAGCTAGTGCGCACGGTTTTTCTCCAGGACGTACATCCACTCAGGCGAACAGAAAGTCCTAAGTACTATGCACTCACACACGGTTCTACTCAGAAGAAACTCATGCAAAACAGGACTGAACCAACTCTCAGAGAACACAGGGAGGGCTTATGCTGGTAGCCACCCTTTCAATTTCTATCAAGTCCTTGTACTGGTGGAGGGTACCAATTAGACAAACTTTATGGTATTAAAATAAATTCATTTACAAATTCTAAATAAAGAAACAAAATGCTCTAAAGATAATGTTCCAAGGAATTACTAATTCTGCCACACACACGCGCACGCACACACACACACACACACACACACACAGGCACACACAAAGGAAGCACACTGACAGGTCTTCTGTTAACTCTGCTTTTAGTTTTCATTAGCATACTTGTGGTGGGAAGTCCTTGCTTGCTACACCTCCTGCAACATTACCACCTGGCACTGCCTAAAGTAGCTTCCTATTCTGATAAACACATGATCAAGCAATCAGGAACTGGAAACACTAAATCACATACATTAAAATGGATCTAGACAGTTAAGCCTTATACAAAATCACTTCCTGGAGAGAGCAGACCATCTTTTACTAGCTAAAACAAATCATGCCTATTTTTAAGTTATAAAAAATGTATTAAAAGTTAAAAGGAATATATTTCATTCAAAAGTTTAAAGATAGGAAAAATTATTTAAAAAGTCAACTACCCATTATTAAATAAAAACATTGCTAATATAGATTTTTAGTTATAAAGTTCCTTGAATTTCTCATTTCACAACATGAATAAAAAGTTTACAATGAAATGTGCTTTCACAGAACACCAATTTAAATTGCTCAATTGCTAACATGCAGTAAGCAATTGAGCAATTTAAATAGAAAAAAATCAAGCTTTATTTTTCCCTTTTGTGAAAGGCTGGTGTCACGCAAAGACGAAAATGTACACAGCAGTTAATAAACTAAGACTTCCTTGAAGTCCTTCATCTAAATTCACTATTGTTCTTAAAGAATACTTTATTCATGTTAATGTCCAAATTTCTCAGAAAGGAAAAAGTAATCAGGGTGGGAATAAATGTCTTAAATTTTTTTTAAGGCACTGTAATACTTTGAGTCAAAAGGCTTTAAATGTCGTGTTCAAATACATGTTTTTCTCTCATAAAAAGATTTTGCTATTAAACAGTTTATCAATTTATCTTTTGATGTGAACGCTAGCCCAGAAACACCGAATAGCTCAATCTCTTTCTTCTTGTTCCACTCCAGCAAAGCCTCTTTGTGCTTGCTCCTTGGGTGCCTCCAAGGTTCCTACAGGACCGAGCGACTCAGAGGTGAGCCCATCAGCTGCAGAAGGAGCACACCACTTTAGTTTCAAGGCAGCTTCCCGCAGCAGACGCCACGAGACAGTCTACGGATATTCCATAAGGGACCAAAAAGCCCTCATGCTTGTGAAATATATTGATCAAATCAAGAGTAATAGAAGTGGACCAGACCACAAGGCCATCTCATCTCATAGTATTTCAAAAGCTAATGGTATCGGAACAACAAGAAGCCTTCCCACACTCTCCAGATAAAGAAAAGGCTAAGCAGCAGCTGCAAAAGAACATCGCCGTGCAGCAGGCTGCTAGCACGCCAGTCTGCAGAGCGGTGTGCAACTTCCCCCTCCTGAGAGACCACAGAGGCCCGCTCCAACCCTTGAGGACTGTGTAACTGGCTCTGATTTACAATTAACAATGCCATGTCTTAAAACCAGTCAAGTAACTTTTAGTCTTTCTTGTACTTTCTCTATTAACAGAATTGCTACTTAAGGGAAAAATTATTTAAAATACAAATTTCCTTTTTTTTTATTAAAAAACTTTAATTTTCAAAAGAAATGGAATAAGGAGATGAGGGAGCTGTAATATATTGATAATACGTACTTCTTCATTTTCTTTCTATAATCATTGCTCTAGCATGAGAAGAATTTATACTGATTCAAAAATGCACCTGCAGTAGTGAGGCTCATTTCTCTGGTGCTGGACAGAAAGCGGCGCAACATGACCCCGACCATGCAAGTGTGGCAACAAAAGCACAATGATAACAGCACCACCTCATCAGAAGCCCTTCAGAGGCATGCCACAGAAACCTGAAGGGAAAACCGGACATTCAAGCTAAAAAGAAATTCAGGGTAAAGACAAATAATAAACTCAAGCTTCTTGTGCATGTCCTTAAGTCAGTTTGCTGAGCAACAGGGTGAGCTCTGTTCCTAACCTAGGCTCTGAATGTGAAGCACAACTTCAAATGGCTGCTGAGTAACTGCACAAGTTTCACTTTTCTTTTCGTTCCTTCTCTCAAAAGCACACAAAACCCATACATGTGAGACCTTTCCTGCATGCCAAGCTACCCAAATCATCTGGCGTACATGCAGCCGAAATTGAGATTAGATGTAGAAACGTCAAAAGCAAACTCTATGTGTACCTGTGTCTATGCAATACTAAACGTATCCCTCAAAAACTGTGTATCATTAGGAAAACTAGTGGGGATTTAAATAAAATGTACATGTTTGTTATGGCAAAGTCTTTTGTCATACAAAACTAACATCTTTTTGAAGTTGGCCTTACTTAAAACAAACTAAAACGGGTTAATGGACTTCATTTGCTTTGCTACAATTATAAATTATCTTCCATGATAAAAGTCTTTTTTCTCTTCCTCAGAATTTTTTTTTAAAGAACTATGCAACAGCTGCAGTACAATTTTTTTTCCTAAGGAGAATCAAATTACAGGAAAAAAAATGCATATAGATGGATCAAGTGCTGCTCTTGTCAGTGCAGTTGTTTAATCTCTGCCGTTTTTTCCTTAAAGGAACATGTCAAGGGTTAATCCTGTGACTCAGTCTGACAAAACGAGTCAGCTGGAGACAGGGCCAATTTCAGGCAGGGGTGCAGTCTGCACAGGAACCCTCAACTGTCATGCACTTTCTATTCTAAATTTTTTCCATCTACAATTGTACATAATTATTACATATTATTCTAAGATTATATAATCCAACTCAATACTGTCATCTAGTCCAATAATCTAAATAAATCACTAAGTTTTAGAGCAAGATGGGCATTATGATATACAAAGGCAGCATGATTAATGAAAATGTCAGAAAAACTTAAAAAAATACACCTTGTAGCTGTACATTTTTAATAGCTAACTAATGATTCCTGGTTGAAGGATTATCACATTTGACTGAATTTTCAAACATATTTTCCCCTCAAATGTTTCAGGATGTCAGGTTTATTGCTATTGATCAAGCAGAGGCCTAACCTACATAGAACAAGTTACACTGTGCAATTTACAGCTCTTTTTTGAAGCATTAAAAAGAAATGTTTTAAAGAGCAGACAAGGGTGAAGACTTTTGGGAAACTTCAGCTTAAATTCCAAGCTTCTTTACAAAAAGTGTCTTCTTTTTATGGAGTTAGACAAAACCTCTGGGAATGACCTATGTAGTATGTTGATATGTTTTATTACCTCATCTTTTTTTCTGTTGTTTGAAACATTCTAGCAGTCATTAAAAAAAGTCACGGCTTAAGCAAGTAACACAAACTTCTGGTCAGTTTTCCAACGAAAACTTTAACTGAACTAAATTCAGTTCAGCTACCAGTTAATTTTACTGCGCATTCTTCTGAAACAATCAAGCCAATATCTCCCTGTCCTCAAAAGCCAGCTTATTTGACTAGAAAAAATCCATAGAAATTTCACCATTATTTCTATGTGAATCAATTCTTGGAAAACAGACTTTCAGGGAAATAAATGAAATCAAACTTAAAAATTCACTATGATTAATTCCACAGATAAACTACAGTTCCCTCAAGGGTAAAACTTAGTGAAATAATTTCCTGGCTATAACGGAGGTAAGGGTGAGCGTATATTTAAGGGTATAATAAATGACAGAATATACAGTAGACAAATTCAAAACAGAAAAGCCCTCCTTCCCTGATGCCTTTTCTTTCTAATTGAGCTTGGACAAAAATGATGTGTGCTAAGTAATGTCTGCTAAATGTGTAAAATTGTAGTTAGCCTGCCAACTAAATCAGATACATCACATACCAAGCTTTATATCTAGACATCATACTGCAGATTTTTCTAGTATGTGCTCCAGTGCAAGAAAGGCAATCTGAGGAAAATGTTTTCTAATATCCTCATATTTTAGCATTTTTTAAAAAAATGTATACAGTACAGGGTCTACAGGGTCTCACTACACAGATCAGACTTGTAGTGATTCTCCTGTTTTCAGCCTCCCAAGCACTGGGATTACAGGCCCACGCCACCATGCCCAATCCCAATTGCCTCTCAGTGAGCCCTGGGGGCAGGGCATAACTGCAGGCTGGGGATCAAACCCCAGTCCCTGCACCTGCCTAAGAAGGCATATTTTTTTAAAATACAAATTTACTTTTATGACAAAATGAGTATATGAAAACTCCAGTGAAACAGCATATCCCTCTTAAACCAGTCCACTAACATTCAATGCATAGTAAAGATAACTGTGTTCTACAGACCTAAAAATCATACAGTATTTCCTATTCAATAGCCATTCTCATTCTGCTGCTCAATATATTAGTGTGTAATTTACAGCTCTTTTTTGAAGCATTAAAAAGAAATGTTTTAAAAAGCAGACAAGGGTGAAGACTTTTGGGAAACTTCAGCTTAAATTCCAAGCTTCTTTACAAAAAGTGTCTTCTTTTTATAGAGTTAGAAAAAACCTCTGGGAATGACCTATGTAGTATGTTGATCTGTTTTATTAGCTCATCTTTTTTTTCTGTTGTTTGAAACATTCTAGCAGTCATTAAAAAAAATTAAAAGGTTTCAAATTACTATTTTTCTAACATATGAAAATCTTAAATACCAAAGACCAAATCCTGTAAACTGTGCTTAGGTGATACTCTAAGGAAAAAACTCCTAAGGCTATACTTTCAGAGATCAGTTCTATAGTATGTTAAGGAAAAAACTCCTTCAGTTAAGCGTGAATTATGAGTGCCTGAGTATTTCCCAGTACCAGACTTGCTAGCACATGTTAATGATTAGTCTGAGGCTGGAGGTAGTAGTGCATGCCTGTGATCCTAGCTACTTGGGAGGACTGAGACAGAAGTATCACACTTTCACGGTTAACCTGGGAAACTTTGTGGGACTCTGTCGCAAAATAAAAAATAAAAAGTGTGAACACTATAGATTAGTGGTAGAGCAACCCCTGAGTTCAATATTCACTATCACAAAACTAGCTAAATAGTGGGCCGGCCAAATAGCTCAGTGGATTAAAACACCTGCAAGCAGGTGCAGGGGCTGGGGGTTTGATCCCCGGGCCTACCATGCTGGCCCTGCCCCCGGGGCATGCGGAGACTGCAATTGAGACTGGGCGTGGTGGCAGCGCAGGCCTGTAATCCCAGCTCTTGGGAGGCTGTAAACAGGCAGATCACTATGATTCTGATCTAGTAGTGAGACTCTGAACACCCTGTAGACTCTTCCCTAAAATACAAAAACAAACAAACAACAACAATAAAAAAACACATACACAAAAAACACCTACCTAAATAAAAATGACTCGGGATGCAGCTCAGTGGTAGGGTGTTTGCCTAACAACTGCAAGACACTGAGTCCTTTTTCCAGTGCTGCCAAGAAAAAATCAGTTTGAGTAGCACTACTGGTTACCTGGTTGCTGGGTAGGAATAACGATCATTACCACACACATAAAGCACATTTCTTGGAGCTGGGGGTGCTGCTTGGTGGTAGAGTACATGTTCAGCATGTGCAATGCTGCACATGTACTAGGGTCATCAAGAGGACAGAATGAAATGGACCCTCCAGGCCACATCCAAGGCACAGCAAAGACAGAGAGCACATTTCTAATGGTCTCTTGAGAAGTATCTCAAGTCTAAAGTGAGTTTTAGAAATGTTTAACAATTAACAAAATAGAAAATACTCTTCTGAATAGCCAATAGAAATAATTAGTAAATAACCAGCATTTTTAGGGGAAAAGATTATTTAATTCCCATTTTAACAGCTGTATGACTATATTGAGAAAATCTAAAAAGTTATATCCTCTGATGGAGAAGTCACATGTATCTCTTTCTCACATAAACAGTACTCCCTAACATCAACACTAACCAAAGCTTCACCTGCAAAGGTCCTAAGAGGCCCTATTAAGTACTCCTTCCAGTGAGACAGAAATATCATTATTGAGACTATGTAAAAGCTGAAGCAAATGGCCTGTTTCTTTTGCTCAAAAATGCAACATGACAAGCTAGTTCTCTGAAGTTAGCAGGAGGCCCTCTATCCAATTCTGAACCTCGTGGTTTTTCCTTCCCCATGTACACTATAGTTTGTCACTTCTCAATGACCACTTAAAATAACACTGTAAGGAGAATCATTAACTGTATTGCAACTCAACACTCTTCCTGCAGATGGCTCTATATTCATAGGAAGGCCTAGTCCCTCCCTTCCTCTCCCTCTTTCCTACCCTGCATGTTTAAGTCAAAACACCAAAGATCCTGTGTTTTAAAGCTCCTCTGTAAACTGATATTTTAAAGGGCTCTCAACAACATGGTAAGTTTTTTTTTTTTTTTTTTTTTAATGCATTTGGTTGTTACAGTGTCTCACTATGCAGTTAGGACTCATAATGACCCTCCTGTTTTCAGCCTCCCCAGCACTGGGATTATAGGTGTGCGCCACCATGGCTGGATTCAGTGGTTGTCTCAGCTTGCCCTGGGGCTATAGCTGGTGCAGCATGTGGTGCCGGGGATCGAACCACAGTCCAGTGCTTGCCGAAGCCTGCGTAAGCAGGAGCTTTAGTCTGCTGAGCTATCTTATGAGCCCCAGGACAAGGTTTTGAACTTGTTGAGCAATATGACAACAAAAACTGTAAGGAAATAGCTATTATTTTAAATCATCTGTAAAGGATAATTTTTGTGAACATTGTCCTGGGTTACCTTTCTCTTCAAGAGTATCAACCACCTTTTGTTTTTTCTTTGAACCTGTGCAACTTTTTTTTTTTTTTTTTGAGCTGGGAAGTTTCAATTGACAAGAAATGAAACAGCACCAAGATACTCAATTTTATTTTATATTTATTTTTAGAGTCCAGAACTAACCTTTTCATAGCCTAGTGTCCTAAGTATATGCAACCTAAAGCTCTAAATAACTTGAACACTGAGTTACTTCTGGTCATAATTTATATTTTGTTTCAGTAAAAATTCTTCTGGTGATATTAGTTTTTAATACTTCCTTTCTATCTTTGAATAAAAACTGAGAATCTAGCAAAATATCTTTCTTCACATTTATAATGATCAACTAAACAAGAAAAGCTAATTATTGCCATACTTCTTGGAAAAAATCATACAGATCACAAATTCATGAGAGGATTTTTTTTTTTTTTTTGGGCAGTAACGGAGATAGAGCTCAAGACCTTGTACTTGCCAGGCAGGTGCTTATGCCACTGAGCTATCTGCCTGGCTTTAAAAACAATGATTTCTTATTTATTTATTTTTGTATTTTAAGGAAAGGCCTACAGGGTGTTCAGGGTCTCACTACTAGCTTGGACTCATTATGATCCGCCTGTTTACAGCCTCACAAGAGCCAGGACTACAGGCGTGCGCCACCATGCCCAGTCTCAATCACCCTGTCAGTGTGCCCTGGAGTAGGGCCAGCATGGCAGGCCCAGGATTAAACACCTGGCCCCCGTGCCTGCTTGCAGGCACTTTAATCCGCTGAGCTGTTTTGGCTGGCCCCTGATTTCTTACTTCTAAATTCTGATAGCCATTCTCATCAAAACCCAAATATTTTATTATGAAAACATCCTAATGGCCTAAAAGAATTCCTCATTCACAGAAAGTACATGGTAGCTAATGACTACAACAGAAAGAATTCTTATATTCTGGGGAAATCTATAGGGTGGAGTCAACTCTAATAGGTATGTCTCATTCTCAAATTGCTCAAGAAAAAGATGCCTTCCGCCCTTTGTTTTTGCTAGGGATCAAACCCTGAGCATGTCATGTCATGAGTCCTAATTAAAAAAAAAAAAAAAAAAAAATGTTTAAATGTATCTTTAGTGATGTTGCAAGACACTGGTAACTTTTGATTTCAAAGTAAAATTGAGCTGGGGATATAGCTTAGTGGCAGACATGCTTCCCTAGCAGGCACAAGGTCCTGAGTTCGATTCCCAGTACCAAAGAAACAAACAAACCCCAAAACATGCCCTCTCCCCCAAAAAACCAAAGTGAAATCAAACGTAAGTCAGAAAACCTGAGAATGGTTTTGCTTATTTATTATTAATACTAGAGTTCACTTAAATTCATGGAGACTAACATGAAAAAACGTATTTTCAATGGATAGAAGATTCTCTTAGTTTTTTTTATTAAATATTAATTATATATCTGAAACATGATCAAAAAAAGAATCCTACTTCGGTTAAAAATGATTCTCAAGGGCTGGTGAGATGGCTCAGTGGTCTAAAGCACCTACTTAGAACAAGCTTAGCAAAGCAGAGGGACCGTGGTTCAATCCCCCAGCACCACATGCCAGCCAGCCCCGCCCCCGATGGGCTGAGCTGGCCACACACACACACACACACACACACACATAAATAAAAATTAAAAAATAAAAGCTAAAAAAAAAAATGATTCTCAAGCTACTGGAGACTGCCTATTTAGCTTTCACAATAAGGTTGGACTAGAATAAATATGGTTATTAGGCACACATACATCTAAGTTTAAATTAAAAGCAATATGT
>NW_004524602.1:18312741-18331387 GCF_000260255.1 Octodon degus
ACTCTAGTGATCCTCTTTTCAGCCTCCTAAGAGCTGGGATTACAGGTGTGAGCCACCATGCCCAGTCTCAATCACTTTCTCAGCATGCCCCAGGGTCAGGGCGGGGCCAGCAGGCAGGCCAGGGATCAAACCCTTAGCCCCTGCATCTGCCTAGGCAGGCGCTATAATCCGGTGAGCTATCTGGCTGGCTCTAATTGTTTCGTATTTGTATATTTGTAGTATTATCTATTAGGCTTTTTTTTTTCTTTCTTTCTTTCTTTTTTTTTTAAAGATAGGGTCTTGCTAGATCACTAAGATGAACAGTCTGGGCTTGAGTCTTTGTCTCAGCCTCCCAGTATACTAGGTTTATTGCGCTACCATGACTGGCTCCTGAGCACACTTTCAATGCCTTAAACTACCCTGCATATCATTACTTAATGTGATATTTAAATCTCTCAGTGAAATTCTGACACTACTTCACCTACTTTGCCTAGAGGCTCTACCACTCTCCTAGTCAGAAGCATTTCAGAATGTAGCAAGTCAACAGTTCTGGCTCATGGTCTTTTTTTTTGGTTGTATCAGGGATCAAAATCAGGACCTTGCGCTTGACAGGCAAGCACTTATTCCACTGAGCTATCTCCCTAGCCCTGCCCCATGGTCTTAATGATGAAGGGATTATACTTATAGGCTCTGAGTCTGCCGCAAGTTCACAAATTATGACTTGTGGGCCAAATGTGGCCTACTACCAATTTTGTAAAGCACGTTTTATTGGAACACAGCCACACCTACTCACCATGGATTACTTGTGGCTGCTTCAAGTTACAACACTAGTTTAGCAGTTTTAAGAGACTGTCTGGCCTACGAAGCTGAATACATTTACTACACAGCCCTTCACAGAGAAAGTTTGCTGCCAACCCCTGCCCCAGTCTAGCTCACTGAGCAACAGTAGCAAAGCAGGTTATAACAAAGAGATGAAGACATTCTAGTAAATTTTGCAGAAAACGTAATTTTTTTTAATTTTAATTTTTATTTTTTTTCAAAGTTTTACTGATAAACAGCAATGAGACAGTTTCAAATCAAATCGGAAGTACAGTTTCAACAAATAATACACTGCATATATTCTTCTTAGTGGTTAATTGCTGTACAAAGAAAACGTAATTTTTAACAAAATTATTTTTGAAAATTAATAACTATTGCATATTAGAGATGTACTGGTTTATGCATTAAAAAACTATAGCTAGAAAGAATAAAAATCTGAATGGCCAATATTTTAAAATTTGTATGAAATCTATATAATGAAAAAAAGAGTGAAATCAAAAACTATTTCAGGATTAGCAGTGTTTTTCAAATGCTAAAAATTAGTTTAAGTATGAATATACCTATATGGCATACTATACAAGCACAAGTTAACTTTCCAAAGTAAAATTATTCCTCGTTAAACAAAGGAAGCATTAGTAGGAACAAACTTCCTGTCATCAGCCAATTACAATGCAAATGCCGTCCCTTGCTTAGAATGAAGTCTATGGTGCCAAATATTCTCAGTGCTTAAAGCTTGCATTTCTTAATTTATTTTTTCTTGCCTATATTCAAAAAAATAACTGAATTAGGTATAAAATTTTAAAAACTCATGATTCTCCTAATGCTTCACTGATGTTGATATTGGCCTTAAATTTTAAATGCTTTCATAGAATTCCACAATACATTCTTTAAAAACCAAACAATTTAAAGCCAGGCATGGTGGCATATGCCTATAATCCCAACCCTCATGAGGCTGGGGCAGAAGGATCGCTAATTCGAAGCCAGCCTGGGCTATACAATGAATTAAAGGACAGCATAAACTACAGAGTGAAACTCTATCTCAAGAAAAAAACAAGCAAACCAACCAACCAACCAACCAACCACATAGACAAACAGACAAACAACATAAACTAATTTTACACACATACACATATCCCAGCTTTAACTGTATCTCGTTTGTGACTTCTCAAGATCTGAAATGTGACCAGATAAAGAGCTTAATAAACTTTAAAGGCAACCTTTGAGTGAAATTCAGCCATTTTCTTCTTTAGAAAAAAAAAAAAAAGGTCAGAAAATAACAAATTTCACTGTAGTTATACAACTTTATCAATATAAACAATCAGATTGACAGTACCTACTCAGTAGTTATTTTTTCTCCTGCTCTGACTTGAAATAACGTCTACTGGCTTTTTACAAAAATGAACATCTTATTTATTTATTTTTGTGGTACTGAGGATTGAACTCAGGACTTGGTACTTGCCAGGCAAGCACTTATTCTACTGAATAAGCTCTTAACTGAGTAAGTTAAGAAATAAAGGAAAAAGAAACTTCTGTCCATCTGAGAATGATTATGTGGGCCCCAAAAATGAACATCTTAACTAAGGTTTAAAATATTTTCCCAAAAGAGTTAAAGTCAATGTATTGTGGTGATCCATGCATACCCATGTTTACAGCAGCACAGTTCATTATAGCTAAACCTTGGAAGTGGCCTCTATGTCCGTCAAAAAAAAAAGCACACTTATATACAATGCAGCGGAACCCTGCCAATGGGATACACTTGAGTCACCTGTAGAATGGGTGCATCCTGAGGCCATAATGCTAAGAGAAATAAATCAGAATACAAGCTTCAGTATCACATGGCTTGTATTGTACAGCAACCCGAAATACAAATAAAGAGCAAAACAAAGGATAGATGACAAGAAACAGAGAAACACCTCTCTTGTAGGGAAAGGGATTAAACGATGAAGGGAAGGAAGGGGAAACAAGGGGCTGAAAAGAATTATGTGTGTCCTGGACACATACTAACTCCTCATAAGCAATGTAATCATTACGTACTGGAAATAAGTACTACTACTACTAATAATAAAACCTGAACAAAGTCTTATTTACATTAATACAATTCTGCCAATGTTATCAACACCCATTATTGTCAGCATAAACAGTGGCTATTTCATTTTATTGATGCATGAAGAAACCTTTCATTTAATGACCAAACTGACTGTAAATTTGGGATGGATCATATAACCATTCCCTTTATGTAGTGAGATTTTTCTGTAGTCTGACCTGTAAAGTCAAAGAATAAACTAACCATT
Source organism: Octodon degus (assembly GCF_000260255.1). Classification (NCBI taxonomy): domain Eukaryota; kingdom Metazoa; phylum Chordata; class Mammalia; order Rodentia; family Octodontidae; genus Octodon; species Octodon degus. Next base: position 18,315,831 of record NW_004524602.1, read on the forward strand.
TCAAGAATTTTCAGTAGTCTTCAAACAGAGACAGCTTATCTAGCAATCAGAAATGAGACATTCTTCAGTATGTACAGTTATGCATCTTTTGTGCTTATTTGCCCAAGGAACTAATACACAAACAGTATTTCAAGTCATGTTTCAAAATTAGAGGACTTGCCCATGGTTCAGCTGATGCTGATCGTGCACATAAATACTGCTTTTCTCAGAACCTCCAGATTTCTTCAGGGCTTTTGGCAACCGTCACCTTGGCTTCCTAGTGTTCGTCACAGCACACTAATCCCTGGGGGGCTAGGACACTTGCTTCTCATCTTGCTATTTTCAACTGGAGCTTATCACAGTCCTAAGAACTTTGTTTTGTTATTTGGTTGTTAAAACAAGGTTTCATTATATGAACCAAACTGGCCTTGATATCACTATATAGCTCAGACTGGCCTTGCACTCAGGGCAATCTTTCTGCCTCGGCCTCCCAAGTGCTGACATTATAGGTGTGTGCTACTAAACCAGCACGTTTTTCTTGATAGTTTAGCTAGCAATTTTTTAAAATCTTGTTTTTTTGTCTTTTTCTATTTAACATGTACATATGTGCCACATTATCAGATATGGTTTAATTGCCTTTGTTGACTGGGGACACCTCAGAATCTCTCCAATTATTTTGAGGTGTCCCTAAATTTCCAAATTCAATGCTGAATCACAATTCCCCCCCCCAAAAAAAAAGCTGATTGAGGGTGCAGCTCAGTGGTAGAGTACTTGGCTAGCATGCACATGTCAATAGAAGAATAGGTGCCATTTCCATCTAACCACAATAGAACTTTCATGAGAAAGCATAAATTTCTAGCTAGAATTGCTAATGCTAGTGCCATAGAACTCTGTACCTGTTGGCCTCAATGTAAGAAAAGTTCAAGTTGATATGCTTTATCTCAGACACAATGAAGTTCCTGGATGGGGTAAGTGGGTTAGATTTGAAAACATCCATATTAAAGAGTTTAACCAAGAAATCATAATAACAGCTTTTATGGAAAGATGTATACAAGCTTTGAAACACAAGACAATGACAGTTTGACAGTTAAGAAACAAAAATGTCATCAACTATGCATTGGACTGCCAACCAGTTAATATTCAGAACAGTGAAAACAAGCCATTTCGATACACAGGTAAGACTGCATGCTGAGAAGATGTTTTCAAATGCTACGGAACAAGAACACAACTTTAGGTGCTTGGGTTAGAAGGGCACTTTGGAATTCAGGGTTTACTTTCTGTAATAAGACTTCCTATGATTAAAACTGTGCTTATTTTTTAGTTTTGTATTTTCTACAGCATATAAAAATAATCTACGTTGGAAAATACAAAAGCCAAGTTAAGAAATAAAGAAAAAAGAAACTTCTCTCCATCTGAGAATGCTTAAGTGGGCCATAAATTGAGAGGAAAAATACACTCCAAAGAGCTCAGAAAGCAAAAATACTTAGTAAATATTCTAGTTAGCAGAATGTGATTCAACAAATTTCTTTTTTCTTTGCAGTTTGTTTCCTGCCAGTAAGCTGTCTGTAAATACTTTACATATACAAGTGTCAGCAATGGTTTTCTTTTACTATACTTGTCCTTTCTTTTGTTCTTAAGTTTTTCCTGCTTTTCAAAATAATATTGTAAAATGAAAAAAAAGAAAATATTTTAGGCTATAGTGACAGAAATTAGAAAAGTAAAGAATTAACATGTGCTAAGTACATCTGATACGTCAGCAAATGTTTGGTACGTAGGACTCAGTGACATTTGCGAGTGGCCTTAACATCACTCTTATGTACAGAAGCCTGAGGTGCAGAAGTGGGGATGCAGCTTAGTGGTGGCACTGTGTGTGTGTAGAAGAGGCCCTTTTTGGGCTCTTTAATACTACAAATACAAGCAAACAACAAAAGCCCCTTCCAGTTCAGAGAACCAAAGCAACTTCTCCAACATTATAAAATAAGAAGCTGAGGTCAGACAAAACTCACCATCTGCTTGACTAGGAAATACACTTTCTACTACAACTGCATCTTCCTTTCAGACACTGGTAGGTCAATGAAAAATAAATCTGATCAATACAAATGAAACTAACAGAATAAACTATGTTTTAAATTTAATATGCCAAGCAATATATTTTATAAGTAAACCAAGACATACAATAAGTTTAGCACTCAAAAAGAAAATGATCTTTCATAGTAATAATCTTGGCCCTACGTGTGGTTTAGTGTGTGTTACTTATGGCTTTGAGACTTTTAAATTATCTTACCATGTAGCATAGATGGTAATAATCTTATTATGCTAACATCTTAGCATAATAAGATGTTAAAGGTAATAGTTAATGCCACTTCCTCACACTGGGAAGTCCTGCACCTCTAATAGAAGACACCGAGGCGGTAAAAGATGTTAACAAATATGCTGCTAAAGCTTCCATAAAAAAAATTACTACAGGGGAAAATCTGCCCTCAACATCTACCCAGTCCTCAAGGCAGGATTAGGTCTAACTATCCTATGTCATCAGAGCACTCAATATGAGTAATCTGCTGAATGCTTATATTCACGGTAGGTTCTCTGAAGGTAATGATGTGTTTGTGCACTGGAAGTCAGGGGCACCCACACACCCTTCTATACCATGGTTGCTACAAAAGTCCACTGTCCACTCTTTCAACCTGCTAAGGCAAGTGAGTGGAAAGTCTTGTGCTTACAAACACCACTTTATCATCAGAACACGTTCACAAGACTTTTTAGTATGTATTGAGCCTGGCTAGTTTTCAAACCATAAGTACATAGCATTTTAGCCCTGAAAGGAACTTAAGATTTCTTTTGTGGGGTGGGGGGCAGAACCAGGGATTGAACTCAGGGCCTTGCACTTGCTAGGCAAGTGCTTATTCTACGGAGTCGTCTCCCTGGCCCAGGAATTTCAGATTTTGTACTACAGCTTCCCTACTGGGTGGGTAACTCCATAATGAAGGGCCATGCAAACTATCTAAGCAGAACTGGGCAGACCTGGTAGACCACACCATTAATCTTACTGACTATGCTGTTCTAACAATGTTCAAAACCCCTTCACTGCACATTCACCTACAAATCACACCTTTTAGTTGCTTTGTACAAAAGAACAAGATTTAAAAAACCCCAACAAGATTATTAATGCTTTGCATGTTCAGTAACTCTGCCTATTGTTTTTTACAGTAGTATGAACAGCGTGATACAATCTTTCAATTTCTTTAGTAATGAGACCATATATTTTATAGATTATATGAAAGTCCAAGGAAAAGCAGCAAACTACTGAAATCTAAACACTGGCGAATTTCTGGTTTTGGGAAGCATGAAATTATTCATTACCATGAAAAAGTAGATAAAGTTGATTTTCATTTTTATATCCACTTTTTATAATGCTTTTTTCAGGAAAAATATTCAATTAGAAGACTACAACTTTAATTCCTTATTTGTTTTAGACACAGAAGAACAGTCTCACAAATGTTCAAGTTTTAATCTAAGATATATTTTGTTAAACACCAAATTATATCTTCAATTAACACTCAGCGTATACTGAAGAAGCTAGAAAGCGCAGTGTACAAGTAGACGTGACTTATGAAATCCCCTACGGGTTCTCAAAGTTTCCTAAGGGTTCACTGGCTCTTCTTTCTTGGACACCTGAGGCAGCACAGAGTAGACATGCCAGTCTGATTAGGAATTTAGGGACACTGGTGATACCCACAATCCCTTTGTAGGCTGCTTTGTACATTTAGTTTTTGCTCTAAAAACACAAGAACTGTGAAGCACTGAGTATAATGCTTCTTAAGACTAACATCAGGTTAAGAAGAAACTAGATGAATTTTTCCTTTACTAACCTTTTCTCTATATAGTTCTATAAGTATTAATATGTAATTTCACTTTTATTACTTCCACAGAATTACAGTAATATACGGTAGGAAAATTGCATTGTTACATGTTTTAGCAGTTCTGTCAGTTTTAATATGATTTCTGTTAATCTAAGAGAAATCATCTGTTATGCTGTTGAACCATGTACCCTTGCATAGCACGCAACGTTAAAATGTAAATTGCCCAACTATTTTTAGCTGCTGTTTAAAAAAATTCCTGTCTTTGGGAATAATGATTTGAGGCATTGTGTTCATTTTGTTTATCAAGCAGCTATTCAGCCTCTAGTGGGCCCAAGTGCTGATGTAAGCAAAAGCTTTTCAGAACGCCTGCAGCTGCGATCCAACCTCCCAGGTAGGCTGCAGGTTCAGAGCACAGCTGCCCTAGGCTGCAGAAACGCAGACCCATCTGCAACAGAGTTTCAAAGAGGATTTCAAATTTGACTTTTCATGTCTCACACAAGAGAGAAGGCTGAAGAAGAAAATAGGCAAGAAGAAAGGCAAACAACCAAGAAGATGTTATCTCTACTTAATAAAAAATAAAAAGTTCACACCCATGCTGCACCTTCTAGATCACTACTTGCCAAACTGGATAGTCTATTCAGTCTCTACCTCCATGGCTAAGACTCACTCAGCACCACCTGCACCCAGGAGCTAAGAATGGCTGAATAAAAGCCCAATATCCATTTACACAACAAAGAGATGTGCCTCACAAGGCTTTAGGGCCTCACGTCAACAGCACACTCCTCACTTGTAGGTGGGTGGGGGGCACCATCCCTTTCTGTACAGATTTTTAAAATCAGAGGTGAATTTATGATATAGGCTCATTTACAAATAATTTTATTCCTTTAAAAGTGTATTTAATAGCACAAACTCCCCTGAAATATTAGATTATCACACCCATTAATGATTGTTCTACCAAACCTTTTCAACCTCCTTTATCAAAGCCCTTTATTCTCAAAGGACACATTTTTGAGCAAAGAGAGATCAACAAACTAGTTGCTTGAAAGCTTTCCCGATGCAAGGCTGAAGTTAGGAAAGGCTTAATGAAGGCTTTAAAATCCACAAGGGCTTCACAATGAACATCTGATTCGGTGATTTATGCATATTAATAACCTCAGTCCTACTGAGGCAAGCTGAGCTGAACGTGTCCTCCGAATCTTAATGTCTTCAGCTCCATTGGGATTATTACAAATGTAAATTTCTAAGATTCTCAGCTATTAATCTCTGTCTGTCCTCCTGTTCAGCAACATAATGACTAATTAAACATCAAAAGACCTGTACAGGAGATCTTCTTTGACAGCTACTGGCCTAGTCTTCTTCCCAAGAGGGGAATCAAATGACAGGAACATGGAATAAGAGCATAGGAGTCAAGCTACAAATCACTGCAGAAAAATCCAAAAGCCTAACATTAAATGTGGATTTATCTCAATCAATGATTTTGTTAAGCAGTGAAAAGTTATTATGTAAAGTATGTTCAATGGCACCCACTGCATGTACCCCTGTGGCGAGAAAGTATTTAGTATTTATTCAAAATAAAACTTAACATCAAATTTTAAGAAATGGGTACTTACAGAAGAAGGCAGACCAGGAGGCACCTTCCTTACTTTCTTTGCTTGCAACGGATCTGGTCATGGAAAATAGTACATTTCATTAATGTATTATTATATCAGAAAAAAGTCAGACTCAAATGAATAGCAAGTAATTTCCCTAGTGCTCTCCTTTTTTCTAGTGTGCCAGTGTCACCAGAGGAACATATGAAGCCTCATTTCTTTTAGGTGGATCCACTGCACAGCAGGTTCTTTAATGGTGACGCAGTCAGGAATACACACCCCACTAAGTTTAGGAAGAAAACAGCAAGCAACGCAAGAAAGCAAACAACAAACCACTAGGTGTGTATCTAGGAAGGGAATGTAAATTTCTTAAAAATCTGTTATGTGCCAGGTACAATACTAAGTGCTTTACATCACTTATCTATGTTTCACTTGAGAGGGGGTTTGGGGCAACAAGTCATGTACATAATATACTTCCTCAGAAGAGAGACAAAATTAGTGTCTGCATCACCTTTAGGTTTAAAAGCATATTTTAAAAAAGTAGGAAGTTAAAATTGTAACTTGTTAAAAATCTAAGTAAAATTTAAAGAGTGCAAAATTAAGGTTTTAAGCATGCCAGTACCTGCTACATGAACTACTAAATGTGGGCATTGGCATATACAATGACGTCCAGTATCAAGTAGGAATGTTTACTTTAGTAACATGTAACAATATGTTACTTTAGGAACATATTAACACTGCAATGTCAGCACTTCTATACTCAATTGTTTTGCGACAAGTCATGTACATAATATACTTTTCTTCAGTAAATAATCAGAAAAAGCATATTTCTAAGACATAATTTATCAATGTAAGTGAAAAATGAGTTATTTTCACATGCTTGGACAGCATCATGTATTTTAACTTTAACTCAGTTGAAAATTTAAGACGTGTACATCTTATTTATTATAAAAGTGGTAACAGCTTTCCAATCTTGCAGAAATAATAAATCAAATTCAGGATTTGCAGAAGGGTTCATTATTAGGGAGAAGTCACGGAGAAGGCTGATCTAAAGTCCAATATTTTTAAAAATTATGAAAACAAGTAATAAACAAATACAGCATTTTTGTGGGCCATAAATGATACATAATAAAACATGTGCAGTGGACTAAGCACCTACTTAGGCAAGCACAGGGACTGGGACTTGTGCTGCAAGCTGGGCTGGCCCCACCCCCGGTGCACTGAGTCCAGCTGTGATGGTACACACCTGCAATCCCAGTGCTGGGGAGGCTGAAAACAGGAGGATCACTACGAGTCCAAGCTGCGTAGTGAGACCCTGTACCAAATACATGAAATAAATAAATAAATAAATAAATAAAGCAAGAGTGTGGTTTGAGAAAGAATGAAACCCATTTAAATTTGAGCTGGTAATTCTCTACACTGGATATGCCAGGAGGCTACAAGCTTAAAAAACAACTTTAAAAGTAGTATGTGGAAAAACTTTATAAAATAGAATGAGGAAATAGCACTCATTAGCAGCAGTGTGTATTTTCTTAAAACAGGTATGACAAAGATAAACAACATCTGGCATGCTGTACACTTGTAAAGCTTTAAGGCAAAATCTTGGTTCTTTGTGAAGTGTTTCTGAAGTCAACTCCTCACAACCAACACAGCACTCCTTGAGTAAAAGTCATATTTTATACAAGCCAACCGCATTGCTCCCATCAATTTGGTGCTTAGCACTCCATTTGGGGGCCACTAATAGGAAATGTTGCTACTTCGCTGCTACCAGTTTTTCCCTGTCATATGAATAAGATGTGTTTTATCATTAGCTTCCACAATATGATCCCATATAAAACGTTTCATTTAAAATCAGGAGTCTGGGGCTGGGGAGACAGCTGGGTGGTCTAAGCGCCTGCCTGGCAAGTACAAGGACTTAGTTAGATTTCCAGTACCACATGCCATGCCAGCAAAACTTGGTGTGGTGGGGCACTCCTGTAATGCCAGCGCTGGGAGTCTGAGCTGAACAGGGATACTATGTCAAATAAGTAAGTAAATATCAGGAGTCTGGAGCAGCTGACTTTCAGGAGGCTGAAATAGTGGTTGCAAGGGTAAGCAGACGGGATGAAAGTGAGTCCCTTGTCCCACAGTGTGAGCTTGGGGAGGTCACTTAAGCGCTGAGCTCAGCGCCCTTGAAACACACGGGACTTCACACCCCTTCTTTCGTGCATGTCTTGTCCTGTAGTAACATATTTTAGTCATTATTATTAAGTTTATAGTAAAAGGGCAAAATGATTTATAAATTAGAACATGTTCTTTTTTTTTTAAAGTTTGAACTTTTTATTTATTTATTTTGTGTGTGTGTGTGTGTGTGTGTGTGTGGCCAGCTCAGCCCACCAGGGGGCGGGGCTGGCTGGCAGGTGGTGCTGGGGGATTGAACCACGGTCCCTGTGATTTGTTTGGCTTAGCTTGTTCTAAGCAGGTGCTTTAGACCACTGAGCCATCTCACCAGCCCCTAGAACATGTTCTTAAAGAATGTTGATTTCTTAAAATATCTAAATGGTTTGAGATGTAGAAATTGCTTTATTTTGCATGTTTGCTTTATTTTATCATCTTGTTCTTTTTATCTTTGGTACTGGGAAATGAACTCACGACCTGGAACTTGCCAGGCAAGTGCTGTGTTACTGAGCTACTTCCCTAGGCCCCTGGTGTACCCCTTTAAAGTTCTTCTAAAATGAAATTTTTATCAATAACTATAATGTCAAGAAGAATAGCTAAGCCTGAGAAATGACAATGGTCAGTCTAATAATAATCCATTAAGTGGTAATCACTGGAGATGGGTGGGATTCCTTGGGTACCAGGAGAACTACCATATTGTATACTCACCCTTAGTTAAATTACTTACTTCTCTGGGTCTTAACTTTTTACTTGTACCGTGAAGTTAAACAAGATGACCTCGGAGTCTTTGTAAAGATTATATACATATATATATATGAATATGAGAGAGAGAGAGGGAGAGCGGGAGGAGGATCATCCCTAGAAGGGAGGACTACGTCATAATCAAGATGAAGAAGATATAAGCTTTAATTTATAGAAAACTTGAATGTAAAATCTGGATTTTATGAAATAGCTCATTCTTAATGCCTTCAACATTTAATCTTTTTCTTCTCAAACTTTTAATAACAGAACACTTTTGTTTATAGTATACACTTACACAGTATACTCAAGGTATTTTTCTAGAGTAAAATTGATACATCTAGACTCAAATGGAACGTTCCTAGTTTCACTTATAGGTAGGAAACTGAAGAGGAGATAAAGAAATATATTCTACAACTCATAATTTCTTTAAAAACAAAAAGCATACTGGTCGGCATCATCAGGACTGACTGTAACAGGACACACATTAAATACTGGGAAACGCTCTCTGTGCTGGAAGTGAGTCTCCCGTGGTGCCTTTTATACACACCTTAAAGCATGTCTACAATTGGAGACTACAAATACTGTACCAAAATATATAGGCTTAACAGAAGTTAGATGAAGAATTCAATAGTCAACAAATACTTGTGTAACAAGTAACTATGACATAATTTTTTTAAAAACTGTGTTCAGCATAGGGTCTACAGGGTCTCACTATGTAGATCAGAGACTCAGAGTGATTCTCCTGTTTTCAGCCTCTCAAACACTGGGATTACAGGTGTGTGTCACCACACCCAGTCTCAATCACTATCTCAGTGCACCACGGGATATGCTGGGATCGACCCACAGTCCCTGGAGTTGCCTAAGCAGGCACTATAGTGCACTGAGCTATCTGGCTGGCCCATACTTTCTTTAGGTAGAGTATACTTATCTTAGAACCTAGCCTACCTTAAATATAAAAGGCACTACAACTTTAACTTCCTTACGTAAAGAATGTTTGGTAGGGACCACCAACAATTCTGACACTTAAACACAGACTGGGTAAGGTATCAGAGAATCTCTGAGGCCTGTTATAAATAGCAATGCAAAACAGACTGGTTTAGTTAGGTTATTATAGATCTAAAAGAAGGAAGCTTAAAAACATACAGGCAGGAGGGAAAATGACTGCTTCGTACACATAGGTTCCTTCTGAATGAAGCTGTGGAGCTGGATGGGAAGACAGCCATGCAATTCGGGGAATCACTGCATTTCATTAGGCTCCATTCCTTCATGCAGCTCAGTTTATGCTATTCTGATTTCACCCCAGTTTTTTTTTAAAAAAAAAAGGTGAAGCGGAAGAGGAACTGATATGTAGGAAACACTATTTTTTTTTTCTTGTCTCTTGTTTTCACTTATTACCTTTTTTTAAAAAAACAAACATTTCCTTGAGAGACAGTATGGCAGTAACTGGTATGACACGATAAGCAGTACGTATCTAGAAGACCAGAAGGACAGGCACTCCAAGCATGGCCCTGGTATTACACCTGCTATCTTCAGTGCAGTTGCTTAGTTCACAGGTATCAGTATAATAGTCAGGGTGAGAACCCTACCAATTAACTGCTTGTTTCATAAACCTGCTGAAAATTCTCAGGATCACTGCCTTACCCATCTTGTGCATATAAATGTATGGCTTTGCACCCATCATGTTTCCTAGCTTTTCAAAAACACTATTTTTGGGCAAAAAATTTTTGCTTTTGAGACAGTATAATCTAAGCTGAATTTGGATAGCCCAGCCTAACCATTCACTCGAGATCCTCCTAACCTCAACCTTTCAAGTGTTGTAAAAATCTTAAATTTTATATTGACTAAGCTACATACTCATTATGAGAATATATTCTTCTTGCAGACTCCGTTTTTCTGTTTACTGTGGGATTGTATCTACTGAATTAAGAATGATGTTGTACTGTTGAAATGAAAATACATACAAAACCATTTTGTAATATGTTCAACAGTATTTTAATTTTAGTCAAAGCCAAGGTGTTAATACTGTGACATGTAACTTTAGGAGGAAAAATTAAGTGTCAGTTTTAAAATTTAGTCCCCCACACAGAGAATGCTAAATAAAGCATTAAAATTGGTTGTTTGAGACTTGTTAAAATTATGGCTTAGAAAACAAATCATCATAGGTAAACCTCTAATAATGTCACTGTGTGGAGGCGCACGCTGCAATCCCAGCTACACACGAGGTCGAGGCAGGATCTCAGATGTGAGGCTCGCCAGGCCATGGGCCTCAGGGGCAGAGTGCCCGAGTTCACACACAGCGGTGGTGGTGGTGGTGGGATTAACACACATTTTAATATTTTGCTTATTATATATCTAATGGATATAGTTTGAAGTTAAAATGCTTGTGACCAGAAGTGTTTGGAATTTCAGATTTTTTTCTGATTCTGGAATATCTACACAGATATAATGTGCTATCTCGGAAATGGGACCCAAACCTACACACTAAACTCATTTATGCTGCACTTACACCTTATACACATGGCCTGAAAGGAATTCTTACAGAGCTGTTAGTGTGTCTATGTCTTCACTACAACCCACTTACAAGAGGTCAGGTGTGGAATTTTGTTTCATGTCAACATCAAAATTTTTTTACATTTTGCAGCATTTTGGGTTGCATATTTTTGGGTTAAGGATGGCCAAGCTTACATTTCTTATATGCAAGTAAGCCCTGAAATAATTGTTAACCAAGACACTGAAATGTTTCTAATTAAAAGCATAACCACAAATATAGGCTAACTGGGAACAGCAAAACAGTGAGGGCAGAAGGTGGGGGCACACAGGCTGCTCCTGGGGCACTCACCAAGTGTTGCAGAGTCATGGAGTGGTCTTCTCCTGGAACTGGTGGAAGAGAATGAGTAGTACGGCGTTCCTGGTTTTCCTGAAGAGAGTTGGGCTGGACTCCCAAGCCCCAGATCTTGTCTCAGAAGAGTGGACTATAAAACAAGGACACGAAAGCAAGTCACCTTTCTGCAGGTGAAAATCCACTGCTTCTAAATTACTAATGGCATTTTCAGTCATGTCTTGAATTTAGGAAGCACCCAATACTTTCTGAATCATATCAGACCATGGTTTTGGCCAATATTTTTTTCTTTTTCCCACCCACCCCTGCCTGCATTTTATTTATCATGTAGATCTATTGATCCTAGTGTTGAAATACTCCATATTAAGTATGTGATTTCACTCTTTAATCCTGAAGAATACCTTTGAAAAGTGGTCACCCAGACTTCAGCTGAATGCCTTCATGCTTACACAGGAAGTATGCTGTTCTTTCCTTTTCTTTCAGAGAGCTTTCAGTGTTTCAAGGCTGCCCATATTTCCAAGACTCTTGCTCTCTTTATTTACATGTCATGATACAGGCTTGAGAGTCTTTCTACTCATCTGACACTGTCCTTTGGACTTATTTTTCCTTTGTTAAAATCTTTTGTAAAGTGGAATGGGAGACAGTGTCTCACTGTGGTCCAAACAATGTAGAGCATTTTTTTTTTTTCCTGAGTAGTTGTCAATACCATATTCAAACAACCTATTCTTTAGATGGTGCTGAGAGGCTAAGAATGATGGCACTTCATGGCTCCACGCTTCGCTGCACATGCTGCCGTCTTGTCCCTTTCCGTTGTACTACCAGACTTAACAGCTCTCTCTCTCTGATAAAATTCATCTTGTTCTATGTCGTCTACAGCAATCATCCATTCCTTTTTCAGATTCTGAGTCTATCAACTAAGGTATATGCTGCCCTTTCTAGTGTGCAGGAATCCAAAACTGTGATTAGAAGAAATCCATCATGACGATGGGGCTATGCACAGAGCCTGTGACCCAGAGACAGACTGTCAAACAGTACCCCTACTCAAGAGTTCTGGCATCTAAGGTGAAACGGATTACATGGACTGGAGCGGCAGCAGAGGAAAAGGCAATCCCAAAGGGAAAGCACGCTGAACACACTGGAGGGACACTCTCAAGGGAGCAAGATGAGTTTCCTCTAGCGAAGCATGCAACACCCTTGCTGTGGTCACTGCACTCAGTGAGCTGTCCTTTGATCGAATGTGCATCATGAAGACACTCAGAAACAAACTGCAGCTTTGGTCAGAAAGAATTAGAACTCTGGCACAGCAGTCATAACAACCTAGCCCCGCCTGCATTCATCTTTAAATAACACTAGGGTGGAATTTATGCAAGATAAAACTACTTAAAAGCCTTCAATCAATAAGATTTAGTTCACGTATGTCATAAAATCATTGTCGCTAGTTTCAGAATGCTTTCACCACCACAGAAGGAAGCCACATACCCATCCCTCAACTACCACTCACTGAATCTTGCTTATCCTATGGCAACCAGCAGCTGCTGTTTTCACAAATTGCCTATTCTCCGTATTTCACATAGTTACAAAAGACGTAACCTTCTGCTTCTGCCTTCATTCACCCAGCAATAATGTACATGAACTTCATGTACCTTGGTACAGGCATTAGTACTTCTTCCTTTACACGGCCGTTTTGTCCACAGTTACTACTGTTTGTTTGCTTCCTTTCTCAATACGGCCATTCTTTTTTCTTTGCTTTTGAGACAGGGTCTCACTGTGCACTTGCTACGCAGCCCAAGCTGGGCTCTGAACTTGCCGTACTCCTCAGTCTCCCAAGTGCTGGGCCTATGCCAAAATTCCTAGAAAGACAGCTGAAGGAGCATTTTATTGTGGTTTTGATTTGCAATACCCTAATGACTTACAATATGAAGCAACTTTTCAGAGGCTTTATGGCTATAAAAAGATCTTTGAAAAAATGTCTATTCAAGTCCTCTGCCCATTTTAAAATTGGGTTATCTTTTATTTGTTGAATTTTGAAATTGTAACTGGGGATGGTGGATACTGGAGATTAAAGCCAGGTTCTCAACAATGCCAATGCAAGTGCTCTACCACTGAGCTACACACCTCCCCATCCTCCTTTGAGACAAGGTCTTACTAAGCTGCTTAAGTTTATGAACTTGTGACCATCCTGCTTGAGCCTCCCAAGTATTTGGATTATAGTATGCACCCACTGTGCCTATTAAGAGTTCTTCGTTTGTTCTGGATGCTAGGCCACGATTAGATATATGATTTGCAATTATTTTCTTTCATATCTGTAATTTTTTTTACTTTCTTAATAACGTTCTTTTAAATGTCTAACAGTCTTTTAATTTGATGAAGACCAATTTCCTTTCATTCTTTGATGTCATATATAAGAATTCACCAAATCTAAGTCCATGAGGATATGACCCTGTTTCTCCTCCAAGAGGTTTATAGCTTCATCACATAATTAAGGTTTTGATAAACTGTGGTTCAACTTTTGTATATGGTGTGAAGAAGTTCTAACTCCTTCAATCTCCCACTGTGGATATGTGTCTGCACCAAGACCATGTGTGTATTGGTGGACTTCCTGAAAAAATGACTAACTACAATTTCTGGGCTTCCTTCTGGAGTCCTAATTCTATCTGAAGTCTTGTTACGTCTACCCAGGGCCATGCTGTGGTTTTTAGTCAAGTTTGGGTAAGCACTCCAGCCAACATTGCCTTTCTTCTACAATATAACTTTTGCTATTTGGGAATCTTTTGAAACTTGAGGAACAGTGTTTCTATTTCAATTTTAAAAAATTGAAATTTTGATAGGAATTACACTGAATATGTAAACTGCTTTGGGAACTACTGCCATCCTAACACTATTAAATCTCCCAAAATGTTAATACTGAACATATTTTCACTTATTTAATTTTTTTGCACAATGCTTTGCAGTTTTCAGTGTCATATCACATGTTTAAAATTTATACATTTTAATTTCTATGTATTTTAGTCTTAGTTTATTACTGGTGTATAAAACTAATTTTATGTGTTGATCTTACATCCTATATTTATTAGTGTTAATAGTTCTGTTGTAAACTCCTTAGGAATTCCTATATGGTAAGAACTTATGTGCAAATAGGAATAGTTTTACTTCGTTTTACGAGTTGGATGCCTTTTGTTTCTTTTTATTTATTTAATGTATTTGGTACAGGGTCTTACTACTGAACTTGGACTCATAGTGATCATCCTGTTCTCAGCCTCGCCAATGCTGGGATTACAGGAGTGTGCCACCATGCCAGGTCTCAGTTGCTGGCTCAGCACACCTGGCACGGTATGTGGTGCCTGGGATCAAACCCTGGTCCCTGCACTGGTCTAAGATAAGCAGGTGCTTAGTTCACAGAGCTATCTCGCTGGCCCACCTTTTCTTTTCTTTTCCTTTCTTTCCTTTTCTCTCCTCTTCTCTTTTCTTTTCTGTCTCCCTCCCTCTTTTCCCTCCTTCCCTCCCTTCCTTCCTTTCACTTTAGTACTCTGGCTAGAATTTTCAATACAATTTTGAACATAAGCAGTGAAAACAGTCTTGTTCCTCACCCTATAAAAACTAGTCCACTATACTGTTACTGTGGAGTATGATATTAGCTATAATTTTTTCATAAGTATTTCCAAGTTGAGGAAGTTCCCTTTAATTTCTAGCTTGTTAAATGTTTTCATAAAAACTTTCAATTTTTGTCAGATACCTCTTTGTCTACTGAGATGACCATATGGTTTCTATCTTCATTCTAGTAATGTGGTGAATTATACTCACCAATTTGCATTTGTTATACAACTTTTGCGTTCCTTTGCACAACCCAACTGGTTGTGGTGTATAATCTCTTCAACAATGCTGCTGCCTTCAGTTTGATTTTTTTTTTTTTTGCTAATATTTTTGTAAAACATTTTTGCATCAATATTTAGAAAGTCTGTCATCTTCCTTTTCCTACACACCAGTATCTCTGGCTTTGGTATCACTATAGTGCTACCTTCTAAGAGTAAGAAAGCATTTGGGACACTGCCCTCATTTCTTCTTTAAGTAACTGGTAGAATTCCCTTGTGAAGGTATTGTGTCTTGGGCTTTTCTCAACTGGGGAGATCTTATTAATGACTATGTTTTGGCTGTTTTTAAATTTTCTATTTCTTGAGCCAATTTTAATAATGCATATGTATTTTCAGGTGTTTGTCTACTTTATTAAGATTGTTTAGTTGTTGGCATTCAATTGACCAAAATATTCACTTATAATCTCTTTTCTGTGAAGTACAGTGTAATCACTCATTTTCACTCATGATGTTAGTAACTTGATTTTGCTTTTTTCCTAGTCAATCTAAGTTTCTCAATTTTATTGATATTTTTGAAGAAATA
>NW_004524602.1:18331487-18333329 GCF_000260255.1 Octodon degus
GTATAAAAACGAAATATAAGAATTAAAGCCATGTGTTATGTTGAGCTGTAGGGGACTCAGGTCAACAATTTCTGACATTGCCAGTCAAGTGGAAGACCCAATACTATTATGGGCTACTGGACTCTTTTAGAATATTTTGCTGAGCTTACGTACCTATAATATTCAAATAACAGAACTTAACAAAAAAAGGGGATACAGATGAATGTCCACTCTGTATCTGTATTCAAAGTGGTTACGATAGATATATAGTTACATTCTCTTAATGAATAGAGGGATTTGTTCTAATGGTGTTCATTAATAGGATATCATATCCGCATCTTGTACAGCAATTAACCTCTAGGAAGAATATGTAATGTGTTAATTATTGAAACTGTCCTACCAATTTGAAAAAAAAAATAAAAAAGATACGTAAACTTTCACGTGAGTAAAATTAAGATAGTTAACTTCTTCAAGGATGTGAAGCGATGGTGAAAACAAAGAGGCATGATAACCTAAAGTACATTTATAGAATTCTTAAAGTAGACTACATTAGAAGACCCTGATGTACTGCAAACAACATGAATTTTGGAATTAGTACCCTGTGTTCAAATACTAATTGAATACCATGGCAAGTTATATAACATTAATGCATTCGTTTCTTCTTCTTAAACCACTTACCAGAGTATTTAAATACAGGATAACCAAACATTGCTGATTTTTGTCAATTTTGATAAGATAACGGAAATATAAAATTGATAATCACATCAAATTTATTCAATATAAGAGCTCACTAGTTGAAATGACACCTGCCCAAGCAACACTTGGAAGTCATTATGTAAACAAACATGCTGCCCAAGTAGCAGCAAGTAACTGGGAGTAAACTGTTCAGAGGTTAAATGTATATGTCACTAACAGTTCACAGGTTCCTGGTAAAAGTAAAGCTTAATAATAAAAGCAGATGACTTATTTAAAGAAAACCTGTTTCATTTTTTCCTTTCCTTATCAATAACCACATTTTAAGTATCACAAAGATGAAGGGTAAGTGGTATTTTAATTTCCTATTTCCTAGATAAACCCTTTTGAGGTAAACAGGTAATAGGTAACTCAAGGTTTCACGAGACCTTTTCTCCCCTCAATACTGGCTGAGTTACAAATCCCAATGGCTACAGCAGGACAGCATGTTGGAAACAGGCAAAAGAACAGAGGCAGAAGTGACAGACCCCTAGAGAGAGGCTTGACAATTAGAGGCTAAACCCAAAGAACAGTGTGACAGAGTCAAGCTGTATCAATCCAGATCAAGAGTAGTAAAATGTCAACTTATTCTCAAGTGAGTCAGTAGATGTGTGTACTTGTGTGTATAAGGCCACACACTGCACACAAACATACACACATAAATATAATGAGCAAGAATAAAAGGACTACGTGTACACTAATTTGATGAGATGTTAAATGATGAGTCTTAGTGAATATAGCCATTCATTATACATTTTTCCACTTTTCTGTGGGCTTGAAATTTTTCAGAATAGAAATCCAAAGAAAAGAATAGACACTGAGGATTCACTAGATTACTGACAAATGCAACATCTTAATAAATGTCTACAATAATTTCACCTAGGTACGTTTAGAAAGTATTTTCCTTGGTACAACAGGATTTATGTAAAAGTTAAGGAATATAATCATTATTTATAAAATTATTTTTAGTATATGTCTTTAATACATAATAAATACATTTTTGTGGGGAATTGATTATATCTTGACCCGTTTTATTTCCCTTCCTTTCCCTTAAGATTAACTTGAAAAATGTAAGAGATTTATAAATGGATTTGTGGATTACTACCCTAAACAATGAATTACGTAAGGAAT
>NW_004524602.1:18334479-18336370 GCF_000260255.1 Octodon degus
GCAGGGTAGCAGGAAACTCTCCGCACACTCACCGGACCTGGGCTAGGACTGGGTCTGGGGGCTCCCGGAACTCGGCGGAAAATCCTACTTGGCGGGCGGGTTGGGGGAGGCACTGCAGAGTGGTGGGGGGTGGCCCGAGGGGCTGGGAGAGGGTCCGGCCCACGCTGCGCCTCGATTCTATTGTCTTCTATTCCTTACTTTATTCTGACCTGTATTTCTTCTGTTGGCTTTCAATTATTAAATTGATATTTCTATTCTATTGAATTACTGTTAATTTTTCTAGTTTCTTAAATTATAAAGTTACTGATGTGAAATCCTCTCTCTGTGTTTATTATTATTATTTTGTACAGACATGGTCTTGCGACATAGCTCAGGCTGACCTAAAGCTACAGTCCTTCAGCCTCAGCCTCCTGGGCCCTCCTGTGTGCCTGATATCAAAGATGCATGCCACTATGCCTGTAATAGCTTGCAAAGCTTACTCAACAGTGCTGAAGCACCCATGAAGTAATTAATGTGCTAAACCAGTCAACGGCTATCACACCTTCAGAAAGACTCATAGGAAGGGTTTTATTTTTATTTTTTTTTTTTTTACCATCAGAAAGTAAATTCTGCTTTGAATGGAGTTGATGTATTCCTTTATAGAACAGAAAAGCAGGGAGAAGAAATTTTTAATCATTAGATGATATGACATGCACAGGAAAAGACAACACAATATCAATGTAATTATTTAACATGAAATACACAAATTCTAGCAGATAAAATATTCAAAAGGCTGGGAGAAAAATGTCTCTACCTTAAACTCCAAAGAAATGGTCAGAGTATGTGATCTAGGAGTCCTTACGCCTACCATACAGCTTACACTGAAACTTCCACTGTCACACCTGTTCAGCATTTCTTTCTTTTATTTTGCCTGTTCTAACACATGCATCATTCTTAAAATAATGAAATCGTATTTTGACTCATAGTATATTAGATGGAACATATTATTTCCACATGCTTAAGAGGCAACCCTTCATGGGTTATATATATTTTTGTTTTCCTATAAACATAACTAGTCTTTCAAAAGAATATTCCTTGCTTAGTACCAAACTGTCCTGCATTGATGTTTTGAGGCACCTGCTATACTTACTACATCTTCATTTTCTCACATGGAAGACATATAGGAAGCTGTTCAATGAACATACCCACCCCACACACACCCAACAAAAGGGCAATCACAGGTCACTTCTCATTGTTCCTTACGTTTGCTGGTATACAGACTTGTATAAGCACATAAGACAATGGCCTACAACGGGTCAAATCACAACCTGCAAATCAAAGTGAGCTAGTTTTTGAATAGTTTTCTTGGAATACAATCTCATCTACTCATTTATATGTTGAATATGGCTTTTTTCATTCTACAATGAAGAGAACTGCAACAGAGTTTATATAGTTTGAAGCCTAAAATATTTACTATGTAATCCTTTTTGGAAAATACTTTTCGATTTCTAATGTATTGCTTTGATAGTGGAACAAAGGACTGAGTTTGAGGAAGGGTGAAGAAAAGCCCATTTGAGTAATAAGGAAAGATACATAGAGCTACCGAGCGCCGACAGAACCTACTGGTCCCAGCCCAGGCCCAGCGTGGGTGAGACCCTATTCCACCTCCTTGGGACGCTCCCCACCACTCTGCAGCACCTCCCCCACCCTGCTGGCCAAGTAGGAATTTCTGCCACATTCCAGGAAACCCCAGACCCAGTCCTAGCCCAGGCCCAGTGAGTGTGTGGGAGAGCTTCCTGCTACACTGCGCCTGCAGAACATGCTGGTCCTAGCGCAGGCATGGTGTGGGTAAGACCCTCTTTCACCCTCTTGGGACGCCCCCCATCATTCCATACTACCACCCCCCCACACA
>NW_004524602.1:18345164-18351277 GCF_000260255.1 Octodon degus
TTTTTAATTATAGTGACAAACTCTTCTCAATATACACACATACTGATCAATAATGTCAAAAAAAGAGGGTATATTTCACTTAGCTGCAGTAACTATTGCACCTGCTTAAACTGTTTCATGATCCATACAATAAGGCAAAGTAAATATTGGAGATGATGATCTTTTTTAACAAATAAGGTCATATTTATTCTGTTAACCGAAATGAATTGTTTAGTGCTATATGAAATGAAGAGAGTTTAAGACATAGTTTTCTCTGTAAGAACTTGGAAAGATTAGAAAGAATCTAATCTTTCTAAAATATTAGAATCTTTCTAAAAGATTAGAACAATAATTTTATAGTCATAAACTCTAAGAAACAACATCTAATAAAGCTATGAAAATATGACTCAGAAAACCAAAGGCTAAATTCACCTAGTCTACCAGTAAATATCATAGCTTTCCTTTATTTGATCTTTCAAACACTTACCAAAGCTATTTTTCTTCTCCTAGAATAAAATTAGATATAGCTCATATTATTGATTTTTCTGCCTGCCTAAAACAAATGAGAAGCATTATTGATTAGTACTGATCTTGTCCTGGAGGTATCTTAGACAAAAAGCACACAAATATTCTGGAGGATACAGATGAGGCAAAGCAGTTTTATTTTGCTGAGTTGTCTTTTCAACTCTGAATTACTACTCTGAAGTGACATAACTCATTTCCTAATACACTGTTAGAAAATCTTTTACAGTCATCTAGAACGTAATTTGTAAATATCTCTCTCTCGCACACGCTCTCTCTCTCTCTATCTATATCTGACTCATCAATCAAAATTTCTCCCTGAAATGCTGACAAATATAGCCTGGATCAGTGATGGTGAATCTCTCAGAGCGTCCAATGATAACAGCCAGTTATCACCACCACTGAACTAGATTATTGTAGCAAGACTTACTGTAACACTTTGAATTATCTACAAGAAGCCTATAGCCTATAAATTAAAATTCTCATTTTTGTACAAAGAACTTCAATGACCCACGTAATATATATTTTAAGTTTTCTCTCTCTTTAAGAGAAACACTCTTTCAAATGTGAACTTCAGAAGGCTATTTAGTGTTAAGTCTGGCTGAAAGATAAAGTGAAAGAATAAAGTGGAGTCTTGGCTAACATCATTTATTAATGTGAATTCTTGTTAATTATATTGGGAGACACTCTAAATGTGATTTCACATGAAACTAGAAGAATGTCCTATGTAAAATGGTGGTGTTCAGTAGCTAGAAGAATTCACAATTATACTAAAAAAATGTAGGTGTTCACTGTCCTTAAAAGAGAAAGATATCTGCAGTCTTTTTTTTTTTTTTTTTTTCCAGACAGCATCAAAAAGTGAACTGATTTAACCACATTCAGCTGATAATACAGCAAGTGGGTAAATAATTCATGCTATAGCATGCTGAATGAACTGAAAACAAAGTTGGTTGGAAGGAGGCAGAGGAACTTTGTCTTGTAAGAATCAGAATGGAGGGGCTCTATAATCATCTGGCAAATGCTCAATGCTGTATCTGTGATTAGAAATGTACGTGACAGGAACTCCAGGGATCTTCCAGATTCTCCATTTAAGGTCCCGGTCAACCATGGCCACGAGGTAACACTTGTGCTGAGTTGCTCTCTGCACTAAGCAGTCGTCTGTGCAGGTCCCTTTATGTGTGCAAGGTAATCGTTCAAACGGTGGATCCTTGGCAATCCTTAGGGCCACTCAATACTTCTGTTCCAATTTCTCAGTTTCTGCCATTATACAATCAGTTATACAAGGGATACACTTAGCATACAGTCCACCACTGATTGTACCAAGTCTATTTGGCTTTGATGGAAAAATTGATAAAGCTGGCATCAACCAGGATATGATAAAGTGGGTCCAGCTGTGTTATGCAAGAAAAATAAGCAGGAAGGATGTTGGGGGACTTCTCTTTCCTTCAGAGCACTGGGATCTTTCTTTTCTTTATTTTTAGGTTTTAATCTAGCCTTTTCTTTGAGCCTCTCATCTCTGAGACTAAACATTCACTACACGGTCGCATACCTTCTTGCTTTCCTTTGTTTCCCCATGTTCATGCCGCTATCCTGTTTCTTCCAGAATCTGTCTGTAGTCTTGATAAACAAAAACTTATTTTCCCAGAACTGTTTTTTAACTATTAAACAGACTGATTCAAACACTGGCTAAATATGCTTTGACATCCAATCATAAATTCAGGTTCAATAAAAGCCTAACTGACCACTTATCAAAAAATTTTGCATCATTTTATGATTAAAAATTTGAAGCACCAACTTATTGTTAATTTTCTAAAGACTGAGAATGCTGTCAGATATTCCCAAAATTTTATGAATGCACAAAACCTGTATAGCACACACAGCCTACAGATTTCTTAATTTCACGCCTATTTTGTATTCCTGAAATGGTGTGCAGTTTAATACATGAAGGCAAACAGCTGTTCACAAGTTGCCTTTTTCTGAGGAGTGAGTGTGCTGAATTAAAGTGATAAAGCATAAAACTTGACTATAACAGAAGACATATACTATTAGGCCTCCTCAGTTCAGTCTTTATGTTCTAGCACCATGTTTTTCTTTTGTTACTGATGAAGAGACAAGCTATCCTTAGAGCAAAGTTAGCATGGTGGTTTTGCGATTTCTCCTTTATTTGCAATTCTTGTAATTAAAATCACAGCACAGTTTAGTTCTAAGGCCATTTGAAGTTTCAAAATAATGACAGACTTCAAGAGTGAAAGAAGTCTCTAGTTACAATCAAATAAAAACCTCAGAGGGCAAGGGGAATGTTGGGCAGACAATAAATGCTGGCCTTTAATAAGGGACTGTATCAGTTCACTGTTAATTTTCTATGAATGATTAAAAAAGACTAATAAATTTTAAATTTGGAAAACACTGACATTTGCACAGTAATTATAATGCTAATTCATTTACACTTAAATTTCAAGGATATGTTAGCAATTATCAGCATGCTGTTAAAGAATTGTATCCTGAGAATCTCATTAGATAGTGATGCAAACTACAGTTGTTACCATTCTGAGAACAAAGGAATCTTGAATGAGTAATCAATAGCAACTGGCAGAAAACGAGACACTAATTATGATCCTCCAGCGTTCTGTCTAGGACAGGGTTTCACTAAGCGCTTTGTGCAGCATGAGTAGTTCCCAGTCATTACCAACACTCTGGACAATGTGCTCACCCAGGGGCGGGGCTGGGAAGAAAGCAAAGGGAAATACAGTAAACCCTGAGGCCTTCCATCTTTCCTGGCTCTAGGAGGACACACTAACTACTACCAGCCAACTGTCATGATGGCTCTTCCACATGCCCCAAACCTTGCAATCCCAACGTGGTTTCCTGAAACTGAATTGTCTGTACTTAGTGTCATGCAGGTCTGGGACAATAACAACAGTCATGCACCACAGGCATCCAGTTAGCACAATCTGCACAATCTTTCTTGGTTTAAAAAGAAAACACTGTTTGTTTTTGGTATTTTTAAAAAATTTTACTGTATTTTTTTGGTTGAATTGTTTCTTAAGAGAGGTTTATTTTTCAAGTTTGCAGACCAAAAACTTAGAGAAAACGAAGGGCTACAAGGATAGCCAATATTGTGGCCCTAACCCTTCAAGGTCAGTGAGGACTCAGGACATAAGAGAACCTGTACTATAACATCCTGTAACTCAGTGGTGTCCCAAATTGTCTGATCAAGGAGATTATGAGGCCACAGAGGAAAGTGATTGATGATGTATAGTGGGTCAAAGGAGAGTCATCTAGAGAGAAAACATTCTCTCAGGCTTTCACAGAGAGCAAATTGGTCAAGCAATGGCCCTGACTCATCCAAATGGCCGACACTGATAAAGGATCTACAAACTGTGGTACAGGGTTTTAGACTAAATCCTGAGGCGATTTGACTGAACTTGTCAGATTAAAAAGTTATACTTTTCGTTACATTGGTCTGCAACAATATGCAATATATTAATCATTGTAACTGTCCTACTAACCTGTTTTGAAAATGTCTCATTGCTATTTCTTTCTCAATAAAATAAAAAAATAAAAATGAAGTTTGCTATTGAGTTATCTAAACATAGTAATGTAGCAGTGTAAGTTTTCCAGTCTTATCTAATTATCATTAAGGGACTAATTTTATTATTTTAATATTTCTTTTTCACTGTGGTTTTGTTAAGTCTAAATGAAGTGCCAGTAATGAAAAGATATTGGAGTAGGGAATCTAGGATGCAGGTCAACAAGGAAAAATACTGGGGCCAGGGAGATGGCTCTCTAAGCACATCCCTGGCAAATGCAAGAGCCTGAGTTCAATCCCCGGTTCCGCCAAAAAAAAAAAAAAAAAAAAAAAAAGTAAAAGGAAAGCTGTATTAAAAAAAAAATATTTTGGAAATAAAAGAAATATGAAGAACAGCTAAAAGTCAGGCCTTTTTTCCTCAGAGTAGTGCTGCACCCTTGATCACTATTTGGTGGCTTCCAGTTTATTAGACTGAATAGCTACTGGGTTCTCCATATCTCAACCATGAAAATGCCATTGTAAACAGACCTGTCTCTGATGCTACAATCCTACCTAATAAATACACCTGCATAATTTCTAGTGTATCTTATCAATTCTGTTCCTCTACAGAACTCTTAACCAGTGTGCATGTTCTTTCAAGGCTTCAGGTCTTAGGTCTTTAGAGCACATAGGTCTTTCATTCATTTTGAATTAATTTTTTTTTTTTTTAGTTTAGCATGAAATATGCATTTATTGGTAGGCACTTTATTTAAAACTGAAATGTATTAAGAAAACCTCATTAGGAAAGTGTTTGTATTTTCATATACATGAATTTCATTACACTGTCTTTTATGTAAGGATAGTTATAACATTAAAGTAATATTTAGAACTATTTAAGAGACTATGGTTCAATGTTATAATAGAATATTGCTTGACTATAAATAAAAGCATTGACTTAAAAGAGGATGGTTTTTTTTTTAGCTATCATACGATGCCGTTTAAACAAATTATAAGTCAACAATATAGTATAAATCTTACAACAAAAATGAAGATTAAGCAATATTCAGAAAATTAAATACTAAAGTTAAATGTTTCAAAACAATTGAACTAAGAAAAAGTTTTCATGATAGCAAAGAAGTACTAAGAGTAAAACATAAGATAAATACTGGAATGGCAAATAAATGACCAGCATTTCTACCAGTTTGAGGATAGGACATCGCACAAGTTCTAGTATGTTGTGGACAAGCATAATGACCATGACAGTTATGAGTGGCCAGGCACACTTGTGGGACTGAGCTACAGCTATCTCTTTGACATTCACCCTAAAGACTCAGGTGGAATCATGACCCATAGGGTGGAAGAGAAGTCCATTTGTAGAGTGTGCTGATGGAAATATTTTGCTGCTGTACACAAAAGAATAACTGAGGGACTACTATTGTATACCTCTTATTCTCCTGTGTTTAATGGTCTGCCCTACTTGGTGGGTTCTTTCCATTCTCATTCATGGGCTGTTATCAATTTGCTCCCTCTCTAGAACATCATTTAGTAGTCTGTGTAGGCTTGGCTTTGTCATCATGAAACCCTAAGTTGTTCTTTGTCATGGAAGTATTTCACTTCTGCATTTTACTTGAAAGAGAATTTTGCAGAGTATATCAGTCTGGGTTGGAATCTGTTTTCTTGCAAGACTTGAAGTACTTTGTTCCATGCTCTTCTTGACTTGATGGTTTGTGAAGAGAAATCTACTGTAATCTGTTTTCTTGCAAGACTTGAAGTACTTTGTTCCATGCTCTTCTTGACTTGATGGTTTGTGAAGAGAAATCTACTGTTATTCTGATGGGTTTTCCTTTAAATGTGATTTTTTTTTTTTTTTCTACAAGCTTATAGTATACTGTTCTTTTGCTAAGTTTCTGGGATCTTGATTATTATATGTCTGGGTATGGTTTTAATTGGGTTGATGTTCTTTGCAGTTCTGTATGCTTCGGTTACCTGAGTATCAGATTGTTTCTCCATATTTGGGATGTTTTCTGCTATTACTTCTGCCCATATTCTTTTTATATCATTTGTATTGATTCCTTCCTTCTCATTGATGCCTATTAGTTTAACA
>NW_004524602.1:18351377-18353356 GCF_000260255.1 Octodon degus
CGCAGGCATGGTGTGGGTAAGACCCTCTTTCACCCTCTTGGGACGCCCCCCATCATTCCATACTACCACCCCCCCACACAGCAGGAATTTCTGTCCCATTCCGGGAACCCCCAGATCCACTCCTAGTTCAGGACCTGTAAGTGTGTGGGAGAGCTGCATCTCCCCTCTACTCCACCTTCTCCCCTCCAGACACAGCTCATGCCCGGCATACAGGCCCGGGGTGAAACACTGCAGCTGCAATCCCTGCAGAGAGTGTAGAGGATAGAACCACCCAGGTAGTCCAGGAGCAGAACATCTTGCCAGAGGGACACAACAGGTTCATCCCCAAAGGAAGCAGCAGGAAGGAACTGAGCACAGCAGCCAGACCCAAGCCAGGCACAGCTGGATAAATCCAAACTTTGTAGATGTGCACCTGAACTTCCGTACGAGCAAAGGTTATAACTGCAACAAAGCTCTACAACAAAGGTCAGAAGACAGTGCTATAGAAAATGATGAGAAGGGACAAAATGCTATCTCAGAACGCAAGCTCACCCATAACAAGTGCAGAGGACACTAACACAGAACAAATTGGGAATCACACAGCTGAAAGCAATGAATAAACGGATTCTGAAATAAAGAAACATCTGCAGAAAGGTACAGAGGAACTCAGACTGGAAATGAAAAAAGAAAACCCTGAATTAATAATATCTGCAGTAAAGAATCAAATGTAGAAACATAGGGAGGAAACCCAATGCCCACCCAGGACAAGTGCAGAGGACACTGGCTCAGCTCAAATATATGAATTAATAGCGTCAATAGTAAATAAGCAACAGCAGAAGTCATAGAGAAACTCAGAGCGGAAATGTTTTCTACTAGCTCAGCTCAAATATACGAATTAATAGCATCGATAGTACATAAGCAACAGCAGAAAGTTATAGAGGAACTCAGAGTGCAATTCTTTGCTGAAATAAAAAAAGAATTCTCACAACTCATAGTATCTGAAGTAAAGAATCAACTACAGAAACACAGGGAAGAAACTCAATCTGAAAAAAATGCATTAGAAGAATTAATAACTGCTTCTAAAGAAGACATGGATAAAAAAAATAGAGGAGATTAGAAAACTGACTGATTCCTTGAATGAGCAATACAGGAAAGAAATATATTGCATGAAGCAGAGTCAAAGAGATATAGATGAAACTAAAATCTCAATCACAAGCTTGAAAAACTGTTTAAGTGAAAGTGAAGACAGAGTTTCAGATCTTGAAGACACTGGTGCAGCTAGTGAAAAGGTAAGAAAGAATCTCTTAAAAACAACTAGGATGCAGGAAAGAATAATCCATTACCTGCAAGATGATTCAAAGATGAACAATGTGAGACTAATAGGCATCAATGAGAAAGGAGTCAGTACAAATGACATTAAAAAAATATGGGCAGAAGTAATAGTAGAAAACTTCCCAAATATGAGGAAGCACTCTGACTTTCAGGTAACCGAAGCATACAGAACGCCAAGTAACCTCAACCCAATTAAAAAAACACCGAGACATTTAATAGTCAAGATCCCATAAATTCAAACAAGAACAATACACTGAAAGCTGCTAGAGAAAAAAAGCAGATCACCTTCAAAGGAAAACCCATGAGAATTATGGCCAACTTCTCTTCAAAAACCATGAAGCCAGGAAGAACATAGAGCAGAGTACATCAAGTCGTCTATGGAAATAAATTCCAGCCCAGACTACTATACCCTGCAAAACTCTCTTTCAAGTTTGATGGAGAAGTGAAATACTTTCATGACAAAGAACGACTAAAGAATTTGATGATGACAAAGCCAACCTTACACAGGCTACTGAAAGAAGTTCTACAGAGGGACCAAAATGATCAGAACTCCACGAATGAGATCAGAAGCAACCAACTAAATAGGGCAAGCAATTAACCACTGGAGAAAAAGGAGTAAACGACATCAGGTAAATAACATGTCAATTGTAAGTCAATACATCTCAATT
>NW_004524602.1:18353456-18357194 GCF_000260255.1 Octodon degus
ATTTGATTTGAGCTAGTAGAAAAGAATTCCGCTCTGAGTTCCTCTATGACTTTCTGCTATTGCTTATTTACTATCGACAATATTAATTCATACATTTGAGCTGAGCTAGTGTCCTCTCCTCACTTATTCTGGGTGGGCATTGGGTTTCCTCCATATGTTTTTTGCACTTGATTCTTTACTGCAGATGTTATTAATTCAGGGATTTCTTTTTTCATTTCCAATCTGAGCTCCTCTATACCTTTTCGCAGCTGTTTATTTCAGAAGAAATTGATTCACTGATTTCAGCTGTGTGATTCCCAATTTGTTCTGTGTTAATGTCCTCTGCACTTGTTATGGGTGGACTTGGGTTCTGAGATTGCAGTTAGTTCCTTCTGGTTGGCATTTTGTGTAGTACTATCTTTTGACCTCTGTTCTAGAGGTTTAGTGCAGTTATAACCTTAGCACCTACTGAAGTTCAGATGCAGATCTACAAAGTTTGGATTTATCCTGGTGTGCCTGGCTTGAATCTGACTGCTGTGCACTGCTCCTTCCTACTGTTGCCCTTGGGACTGAACCTGTTGTGCCCCTCTGGCAAGAAGTTCAGCTCCTGGACTAGCTGGGTGGTTCTGTCCTCTAGTCTCTCTGCAGGGATTGCAGCTGCAGGGTTTCACCCCAGGCCTGTATGCCAGCCCTGAGCTGAGTAGTGACAAAGTGGAGTAGGGGGGAGAGGCAGCTCTCCCACTCACTCACCTGGCCTGGGCTAGGACTGCATCTGGGGGTCCCCAGAACACGGCAGAAATTCTCATTGGGCAGGCACGGTGGGGGTTGCTGCGGAGTCCCAAAGGGGTGGAAGAGGGTCTCACCCACACTGTGCCTGGGCTGGGACCAGTAGGTCCTGCTGGTGTAGGGTAGCCAGAAGCTCTCCCATACACTCAACGGGCCCGGGCTAGGACTGGATCTGGGGGTTTCTGGAACGTGGCAGAAATTCCTACTTGGTGGGCGGGGTGGGAGGTGTGCTGTGGATTGGTGGTGGTGGGATCCCAAGGGGTGGAAGAGGGTCTCACCCACACTGCACCTGAGCTGGGACAGGCAGGTCCCAGCAGCATAGGGTAGTTAGAAGCTCTCCCACACACTATTATTTTTTTTTTAAAGAACTTTATTCTTTATTAAGATACCATGCTAGAAGTTATGGAAGACTTCTGTTGGAACACATTTAGAAAGCAGAATAACTTTTGTGTAATAATTTGCATTGCAGAGAAAATTGTTAAAGAAATTCATATCAAAGTCCAAGCAGTAGTTCAATGTCCTGTATGTGATTTCATGATCTTCAGGAAGGTCTTATGCAACAGAATATGCTCCTGTACAGTCGCGACATTCAGGGCTGCTTTAACTCCTCACCCGTACTCCACTGTGAGCTTTCATATAACCCCAAGCAAGCCAGTCTTCACTGTAACAGTTCAGGCCTGGCCTTGACCCCCTTCCCTGCCTGCGGCCTCTTTGCTACTGGGCACCTCCTCACTCATCACACACACCTCTCATGCATCCAGGACCTCCTCTCTGTGAATAAGAGGTTCTACTGTGGAGAGGCACAGCCCCATGATCTCTGGATGGAGTAGTACCTGTTGCTCCTCTAAAAGCCTTTCTCTAGCTCCAACGAGAAAATCTTCGTAGCTATAGTATGGATCAAGGCACTTTTGTTCAATGCGCCATCTTCACTGTGCTCTTAAAGCTTCCACAGCTCTGTTATCTGAATCACTATGTGCAACTAGTCCTGCAACGTAAGTTTCATCTAGTTTTTCAGTCACTTTCTGTGGTAAACCAGCATCAAGCAATGTCTGAAAAGTTTTTGAACGGATAACTGCTGAAGTAACATCCTTGGGCTCTTCAGAACCGTGTTCTGCAGTCATGTTTCCAGACATCTCCTCGCGGGGCTGCGGTTGACGAATTCTGTCCAGGGAGCTGGAGCTGGGGTGCAGGAAACCCTGTGCACAGACGGCTCGCACGCAGCTGCTCCAAAACGGTGGCTGAAGCTCCTGCCGCAGGCAGCAAATGCCAATACTGAGTATTGTTGACTATTTCCAAAAACGTTTTTGAATGAAATTGTTAATTCCTGCAAAAAGAAAACCTTGGTGGAATTATAGCTTGGGTTGCATTTAAGTCTTCCCATCAGTTACGAAGAACTGACATGCTAAGAGTATCGTCTCACAATTCATGAATGTACTATATCTATACATTTGTGTAAGTCCTTTCAAATTTTTCTAAGTAGTGGTTAGCAGTTTTTAATGTTGGGATCTTATATCTTTTGTCAAAATTTATTCTAAACTATGTAGAGTTTTTAGATGTTACTGTAAAAGTCGTTTTTCCTTTCATTTTATCTTTTTAATACTATTTTTTCCTTACATAATGTTACAGTTTGTGTCTAGGTGTCCCCCCAAAGCTTCACGTAGTCAAGGGGTGGACTTCTAGAGGTTATGATTAATTCATGATCCAACACGGGGACTATGGGTGTGAGTGATACACCTGGCCTGAGGCAGACAGACTGAATGCAGTGTAAGGAACATAGAGGGGTTTCCTCTGTCTCTGGCGCCTCTGCTCCACCCTTTTGCTCTTGCTGTCTTGCTATTATCCACTGTCATGAACTGCTGCCCTTGCCATGTGACACTCTGCCTTGGAGCCAGCCAAGTATGGACTGAAACCTCCACAAAGTGTGAGCTAAATAAATCTTTCCTTCTTTATTCTGGGTGTCAGGTATTTTGTCCCAGAAATGAGAGAAAATTAACTGAGACACATACAATAACATATTCAGATCTTAAATATATTATAAGCCAAGTTTTATAAATATATAGCAAGATACAAAATATCCCACCACTTTAGAAAATTCCTTTGGAACCCTTCTTACTGAAATTCTCTTAGGTTACCACTGATTAGATTTTTTTTTTTTTTTTTTTTTTTTTTAACTGCAAGGTCTACAGGGACTTACTACACAGAATGGATTTGTAGTGATCCTCCTGTTTTCAGCCTCCCAAGTGCTGGGATTACAGGCGCAACCACGCCCAGTCTCAATAGCAGTCTTAGCAAGCCCCAGAGGTGGGGCTGGCACAGCAGACAGGGGATCGAACCCCGGCCACTGCGCTCTGCTTAAGTAGGTACTTTAGTCCGCTGGGCTCTCTTGCCCACCCTCACTGATTAGATTTTTACTAGTATAGGGTAGGATACTTTTGCCTTTTATGTAGGTTCATGCAAGTGGAATGAAAAAAGTACATATTCTGAGATCTGGCTGCTGTTACTCAGCATCACAGCACTGAGGCTCACCTGCACTGTGACATGCAGCCTGAGACTGTCATCTCAGCGCTGAGCAGCATGCAGTGTATAACCATGCCAGAGATCATTTACCTGTTTTGTTAACATCTGGCTGCTTCCAGTTATGAGCTAGTGTGAATAAAGCTGCTATGAATATTTTTGCTAAAGGTCTTTTGTGAACAATACTTCCACTTCTGTTGGATAAACACGGATATAAATGCTGAATTAACAGTATAAATACTTGTTTAATTTTTTTTTGAAATTGTCCAAAACTTCTTGTAGAGAAAAAAAATCATTAAAGCATAAAAATATTAGCTATGGAAGAACAAAATTAAATAGCATCTTATTCCACAATAGAAAGAAAAAAAAGGACCAAGGGTGTAAGAAACTAGATTAAAGGACTGAAAGAAAAGATCTGTTCTCTTTGAATTTTATACTTAGCAAACATACCTTTGAAAA
>NW_004524602.1:18357631-18359937 GCF_000260255.1 Octodon degus
GGCTGCTGTGCTCCACTTCTTCCTGTTGCAGCTGTTGGAGTTGAACCCTTTGGGTCACTCTGGCAAGCTGTTCTGCTCCTGAATCAGCTGGGTGGGTCTTACCTCTAGCCTCTTTGCAGGGAGTTCTGCTGAAGGGTTCTATGCTGGGCCTGCACTCTGGGTTGAATGAGGATCCAGTGGGCCCCAGGCAGTCTCATTCACACACCGTGCCTGCACTCTGGGTTGATTCAGGATCCGGCAGCCCCAGGTCCTCTCACTCACATGCCAGTCCTGCGCTGTGGGTCTATTCAGGACCCGACGGCTCCGGGCGGTCTCACTCACAACCGGGACCTGCACTCTCGTCTATTCAGTATCTGTAGGCCCCAGGTCCTCTCACTCACATGCTGGGCCTGGACTCTGGGTCTATTCAGGATCTGGTGGCCCTGGGCAGTCTCATTCAAATCTTGAATTAATTTTTATATAGGGTGATAGTGATCTAGTTTCACTTTTCCACAAGCGTTAAATCCAGTTTCTCCAGCATCATCTATTAAAGACATTATCCAGTGTATATTTTTGGCTCTGTTTTCCAGAAACAGATAGCTATTACTGTGTGGGTTTGTGCCTGTGCCCTCTAGTCTGCTCCACTGGTTTACATGTTTTCATGCTAGCACCTATGCTTTTTTTTTTTTTTAGATAGCTTTGTAACATAATTAAAAATGGAGTATAGTGATGTGCTCTAGTCATGCTCTTTCTGCTTCACCCGCACTGGTTACTGCGGGTCTTCCGTGCTTTAGCACAAGCCTTATGATCTCCACCTCTAGTTCTGTGACTGGAATGAATTGGCATCGCCAACGATGTGAAGAGGAAGGTGCGCTGCTGCACTGCGGGTGGAGTGTGAAGCAGTAAGTCGCTATGAAAATTAGTATGGATATGTCCTACAAAACTAAACAACCACTGTATACAGCTACGCCATTCTTTATATAAACTAGAATGAATGAAAGACAGTATACTATAGGCATACCAGCATATATTTAATGTAGCACAACTTACAATGGCCAAACTATAGAACCACCCTAGGTACTCATCAATAGATGAAAGGATAAAGTAATTCTCTCTCTCTCTCTCTCTCTCTCTCTCACACACACACACACACACATGCATGTGCGTGCACAAACAAAATGGAATATTTTTGAGGCATAAAAAGCAACGTTTTGTCATTTGTAGGAAAATATATGGATCAGGAGATAATCATATCAAGTGAAAAAAGTCAGGTCCAGAATGACAATTATATACTATACTTCATTTTTATAGTTTTCTGCTGGATGGTTAAGACCAAGGTAAAGCAGGACCTATGCAACAAGAGTTGTAGCTTTTGGGTCTGATAAGGTCAGTGAAATCCCCTCAGGACTTATCCTGAGATCCTGTACCTCAGATTGTAAAACCTTTGTCGGTGTCAGCCATGTGGATGAGTCACGGACATTGCTTGGCCAATGTGCTCTCTGTGAAAGCCTGAGAGAATGTTTTCTCTCCATGTAACTCTCCTTAGGCACAATCTACATCATTGATCACTTTCCTCTTTGGCCCCATAATCACCTTAATCAGAAAATTTGGGACACTACTGAGTTACGTGACATTACAGTATAAGTCTGGAAGGCTAGGGCCAAAATGTTGGCTTTCGTTGCAGCCCTCCTTTTTCTCTAATTTTGGTCTGCAAACTTAGGTTGTTAACCCTCTAGAAGACAAGCTTATTGTTATTACCATATAACCTGGGCTGGTAAGCTTAACCTCACAATCTGAATATCAAACATCTTAGGCATAACATGGAACAGGTATTTTTCATCAAGTATTGATATGTTGAACTTTAAGTCCCTCCAGAATATGCTGAAAAAATATTTAAAAATTAGTATATATTGTAAAAATAGGCATAAAGAATTATATAATTCTTATGTTTACACGCTAAGTCCAAAAATCTAACTATATAGAATGTTGAAGCAGGACAATCCCACAACATCCCTTTTCCTGTCTCCTGCCTTCATTCACAACCCCCTTCTTTTTGAACAACCATCTACCCGAGAGACAGCATAGAAGCAACTGGCATGTCATGACAACCAGCCTGTATTCAGAAGACCAGAATGACAGGCACTCCAAGCATGAACCTACAATTACAAATTGTCATCTTCGGTGCAGTTGCTTAGCTCACAGGTGACAGTATATATAGTTAGTCATAAGAATCTTTCCAATTAAATGCTAGATTCAAAAATCTTCTGAAGATTTGCAGGATCATTACCTTGCGCATCTTCTACATATAACTGTATGATTTGTCACTG
>NW_004524602.1:18365666-18368029 GCF_000260255.1 Octodon degus
TCTTCTGCAGCTGTACTGGGTGGACTTGGGGACTGAGACTGCATTTTGTTCCTTCTCTTTGTCATTTTGTGTACCTGTCTTCTGACCTTTGGTGTAGAGCTTAGAGTTATTACCTTAGCACCAGGTCCGGATCTATGAAGTTTGGATTCCTCCAGGTGGGTGTTGTTTGGATTTGGCTGCTGAGCTCCACTTCTTTCTGCTGCAGCCGTTTAGAGTTGAACCCTTTGTGTCTCTCTGGCAAGATGTTCTGCTCCTGAATCAGCTGGGTGGGTCTTGCCTCTAGCCTCTTTGCAGGGAGTTCTGCTGAAGGGTTCCTCGCTGGGCCTGCACTCTGGATCAAATGAGGATCCTGCGGGTCCCAGGTCGTCTCACTCGCCGGGCCTGAGCTCCTGGTGTATTCAGGATCCTGCAGGCCCGGGTCGTCTCACTCACTCACTGGGCCTGTGCTCTGGGTCTAATCAGGATCCGTGGGCCCCGGGTTGTCTCACTCACTCACTGGACCCGGCCTCTGGGTCTATTTAGTATCCGCAGGCCTGGGCGGTCTCACTCACTCGCCGGGCCCGCACTCTGGGTCCTACTTGTTTAATTTTGTAAGAAATTACAAACAGTTCCCTAAAATTTCACTAGCAAAGAATTCAGGCTGCTCCATCTCTGGTAACATTTGATGTTTTTAAAGCCATGTCAAAGTTAGTTATTTTACAGGTATGTAACCGTATGTCACTGGTTTTGACTTGCATACTTAAAAGCTCGTAATGGGGAACATTGTTTTCATGTGCTGACTGGGTATTTGTTTATCTTCTTTTGGGAACTGCCTTTCCTATTTTCAAAAGCTGGACTCTCTTTTTATTATCGAGTTTTGAGTTCTCAGGGAACATCATACATTCTACACACCCCTGTGTATGTGCATGTGTGTATGCAGGTGCAGGTGCGGGCGCAGGCACTGTGGCCATCTTCTGATAGTCTGTAGCTTGTTCCTCTACCTTGATTTTAGGGAAACAGGCTTTGGCTATGTTGCCCAGACTGGCTGAGAACTCCTGGGCCCAAAGGAACATCTTATCTTAGTCAACCAACTAACTATAGGCATGTGCCACCATACTCCCTTTTATTTTCTTGTTCTTTTTAAAGTAAGAAAATGTAAGTCTTTAATTTTAAGTTTAGTTCATCAATGTTTCTTATGTTTTACATGGTATAAAGTAAAACATAAAAGTTCCTCCTCCTGCCACATTAACACACAGTAGCTTCAGTACCATACGCCAAAGATACTACTCTTTCATTGCTGAGTTTTATATTGCTTTTATCAAATACCATCTGCCATATGAATATGGGGCCCTCTAGACTTTCTGATCTGTTCCTTGAGCTGTTTGTCAATCTTTACATACAAATACTGCCTGATTTTGTCTAGATTGGTATTGTTTTATGGATTTTTTTTTTTTTTTTTCAGAACCAGGGATTGAACTCAGATCCTTGAGCTTGCCAGGGAAGCACTTATTCTACTGAGCCATCTCCCCAGCCGTGGAAATTGTTAAGGCAGGTAAGGTAAAGCCATATTCTCTTTCAAAATAATTTAAGGTCTTGGTCTTTTGCCGTTTTAAATGAATCGTGAAATAATCTAACCAATATCTGTAAGAAGCTTGATATAATTCTGATTGAGACTACATTAAACCTGCAACCCAATTTAAGAACTAAGATTTAAGTGATTTAGACATAGTCTAAAACTTATTAACATGGTATATCTATTTTCTAGAGCTCTGACTTTTCTCGCTAGTGTTTCACATTTTCATTATTAAAGTCAAGCTTATTCTACAGTGTTTTATGATGCTACTAAACCAGAAACACCTTGTTAATCTTACTTTCTAATTATTCATGGCTAATGCACAGAAATAAAGCTGATATTTTTTTAGTTGCCATTTTGTTTCTGCACAAGCTGCCCTCAAAACACACAATCTTTCTGCTCCAGCTTCCCAGTAGCTGCGATTATAGGCATGTGCCTCTGCACTTAGCTGATCAAATTTTTTACATGGACTTTTTATGTTCTGACATAGCTAAAAGTATTTACTATCTCTGGAAGTTTTCCTGATGATTCCTTAGGGCTTCCTATTTACACTAACATCTCAGCTCTGAATTCAGCTTAGATTATTACATTTTTATGCCCTGTCTTTCTCATTTTCTTACAATGGCCAGAAAATAAAATGAAAATGTGCCCAGGACATATGTTGTACTGTAACGTCATGTAACTCAGTACTGTCCCAAATTTTCTGATCAAGGAGATTATGGGGCCAAAGAAGAAAGTGATCGATGTGTAGAGTGTGCCTAAGGAGAGTCACATGGAGAGAAAACATTCTCTCAGGCTTTCACAGAGAGCA
>NW_004524602.1:18368129-18369288 GCF_000260255.1 Octodon degus
GGGAAAATTCCCAGTAGAGGAATAGCTGGTTTAAATGGGATTTCCAATCCAAGTTTTCTAAGGAGTCTCCACACTGATTTCCATAACGGTTGCACCAGTCTACATTCCCACCAGCAGTGGAGAAGGGTTCCTTTTTCCCCACAGTCTCTCCAACATTTGCTGTTGGGTGATTTATGATAGTCATTTTTTCTGGGATGAGATGATATCTCAATGTTGTTTTAATTTGCATTTCACAGATGGCTAGTGATGTAGAACATTTTTTCATGTATTTATTAGCTTCTTTAATTTCATCCTTTGAGAAGTGTGTGTTCATCTCGGATGCCCATTTCTGGACTGGGTTTTTAAATTTTGGGGCCCTAGTGGTTTTTAGTTCTTTATAAATTCTAGAGAGCAGACCTTTGTCTGAGTACTTATTTGTCAGGATTTTTTTTCCAAATGTGTAGGTTGTCTTTTCACTTTGTTGGTAATTTCTTCTGACATGCAAAAACTTGTCAGTAAGAGCAGGTATCAGTTGTTCTTTTAAGTGTTTCCCATGTGATTTGATTTTTATCATGAACTCTTTGCCTACCTCTATGTCTTCAAGTGTTCCGTCTACTTTCTCTTCCAGGAGATTTAGTGTCTGTGCTTTAATGTTTAGATCTTTAATCCATTTTGACTGTAGCTTAGGGCATGGTTATAGACCTGGGTCAAGTTTGAGTTTTCAGGATGTAGAGAGCGAGTATTTCCAGCACCATTTGTTAAAGAGGCTATCTTTCTTCCAGTGAGTATGTTTCGCCCCTCTGTCCACATAAGGTGGCTGAGTGTGTTTGCAGCAGCTTCAGCACCTTCTAATTTATTCCATTGATCCTCAGGTCTATTTTGTTGCCAGTACCATGCTGATTTTCTCACAGTAGCCTTGTAGTATGATTTCAAGTCAGGAATTGTAATGCCCGTTGCCTTGTTTTTTTTACCCAGCATTGCCTTTGCTATTCTAGGTTGTTTCTGGTTCCAGATAAATTTTAGGAATGATTTCTCTAGCTCTGTGAGACATGTTGGTGGTAGTTTGACAGGGACGGCATTAACTCTGAACAGCAATTTTGGGAGTATGGCCATCTTCACAATGTTGGTTCTTCCTATCCAGGAGCATGGAATATCTTTCCATTTTCTGAAATCCTCTACG
>NW_004524602.1:18370165-18388098 GCF_000260255.1 Octodon degus
ATTTGAGAAAAAGCATTTACAGTAGTCTTTCAGTATTACTTATGTTGTTAACTGTGCAGTTTTTCATGCAAATGTTTTATCAAATTGAGGAAGCCGCTGTTTGTTGTGATTTTTACATGGGTTTTAATTGTATGAAGTACCTTTTCTGTATCTATGGAAATTGCACTGTTTTTCTTGAATCTGTTAGCATGGTGAATTAATTCAACAGATTGCATTTCAAGTGTTAAGGCAGACTTCTGGTACAAACCACATAGATGTTTGGAGAAACAAGGAGTGGCTCCCCTCACACAGGAGCACCTACCTGGAACCAAAGACTCCTAGAGGCCAAGGGGGGAGGATGGAAAGTCTGGCCCAGCCCAGCAGGCACTGACTTACTCTGTCACTGCCTTATTCTGTTGCTGACTCCCTATCCTTCTCTCTGCTGACGTGGTGTATTTGTTCTATTAGCCCTTTTGTTAATGTTAGCTTCAAGGCCTCTTTCTAAGACATGCTTCAGAAGTTTTTTGGAGTGCTGGTTTGGCAGTCATGAACTTGTCAGGTGTTCTCCACCATGAAGCTATCTTACTTGTCCATTAATCTTAAGGACTGTACCTTTTAGGGCTCGAACCACTTCAGATCTATGTTGAAAACAGTATTCTGGTGGGTTTTCCTTTATAAGTGGTTTGCTGCTCTTCCCTAACCACTTAGGATTCTGTCCCTGTGCTGCACATCCAGGACTTTCATGGTGCAGGCTTTTCTGCATGTGACTGCTGGGAGTTCTGTGATGCCTCAGCTACCACCATGCGGAATTCTGGCTAGTATTTCCTGCCCTTTTTAGTGTATATGAGATTTATACTGATAACCTGTTTTTTATTCTTGACTTTGATAAGCTGTGTTCTTTCACCTTTTCTATCTTGTCCTGCGTTAGTCTGGCTAAGGGTAACTTTTCCCTAACATTGTCAATTTTTTCAGTTTTTTAACCTATCACATTGATTTCTAGCTTTACTTTAGCATTTCCTTCCTTTTATTTACTGGAGGGTTACACTATGCTTTTCTAGCTTCTTAGGGTAGAACCTTATTCATTTACTACAGATCTTCTATGCTAATACAAATATTGCTATACTTTTTCTTCTAGGTACTGTTTTAGCTGTATTAAATTTTGTCAGATTTGAAATATTTTTGTATCATTCATAAGTATTTTCTAAATTCTCTTGTAATGTCTTTTTAAACTGTAAGTTATTTAGACATGCATATTTAATTTTCTACTATTTAATGTTTTGCTAGATAGCTCACTGACTTCTAATTTGTAGATAGAGAATATACTCTTTATTTTCAAAACTTTATGATTTGCTGATACTAATTTTATGGGTCAGCAATGGTTCAAACCTGTTGAATGTCCTCTTAAAAGAAATTTCTATTATTCAGTTGCAGTGTTTTGTAAAAATTAATTAGGTTAAAGCTGTTGAAAGTTCACTTAGTTCCCATCTTTTTTTTTTTTTTTTTTGGTACCGAGGATTGAACTCAGGACCTTGTGCTTGACAGGCAAGCACTTATTCTACTGAGCTATCTTCCCAGTCCCATTAGTTACCATCTTTATTAAGGTTTTTGCCAAGTTATTCTGTCAATTGTTGAAAATGAGATTTTCAAATCTGTCTAAATGTATGTTTATTTCTCTTTAACTATCAATTTTTTTCTTCATTTATTTCAAATTCTCTTCTGAGGTGTATATACATTTATCACTCTTATCAGTTAGCCATTATAATGTCTATGAATAGTATGACTGAATATAATGAAAAAAGAGAATGGAGAAAAATCAAATAGTATGGGTATATTTGTATGTAACTAAAGGTCAACTGTGCTTTTAGGGTTATTTCTCAATGGTGTATCATCTGAACTCAGAAGAAACTTGAAATTTTCTGAATATAAAACACAAGACCCTATTATCTTTCAGGTTTGAACATTTACAGAAAAACTCATTTCAAACTACTTGAATAAATACTTGCTTCAGAACTAGTAATGAATGAATAGGAATCAATTTGTCATTATGATAAGAGCATTTTTCACGTAACTCCGGCAGTTTCTTTACTGGACCTACTGTTACTAAAGATGATGGGTTCTATGCTCCATGTTGGACCCATAAGAAAGCAATTCAACCCAAAATGATCTAGCACTGTCTCCAAGAGCGCTGCTGCGCCCGCTTCCTCCAGCGGCCCTCAACTGTGCACCTGCTGTGAAGACAACACAAGGAGACTCATGTAACAGTCGCATCACATCATGACATGAAGTAGGGCCATCAGGTATTATTAAATTAGCCTGAATTTTACAGTAGCTTGCAGCATTCATCCTCATTAATAGCAGAGTTTCTAGGTGATTTTATTGAAGAAAAACAGCTTCAAGGTGGTATTTGAATATGACTTTAAAAAAAAATGTATTTGGTACAGGGTCTCACTATGCAGCTCAGACTCATGATCCTCCTGTTTTCAGCCTCCCCAGCTCTAGGATTAATTAAAGGCATGGGCTACCACACTAGAGTTGGTGGCTAGTTCAGCACACTTGGGGGTGAGGCAGGCGAGGCATGTGGTATGAGGGATGGAACCCCAGTTCCTGTGTTTGCCTAAGCAGGTGCTCAGTCCACTGAGCTATCTTGCCGGCCCTCTTTGGACATGATTTTACAGTCCCTAATTCATATTGCCTTGGAGTTATGTCATTTGTAAATAGGTGAGATAAAATGACAGCCAAGTAGGGAAGTCTATTTTTCCTTCTCTGACCCATCATAATAAACACTGTTATATAAGCTTTTAACTTCTACAAGTTACATGTTTTTCTTTGAATGGGAGGCACAGACCTTTTTAACTCTTGGATTTCCTTAGCTTTCTTACTTGGGCCCCAAATCAGCTCATGTCATGCACCATACTCCCTCCTAGCAACCGAAGTACAGAGCTAAGGAAGATCAGCAACAATAGCACTGATCCCTGCAGTTACGATTCCTTGTACTTCTCAGGAGCCCTCCTGTCTTCACTGCGGCTGTTCTTGCTACAGTATAGTCCTCTCCTGACTCTGCTATATTCTCTATTTCCTCTCCAGGACATGTATTGCTTCTTAAAGTTTTCAGAAATGAATCGCTCCTGTGCTTGAGTACCTTTAGATCTTATACGCAGCACTGTGTATTTTTATATTGCATCACATACCTTAGTAACCTTGGTATGTTTTGCTTTGGCTTGCCAGATTTCCAAAATGTTTATACAAAGGTATTAAACAGTGGTCTTTAATTCATGTTTTTTTTTAATACTTCATATATCCTGAGATTTATCATACACAAACGAGTTGTTTCTCAAAGCACAAATATCAGTCCAAGTGAATTAGAATTGCCTGGGGCACTTGATAAACATAAATTCCTAGCACCTTCCTCACCCAAATAAAATGGAAAGAGTTAAGGGCATACACTATGAATCTGAGACTACATACTAAAGTACTGTGTAATCATATCACAGCTAAAAATCTCAAATACGGGTTTATGTTCACCACTTACTAAGCAATATAGCTTTAAATACAAACTACTTTTTCACAAGTTCACAGAATTTAACCTTCAAAGACCTAAAAAACAGGTGGAAGTAGAAGTTGCTAATACAGTTCTCAAATGAGGGAATCACCTCAGAGATAGGATTTAAATCTATGCCTTTTTACTTATAACGCTCACCTGACATTTACTGATTTTCTAGTATATAGTATCAGGAACTGAGAATGGCACTTTCGTATACCTGACAAAGATCAGCTGAGTAAGATTATGAAGATATAACCTCATATTCAGTATTGACTGGCCCAGCTGCTGCCTTACATCTGAGATCCAGTTGAAAAGAATCGTATGGCCTGCAAGCAGGACTGGCAGATGAGTCCATTCAGTGATACGTCATGTGGCAGTTTACAGAACTCTTTACACTAGGGGACTCTGCAGTTACTTTTATCAACTATCTGTGGTCAAAAGAAAATAAATTATTTTCAAAGTTTTATTTTTCTCTAAACCCATTCAGAGAAGAAAAGTAACAAGATTTCTGACCATGTGCCACCATGCCGTATAACCTCAGTATTCTAGGAGAATAAGGCAGAAGACTGAAGGTTTGAGCGCAAGTTTGGCAACTTAGTGACTAAAGGAGATCTCCACATTGAAAAAGGGCTGGAAATCTATCTAGCTTAGTACAAAGTCTCCACGTTCAATATTTACAGGACAAATTAACAAAACAAAATATGTCTGACAGAAGTATTGATATCAGAAATGAGATCCTGGACCCCCCACTGCAAATCCTTCAAGAATTAAACTACAAAATTCAAATCTGTACCATAAAAAGAGTAAATTCTTATAGCAATTACAAATGAAATATGAAAATCTCAAATCCATGACTGATCTGGCCTAAAAGGATACTGTGCTTATCAATGGATATTACCACACACACAAAATACAATAAGTGGTCAATCTAAGCTAATGCTTTTGCCTTTCACAAATGTTAGACAAGTACTTTACCAGAGGCCAGAAGTTCAGTGCCACTTTTCTCCTGACCTACCGTGGCCTAAACAAGCGTGTATACATTTCAGTGCTCTGTAACTGGCTGACCATGGTGGAGTGCTGGTGATATTTAACAACTGGATAAAGAAGAGACACCTGATTTGTAGCATTTTTTATTTCCATAGTACATACACGTCTATGCTACAGTTTTAAGACATCATGTGACACCAACCTTGCCATAAAAAAAAATAAAAATATTTAACTCTTGTGATTTGATCAGAGCTAGTAATATGTATCACTGGTTATCTCAGAAATGCTTATAATGAAACAATAAAAGTTAACAAAATGACAGACCAGCAATTCTATTTTTCTGTGGGAACTATGTAAAAATTTTTTCAGAGATGACAGGCATTTTAGAGGAGTAGAAACTTTGGATACTTCATTTACAGTTAAAATGGAAGTGGGTTATCAAAATCTTTGTTCATAATCTTTGTTCATATCTTAAAACTGTTTAAACAAAGGAAGGAAAAGAAAAAATATGTTTAATTGCTGAAAATAATCTATGGAGTCAAAGAACTAACTAAATAATGGTAAAATAATGTGGATTTCTAGCTTTATTATTACAAATAAATGTCTAAAAATCATCTCTTTGGCTGGGTATGTAGTTCAGTAGTAAAATGCCTGCCTAGGACATGGGAGATCTTGTGTTACATCCCTAGCACTGGAGGTGGTGGGGTATCAACTCATTGGTTTTTTATTCACAAAACTTACTTGACAGCCTGGTAATCCGGTATCTCTGCTGTACAAGGAAAATGAGCCTCTTTCTGATGTTTTTCCTACAGAATAAAGAAAACAACTTTACATTAAAAATCTTCATTTACTGACAATTCAACTTCTAGATTATTTTGGGTAGTCTGAAAATTGAAAATCGCAAACTAGAAACCCGGAATTAGATTTTTAAAAAAATTCTAAAAAGCATACTCTAATTCCAAAGAGTTACCTCTTTCTTTACATAAAATAACCTGTAAACACCTTTATTGTGAATGTATAATAGTGATAATACACTCGAAAGAATGAGTAAGAACAGATGTCTAAATAGCCCACAATACAGTCCATGCACCCACCAGCAAAAATGATACTTTTACCGTATCTGCTTCAAGCTGAAACTGTCTCATCTCCTCTCTTTCAGAGATTAAAAATACTGTAAGTATAGCTCTACCCCAAACCCAAGATGAGTATTAAGTTGGTGTGTGAGTGCCATATATTTTGCATTTTTAAATATAGTGGTACCTCAGTTCAGAAACTTACTTTGTTCTATGGTTTTGAAAAAGATGTTTGTATTTGCATTTGAGTAGGAAAGATGGCTAGTCATGTTTATCACTCAATGCAGTTTACGAACAAAAACAAAATTCTGTCAAATAATTCTGCTTGTGAACCAAATCGTTTGCATATAAAAGCATTTGGAAACTGAGGTACCACTGTATATTTACACACTGAAATGATATACATTACTAAGTTTAATGCACCAAAGCAGATGATATTATATGTACCAACCCTTTTGAAACTTGTCTTTACATGCAACCTTGTTTCAGAGATACAGTGTATACTTATAACAGATACTAGGCTCATTCATTTTTAGTTATAAAATTGTCTCATTACACAAATGAAAGCACTTTATTCTTCCATTGAACGCAGTCTATTATTATGAGCAACATTGAAACAAGTATTTTCCAACATACAAGAGTTTTCCCATGACAGACACAAGTGACAACGGTGAAGTAAATGATGTATATTATCAGCCTTAGAGGCATTGCCTTTGTATTCTCTGCAGTCCTGCTGTCAATTTATACCTTGCTTGGTGATGCTTAGGAGTGCTTGTGGGGACCATATTCACTATGAATATGTTTATGATGGGTCTTGCTGCTGGAAGCTCTGAAACACCACAGGGACATGCATGACAAGCTCTTGTGCTGACTAAAGACAGAACTTCCACTTGTTCTAAAGATGTTACTTTATGCTCAGTAAAGTGAACATTCAAATATGATGTAATTTTTTATATGATTTTAATTAGTCCCTTGCAAGTAGACATGTTGTGTAAAAAGATTTCTGCAAACAGATAACAATTTGATGGCAACATAAAAACTAGGCAAAACAAATAAGCTCTCTATTCAAAGGTAAAAACAGTAACTGTTTGAATCTGATAAAGTTACTCAAAAGATTTAAAAGTAAGACTATGTGGAAGGGCCAGCCAGATAGCTCAGTGGACTAAAGCATCTTTTTAGGCAGAGCACAGTGGCCAGGGTTCAATTCCCAGAAATGCTGTGCCAGCCCTGCCCCCAGGGCACGCTGCAAGGGCAATTGAGAGTGGGCGTGGTGACACCTGCCTACACTCCCACTGCTTGGGAGGCTGAAAACACGAATATTACTATGAGTCTGATCTATATAGTGAGACCCTGTAAACCCAGTGCTAAAAAAAAAAAAAAAAAAAAGACTATGTGGAGATGACCATAATTATATACTACTATTCACTGAGTTCTCAGCTTATAACTATATAAAAATGTATGTAGTTTATTACATCATTACATCTCTGCAGTTTACTGATTTAAAAACCTGGATGAATGGAGTACCACGGCTTTGCTTTTTTTTTTTTTTTTGTAACAGGGATTAGGGTCGGGGAGATGGCTCAGTAGAATAAGTGCTTCCCTGGCAAGCACAAGGGCCTGAGTTCAATTCCATCAAAAAACCAAAAAAAAGCCACAGCACAAGTACCAGGGATTGAACTTCAGGCCTTGTGTTTACCAGACAGGCACTTATGCCACTGAACTATATCCCCACTATATCCCCAGCCCTGAATGAATACATAGGATGCTCAAATTTGTTTACTGAAAATCTTGTAAATATATGTAGTTTAATGTAACTTTTAGATCTTTTACTATTCTCTTTTTTCCTTCCTTCCAAATAGATTTTTTTCAATAATGTATACATACTATTTTGGCTGAAGTAAATATCTTAAATCTGCTAATTCCTTAGATAATGACCCTGTAATAATAAATCCAGTTATTATGAAACACATTAACAGTTGAGAATATTATTTCTGAGTCCAATAAAGAT
Organism: Octodon degus; assembly: GCF_000260255.1. Classification (NCBI taxonomy): domain Eukaryota; kingdom Metazoa; phylum Chordata; class Mammalia; order Rodentia; family Octodontidae; genus Octodon; species Octodon degus. The sequence goes on from NW_004524602.1 coordinate 18,377,754, forward strand.
ATTACAGCATGCCTTTTCAGAAAAGTTTCTGGGGACGGCAAGATAGCTCAGCAGACTAAAGTACCTGCTGAGGCAAGCTTAAGCAAGCACAGGGATCCCATCACCGTATGCTAACACCAGCCTTCCCCCTGGGGTGGTCTGAACTGGCCAGAGTCTAGGCGTAGTGGCACATGCTGGGGAGGCTGAAAGCAAGAGGGTCACTAAGAGTCCAAGCTGTGTAGTAAGACCCTGTAACAACCAGATATATAAGAAAGCAAGAAAGAAAGGTTTCCTGGTTATTACGGTGACCCACCATCTTAGGTCCAGTAACACAAAACATTGTAGATTTATTTAAAAAAAAAAAAGATAGTTAAAATAGCTTGTTTACATTCTCACCATAAATATATTCTACACACAAAACTTTTAATTTGCCAAATATACTTATGAAGTGAAAAAAAATGCAATTTTTAAAGGATGTACCTTTTAAAGCAAGACCATTGAAGAGTCAAGGTGATACTCTATGATTTTCAATTCTTCTCTTGGGTGACCTGACCTCAAAAAAACCACTAAAAGGTTGTAATGCAGGGGCTGGGGAGATAGCTCAGTGACACAACAGCCTGCCTGGTAAGCACAAAAAAGACTGCAATGCACACAGTTCTGGTATATGCCCCTCCCCACATTTCATCAAAATGGATCAGACTCTTGAAAATGAACAGGGGGAGAGGAAAGCAAACAGAAATGCCAGTTTAGAGTAATTGAAGAGTTTATTGGGAAAATAATAAAAGATAACCTACATCTACAGTTTGGAGGTATAACACTTTTCAGTGAGATAAATTAAGTCACAGGATATTAAAATCATTCTCAGAACTCATCTTTAGTTTTAAAAATTATTGCCTTTGTAAGTGAACCCTGCCTCATATACATGGTAGGTAGGACAGAATAAGAGATGATACCAATATTTTGTGCAAATATGAAATGTGGCTACAACCAGTGCCTTTATCATTTACCACAATATACTATGAACTTAGTGGCTGTCATAGTCACAAAGCTCTTTCTCTGTTTTGCAGATTCCTCTTCTTGAAACACTGGGGTATTTTTGTTTGTCTTTTGAGTCAAACCTCTGTGTTGCAGGAAGGTTTCTACCTTGCAGCGTGATCTAGATTAGCCTGAAACTCACCATCCCCTGGCCTCGCCTCCTAGACTGCTGGAATTACAGACCATGTGCCATGGAACTTGGCTTTGAAACGCTTCAATAATCAGCACAAGCTCCAAGCCATGATATAATCATGCTACAGTGTATGTAAATATCACACCATGTCCCATAAACACGTATAGTTACTCAAATTTAGAACAAAGGCTTTGCAGTAAGTAACAATCTACAGTGTACTATATTTTCATTCAAATGTGCTAGGAAAAAACATTTATTTATTTATTGATATTTTAGGAAAACTCTTTTAAGTACCATGTTGAGGATGGAAAGCAAACAAAGCAATATCTGAATATAACTCTCATTTTTAAATAAAACATTAGTGCTATTAATTTTATAAAATTATTAAGTTTCAATGGGGTGTTTTCATACATTTATATTTAAATCTGTCCCCCAATCACCCATCCACACACCCTTTCCCTCCTTCTTTTCCTCTTGTCTTATAAAACGTTTCCTTCTATTGTCATTTTTTTTTTCAGATTCTACATGTAAGGGAAGACATGTGATATCTTTCTCCAAGCGTGGCTTACTTCACTTAGAATGACTGCCTCTTGCTATATCTATTTTTCTGCAAATGGCATGATTTCTGTCTTTATGATGCAATAATATTCATTATGTATATATACACACACACTACTATTTATCTGCTAATCTGCAGATGGGCATTTAAGCTGGTTCCAGATCTTGGTTGTCACGAAATGTGCCACACTACACATGGTTTATGCTGACTTGAATTATTTAGGGTATATATTTTAAGAAATAACATAACTAGGTCATATGGCAGTTCTAGTCTTAGTTCTTTTGAGGAAGCTGCATTCTGATTTCTTTAGTGAATGTACCAGTTTATACTTCCATGAGCAGTGTAGACATTCCCCACAAATCCCTCAAGCACTGCTTTTATATTCCTGATGACAGCCATTCTAACTACAGTGAGATGGAATCTCAGTATTTGCACTTCCTTCATGGAAATGACTTACTGGTTGTTTTTACTTCTTTTAACAAGTGGCTTGTACAACTCTTGCCCATTTACTGACTGGACTATATGACCCTTATTTTTGGAGTTCTTGATATACCACAGATATTAATTCTTGGTTGGAAAAGAAGTACTACTTGTTGACTTTCGCTATTACTCCCTGTGCTACTGGCTTCCTAACTAGAAATCTTTGCCTGTACATATGGCTCTAAATGTTTTCCTAGTGGTTTTTAAGTTTTAGGTCATAATCTAGCTCTCTGATCCATTTTCTCAGATTCATTTATTAAAAAGGTTGTTTTCTTCTCAATGGACATTTTTTGGCTGCTTTGTTCAGAATCAGATAGCTAAAGTTGCATGGGTTTATTTCTGTGTCCTTTATGCTGTTCTACTGGTCTACAAATCTATTTTTATGCCAGAATCATGTTTTTGTTATTGTGGCTTTGTAGTATAATTTGAAAACACATATTGTGATGGCCCCAGCCTTGTTCTGTTTGCTTAAGACTGTTTCTGTTATTCTGGGTCTTTTGTGCTACTTATGAATTTTAAATTTTTTTTGAGTATTGTGAAGGATGCCATTGGAATTTTGATGGGGGTTACACTATATCTATAGATTACTTCTGGTAATGTGACCATTTTAACAATATTCATTCTGTTGACCCATGAACACAGGACATCTTTCCATCTTTCAATGTCTTCTTTAATGTTATGCAATTTCATTGTAGCAATCTTCTCCTTGGCTGATCCCTTGATATTATTTTATTAAACGCTATTGCGAATAGAACTGTTTTCATAATTTCTTTCACCATTAGTTCACTATTGGTATACAGAAAAGCTATTAATTTTTAATGCTGAATTTACATCCTGTTTTAGTTCTACTTTAATAAATTACAATTTTCTCATTTTTAAAAATTTATTTATTTGATACAAGGTTTCGCTACACAGTTCAGAATTATAGTGATCTTCCAATCTTTGCTTCCCTGGTGCTGGGATTATAGGTGTGTGCTATCACACTTGGTTTCAGGATTGGCACAGCATGTTCAGGGTTCTGCGGCCTGCACAGTTTACAGTACTGAGGATCGAACTCAGGTCCTTGCGTTTGCCAGGCAGGCACTTAGACTGCTGTGCTATCTACCCAGCCAAATAAATTACAATTTTCAAACAGAACCTTAGTTATCAATGGGGAGGGTACCCACTTAGCAGACTGCTTAAGAAAATGTAAAGATCGGGCTGGTGAGATGGCTCAGTGGTCTAAAGCACCTACTTAGACCAAGCTTAGCAAAGCACAGGGACCGTGGTTCAATCCCCCAGCACCACATGCCAGCCAGCCCCACCCCCTGGTGGGCTGAGCTGGCCACACACACACAAATAAATAAATAAATAAATAGAAAAAGCTTTAAAAAAAAAAAAGAAAGAAAATGTAAAGATCTAAAATTACTTTCCTGTGTCTATCCAAATTTCTAAGCTTTTCCCTTTCAAAAAGGATACTGAATTCAGAAATGAAAAGTAAAGTAACATTAAATGAAAACACTACAAAGTAAGTTTCTTTTGAAATGTAAAATTGATTAACATAAAAACTTATTCAAATGAAATTTTGAAATGTGAATACATTTTTATTCCACTTTCCATTTTATTAGGAATTAATCGTTTTCTCAGGCTCTTAAAAGTCTGGCAACTCCTTTTTTTTTTTGGCATTTTAGGATTTTAGGCAAGGGTCTACAGGGTGTTCAGGGTCTCACTACTAGACTGGACTCATCATGATCCGCCTGTTTACAGTCTCCCAAGAACTTGGAATGCAGGCTTGTACCACCACACTCGGTCTCAATCGCCAGCTCAGCACACCCCAGGGGCAGGGCCAGCATGGCAGGCACGGGATGGAACGCCCTGTCCCTGAGCCTGCTTGCAGGTGCTTTAAGCCGCTGAACTACTTGGCCGGCCCTTGGCAACTGCTAAAGTGTAATGACGTGTGTTTAATCTGAGCCTCAGAAGGTATTCATCTTTAATTTTTCCAAAGTACTTCTCATAATGCCTATTTTCATAAATTATAATTAATCACACAATTCTGTTTTTTTGGTGTTTGGCAAATAACCTCTGGCTACTATATTATAGGCTTCTCCGATCTTTTATAAAAATGCAGTCAGGTGAGGCCAGAGAGATAGCTCAGGAGAATAAACACTTGCCTGGCAAGTGCAAGGTCTTGACTTCAGTCCTGGTACAACAAAAATCACATCACATCACATCACATCACATCACATCACATCACATCACATCACAATGCAGTCAGTATATACAAATTTTAACTGGTACACTTTAGCTAAACACAGTTTAAGAAATATTACTAACTTAACATGTATTTTCCCCTGAAACATCTAGGAAAAATTATTTTCAACAATTTACTGGGATATTGCAGTATCAGGGCTTTATGTGGAAGATGTGGATTGGGATAAGGTATGTATGTGTTTCATGGCCCTCCTTGGCTGGCTTTTTTAGAATAGTGTCTTTTTAGGTTTTTTTCTTTTTTGGCAGAACCAGGGATTGAACTCAGGCCCTTGCGCTTGTCAGGCAAGTGCTTATTCTACCAGAATAGTGTTTTTAAATGTGAAAACAATATATGCATGAGATGATCAAATTATATAACATTTTTAAATTTAAAAATAATTAGTCCAGTAAAAGATACAGTGACATTAATTCCTCTCAAAATTCTCCCTCTCACTTCAAACACTTTTATCATGGTTCTTGCCACTTCCTGAAACAGTTTAGGAAGTCCTACTTAGTGAGCATCTCATTTACATGAGTGTGATCCCAAATGCAGTGAAGGCTGGTGCCCGCCTCTATTTAGTAAAAGGCATGCTCATACAGACATTCCAGTGTACCCTCATCCACTGTATTCAGGAATCTGGCGCTATACGACTTCTGGCTTGTCCCCAAAGTGAAGATGATCTCGAAAGGTAAACATTTTAATCCATTAAGAACACTAGTGGGGCCGGGGAGATGGCTCAGTAGAATAAGCACTTCCCTGGCAAGCGCAAGGGCTTGAGTTCAATCCTTGGTTTCACCAAAAACAAACAAACAAACACACACAAACTGAGGTAGTCATGACAGCAAAACTAAAGCCACTCATGAAAGAGGACTTCCAGGCCCTTGCACTTGCCAGGCAGTCTCTGTGCCACTGAGCTATATTTCCAGCCCCAGGGGGTACTTTGAGGGGATTAATGACAAAGTGTTTTTATGGCACTAAGGTTTTTGAAAAGTATTTTGATCGCATTTTCCAGCATTATAAACCGACAAGTAATCATTCACAGCTTTTAAAATTTGCAGTAATTTCTTGGATTAAATAGATCCAGTAGCAGGCTTATTAATAATAATTTTAAAACCTAAGTGACAGTCATAGGTACTGTCAGGAATATTTTGCTTTCATTCAAAACTGAAGAATCACACTAAATTCTGCTTAGAGATTGGTAAAAACAAGATGACAATTTTGTTCTATCTAAGCTCACTGATTTTTTCCCTCTATCCTGGAATTCCTGAAACCCAAGATTAGAACCCCAGCCAGGTAGAATAGCAGTACATTACTGAATAATATACCAGTATCCACCTGTATGTGTATCAAGCCAGCAGGCACATTTAAACATGTATCTTATGTGTACAAATATGTTTTAAGCACATTTATGTGGTTTACATTAATAAGACATTATTTTTTGACCCCAAACTAAGAACTGCTCATGAAATAATTTTGATTAACCCACAAAGTATTTAAAAATAATTATTAAAACAGTAAATTTATGACACAAGGAATTTTCCTAGTGTTTATATAAGACATGAATTATGAGTTCAATAGTTACTGTAATATTCATAGAATTTTAAAACATTGTCATCTCTAATGTAATTTGAGTTACAACTCTATTGTTTAAACATACAAACTGATATTAATGAAATAAACTATAACAATCTCTTCAGAAGATAATTTAGGTTAAGTTCTTTTGTCAAAGAATCCACCTTGCAGGCAAACTGAAGCTGGACAACAGGCAGGGACAGTTCTACATGCTTATTCCTCACCGATCCAGTAACATTCTGGATTTGATGAGACAGCAGCATCTAAGTTTGGTATGTTCCACCAAACACCTATGGATTTGTCATTCTGAGAGAATTACAAAATGAATAAGATATAAACCGCTGCCCTCAATATATGTCAACCAGTGGAAAAGGTTACACCCTACCAGAAGACCAGTGACCCCACAGTACACATTAAAAAAAAAAAAATCCATAGCAGATAGATGGTGCCACAATCCTTGCTGAAAATGGTGACCCATTTTACTCTTATTTAATATGCAAACTTAGACTAAAGCAACTGTTTGCAGGAAGTTCTGATGTCTCAAGACCTGGATCCAAAATAAAGCATAATATGGTGGTGGCAGAGGACTTGGTAAGGAATGTAGGGCTAGGGTGATTTCCTGAGGTCCACCAAACCAAGAAGAAGACACCTGTTGCTATTTAAAAATGGAGAAATCTGTACCTTCTGGTCATAATAAATTAAAAATGAAACTATCCATCATTTCACAGAAGGGTCTTTGGAGTAGCTGGCCTGAGTGAGAACAGAGCCTTTAAGATAACTAATTTTCCAAAAGAGGTGGTCTGACAGATAAGCTATATTATGCATTGCACAGATTTACAACTGTCAGATATGTTCTCACTTAGACTCTGATCATACAATACCTGGCCTCAAAAGTAAGAGAAATACACTGCCATGGACAAAATGACCAAACACAATGTAAAATCTAAGGCCAGACTGGACCCTTCCTTTGCTAGACAGTGAGAATCTAGTAAGGACCCGAAATTTTGGTAATAGCCAAATACAGATACTCTTCACTTCATGATCCACCTGTTTAACAACTGTTCAGACCTGGACTGAAGTACACTATTTGGACTTACGACCCATCTTTTTTGGGGTATATAGTTCTGTACATCTTCTTTGTAGTCTCAATGTCTTTTGTACAGAATTCCTTACTTATATATAGTACTACCATCCTTACTGAGTCCATGATATAGTGTGGTGGCTTTATATTCAGTTACATATTACAGTACTGAGCGTAAGAGTCACACAAATAAAAGTAGAGTCATCAGCTTGAAATTTTCCTTGACTATTTCTTTTAACATTGCGATGCACATACTATATAAAATCTCTCATTTAGCGACTGATTCATATAATGCACTAGTCCCAGAACTGTAGCTTGCTCCTTGAACAAGGAGTGCCCGTGTTCAGGGATTTCCACCTCCACAGCACAGAGAGACAGCTGTCGTGGTTTGTATCTTCATGTCACCCCACGAGCTCATGCGCTGAACATCTGGACCTCAATGAAGCAATATTCTAAGGTTTGGTCTTAGAATGGGATTGGATCCCAACAGTCTGGACTTCATGCGTGGTTTCATCTACTTATGTTTTTATAGATTAGCAGGTTTGAAGCAAGGGTTTTGCTATAAAACCAAGCTTGTCCTCTTCCTCTCCTAGTGAACAGCTTTGCTCCACCACTTGCAACCTACTATGACGTTTTGTTCCATCATAGGCCTAAAAACAACTGAACCAAGCAATTGTCTACCAAAACCTCTGAAGCTGGGAACAAGAATGGAAAGCTAACAGAGTAGGTAGCTCAATTATTTTTCTTCATTGTTTAATCAGGATTAAGAAAAATAAGAGTAGAAGGAAAAGATCAAAATGGGACTTCACCGGCTACCTAGTCCAATTGCTAACCAAAGCAGCAGTGCTCTGAATATGAATAATCTCACCAAAAGAATCACTAGTAACTGTCTTCCATTTTGTACCTATAAAAATAATGCTGAAAAACCAATAGGTAGATATGTTGAAGAGCCTAAAATCCAGAATGGGGATATTTGGTCTCTTTACATTTTAAGATTGGAAAATCTACAGCAACAGAGAGAAATCGGACTATCACATTGGCTCTCAGTGAAAAGATCCAGGAGCAAAATATATTTTGCACAATGAGTACAAAAACATCAGCAAGCTTGATTAAAATCCTTCCAATCAAGTAAGGGTGTGAAACTCCGGATTGAACAACAAAAAAACAACCTGAAGATAAAGGTAAAGTGATGCATTATTTAGCTTGCTATCTGGAAGAAATCATAGAGAACAGAAATTTCCAACAGTAACAATAAGGCTATGAAGAAAATTAACATTTCAGTTGCTCTTATGCAGGAGAAGCTACATGGAGAGATATACTTTTGTTGCAAATATATTTATTAACACAGAAGAATGTAAAGACATTTAGCAGGTAAGTTCCTACTGCAGAAGTCACAATGAATTCATGTCTACTGGACATTCAGACATTTTTGGAAATGACTGTTCATATCTTTGGCCCATTTTTTTCTATAGAATTGCTACCTATTGACTTCTATGCATTTGATTTTTTTCATATACTTTGGGTGTATCACTGCACTGGTCAGTTTTCTATCAGTACACTGAAATAAGCAAGGCATCTAACTCTAGGAACAGTTCACTCAGCTCATCCTTCAGAGTCTCAGGGAACTGCATTCATTCAGTCCTGCTGAGCTCCCTTATCTCCTCACCCAGGTAACATCTTGGCAGAACAAGTGGATGTGTGAAAAAGAGTTTAAAACGCCAAACAGGAAGCCAGCGTAAGGTAAGGGTCCCACAATGTTCCCAAGGAGTGCCCCAAGAACACAAGAAGTTCTCACTAGGTCGCAGCGCCATGGCACTTTCCTATACCATAACCCTGAAGATCAGACTGCTGAGGGATACAAACTATACTCAAGCCATGGCAAAGACCTCTTTCAGGATCTACGAAAATATTTTCAGGCCAACTCCCCACTCTTAAAATAGTATTCCTTGAAAAACAGAAATTTTTAATTTTAATGTGGGCCAATTCACTCATTCTCTCCTACATAGTTAGCATTTTTCAGCATATGCATTGGTTAAGAATTCTTGCCTGCTCTAAGGTTATGAATCTATTTTTCTATCAAAAGTTTAACTATGTTAACTTTCACATTAAAACCTGAGATTGAGGGCTGGCCAGATAGCTCGGCAGACTAAAACTGCTGCTTAGGCAGGCAGGCAGGTACTGAGGTCCCATCCCGGGAGGCCGTACCGGCCCCACCTCCAGGGAGTGCTGAGACAGCAAATGAGACTGGGCAGGGTGGTGCACATCTGTAATCCCAGCACTTGGGAGGCTGAAAACAGGAGGATCACTACAAGTCCAATCTATGTAGTGAGACCCTGTATACCCTATACTAAATACAAATAAATAAATAAATAAATAAAACCCTAAGATTGGTTTTCCTTAATGTTAGTAGAAGTCTAAGGTCTGCTTGTTTTCGGCAGGGTTATAATTGGTTTGCTGAAGGAAGTCTGTATTTTAAAAGTACTGTATAACTGTGGCTGCTGTCTGGAGAAAAAGCAACAAATATGGGAACACGTAGAGTAATTAGAAGACTGAATATTCTAGATGAAAGCTAATAGGGGCTTTAATTGTTCCAACCCACCAAAGTACATGGTATTAATCCCCATTTCACTGATGAGTAGCAATAACTTGCTGAAGGTCAGAAAATATGTAAGTAACAGAAAGAAACAACACATTTGTCAGCAAATTCTTTTGGGAGTGGTGGTACTAGGGATTAAACTCAGGGTCTCACACGTGCTAAGCATGTATGCTACCACTTAGCTCTATATCCAGCCTGAAAACAAATTCTTTTATTTATTTATTTTTTTGCCATCTCAGCACACCCCAGGGATGGGGCTGGCATGGCAGGCCCAGGGATGGAATCCCCAGCCTCTGCTTGTTTGTAGGTGCTTTAATCCACTGAGCTATTTGGCCGGCCCTAATAAATTTTTTTTCCCCCAGAACTGGGGATTGAACTCAGATCCTTGCGCTTGTCAGGTAAGCGCTTATTCTACTAAGCCATCTCCCCAGCCCACCTAACAAATTCATTTTTTTTCTTTATTTTATTTATTTTTTATTATTGACATCAGTTATTTTTATTTTAAAGAAAGAAAAAGAATAAAAACAGTGGTACAAAATCTCAAAACAAGATTTTAGGAGAGTAACAATAATTAGTACATTGTGTATTGTTATTGCCAAAGTAGTTTCTCATATTACAAGATATAGGCAAGAAATAAAAAGCAAATAACATAGGTACAAACCTCTTTTTTTTTAAGTCAA
>NW_004524602.1:18389838-18497903 GCF_000260255.1 Octodon degus
CTTGCCTCTAGCCTCTTTGCAGGGAGTTCTGCTGAAGGGTTCCGTGCTGGGCCTGCATGCAGCCTGGGTCAAATGAGGATCCCCGGGCCCTGGGTCGTCTCACTTGCAGGGCCTGCGCTCTGGGTCTGTTCAGGATCCCGCAGGCCCCGGTCCTCTCACTCACTCGCCAGGCCTGCATTCCGGGTCTGTTCAGGATCCCACAGCCCTGGTCGGTCGTCTCACTCACTCGCTGGCCTGCGCTCTGGGTCTCCACCTAACAAATTCTTAATGGCATACCACACTGCACTGTTTTCCAAGTAAATTTAGGATGTAACTCACATATTCCAATTACAGTGGCACAAGTGGTTAACAAAGCAAATTTGTTTTATAATTTTGGGGAAAATGGTCACGTTTACACTTGCGTTTCTGTAGGGAAGATGGTCACTATTGTGTTACATGACTGAGCTTTTACTGTACATAGGTAGATATTTGGTATCTGAAGCCTAGGTATAGCACATCAAATCCTTTTCTATTTAGCACTTAAAGCAATCTCTACCTCTGAACTGATGTGGGACTAGATATGAAGGCAAGTCTTGCTAAGACGAGAGATTGATTGATTGATTGATTGATTGATTGATTTTGGTACCAGGATTGAACTCAGGACCCTGCACTTGCCAGGCAAGTGAAGAAGAGAGATTTATGACAAATTACTCCCAAAATGATTGGCAGCAAAGCCCAAATACTTCAGGTTTGTCCTGGACATAAATGCAACATAGCCAGTTATACTAGTTTCATTCACATGCAAATTCTGTTTTTCCTGCTTCAAGTGTCTATTAGAAAAATATTCCACTCTCATCTTTTTGGCTCTCAGTTATCTAATCTGTAAATATGAATAAAGCTGGGCAAGAATACAAATTGTATAAGGTTATCCTGAGAGACTTGTTCCATGCAGCCAATGTAGGAATTTGTTTCATGTCAATAAACTTAAAAATCAATTTTAAAAGTGTGGTTGCAAGGGTCAGCGGTAATGCACTTGCCTGGCAATGTACCAGGCCTTGGGGTTCAATCCAAAAACAAAAAGACAGAACATCCCCATCCACACATGCACTTTTGCCAAGGGCACTGTAAGAAGGAACCAGGCAGAAATCCCAATGCAAGACGCTGATTGCCTAAGAACCCCAGAAGCTGTGCTCCAAAATCCATGGTGCATTTGCAATGAGACCTATTTCTAGCAGGTTTTGACAAAGTACAGCCAAGAGACAAAAGCAAACTATTCCCCTGGAGACAGGGCATTGTGTATTGACCAGCTTAGGTACAGGAACTCCCAGCTGAAATCCCTCAGACTGTACAGCAGCAGAGGTCTGTCCTATCCTTTACCCTATTCTCTTAAAAGTCTTAAGACAGCTTTGTGTATGGCTAACAAGCTGCTATGCGCCAAGATGATGTAAATAGTGTTTCACTGACTGAGAAAGCGAGGCATCACTTCCAGCTGCAGTTGCTCTACTAGGAATCCTGCTTACACCAAGACTTAAAAAGCTGCTAACTGCTGTGAGGTGTGGTACTGTGACAGTGTTTTTACAATTTCCTGTAGATCTCAATGTATAAGGCTACAAGAACCTGCTGTATTATGCCCTCACAGTGGATTCTTTTTCTACCAAATGAAAATGTATTGATGGGCCAGCCAGACAGCTCAGCGGACTAAAGCACCTGTTTAGGCAGAGAGCAGCAAGAGGTTCGATCCTGGGTGTGCTGTGCTGGCCCCGCCCCCAGGGCCTGCTGAGAGGGCAATTGAGACTGGGCATGGTGTCCCACACTTGGGAGGGTGAAAACAAGAGAATCATTATGAGTCAGATCTACATAGTGAGACCCTGTAGACCGTGTCCTAAATACGTTTAAAAAAAGTGTACTGCTGAATAAATATCTAGCAATAAAAAATATGAAAGATATAGCTTGCTCAGCATTTATTTATTTTTGAGACAAGGTCTCACCATGTAGTTTAGGCAGGATTTCAATTCACTTTGTAGCCCTAGCTACCAAACTTTTAGCAATCTTCTTTCCTTGGGCTGCACAGTGCTAGGATTACAGGTGTGCACCATCAGAACCAGCTCGGCATTTATTTCTATAGCAATCCAGAAAATATCTGTAATTTTCCAAAGTAAAGTTCACTAGTTACAAAAATAAGAAATAACTGTTGACTTGGTAAGTAACAGCTCAGATTAAAATGAGCACTTTCTCTATTTCTATGAAAGTCAGTACTGCTTTTTGCATTCATAAATCTGAAGCCACAATCTATTACATTAAAGCTTCTGTGTGTTATAATTTAAGTGGTTAATGTTACACTAATTTTTCTTAAAATAATTAACAGCTTAACTCAAAAAAAAGGGTTCCTGGATGCTTCAAAAGCTGCCCCACTCAACATTATGATGTTCAAAATTAAATATGTCAATGTATAAAGCCAGTGTTTTTCTACATTTGTGTTTCAGAAAAACAATGTTAAATCCTTATAAAGACAAATCTAAATACTTAAAGGACACAAAATTAAATTTGATGACAGTATTCTGAGCTGACTCTTCCTCTACAGTGATGGAAAACATTTTGTGCATGAAGAAACTTCTGCAGGTAATGTTCACCAAAAATTACACACCAAAAACTGAACCATCTAGAGAAAAACACATTCTGTCTTATGGCACAACTGCAATGCCACTGGATGTCACAGAGCAGAGCCTAGTGATTTCTAATGACTGGATCTACCTCTTGGCTCTTCTCTCATCACTCTCAACAGTCAATGGAATATTACCTAAGTAACATGTACCCCTCAAAGTCCTGTGCAATTTAATTAATGCTTATAAAGAACTTGGAAATTCTGGTGTGAAAGAATCCCAGCCTCTGCTAACTATCATTAGAATTATAGACCTCACTTTGGAAGCAATCTACTCAAATTCACAGGAAAATAAATGTAACAAGGATCACAATCTATCATTTTTTTTTTTCTAAAACAGAAGAGGGACAGGATTTAAAAATAAACACCTGCCTATTTTCTTCACAACAATTTGCTTAAGTAGTACTGGCAACCATTTGTGCCAAGCACACTGCTGGCTACACTGAAGGTATTTAACCGTTGAGTGCCAACAAGCACAGCTGCTGGACTCTCTATGCCCTCCACTGGCTCACTCCATGCCAAATTACTCACACAGCTATGAATGATGAGGTAGCAGCACAGGAAAATGCCAAGTGTGAGTAAGACCAGTGATAAACCAGAGAATCCCTGGAGCAGAAGGTGATTAGCAAGTCCCCTGCTGTAATCCCCTTTCTAACCCAGCCATCATCTCATCACATACGTCATTTTAATGCTGCACAAACTTCCTGTTTCAGGAACCAAAAGTTGAAGAGGATCCCAATCAATGATTCCTGAAGAACTGCTGAAGGACTTAATGAACATGGAGGAAGCATTCACTAATGCAGCCATGCCTGCTCTCATGATGTCAGAACTGCAAGTTACATGTAAACAAGGTGGGAAGCCTGCCTTTGGCCACTAGAACGCCTAGAGGAACCCACTCAAGTGAGCGGGTGAAGCAGAACAGTCAGAAATGGGGAAGGAAGGAATGAACAGAGTAGAACATAAATTTTGATCAACTTGTAATTTTACCAAAACTTTCTGCGTCATTTTATAGTCTAATGTGATAAATATAAAAATATATAAAAAGATGATTATGGGTAGCTCGAAATGTAAGCAAGCCCTACTTCTCTGAGATGTTTTACTTAATAATTACATTTTTAAAACTGTCCCTGAAAACACATGTAGATTATTACTGTAGTGTTTCTTTCCCTTAAATTCAGAAGTGTGCTTTCTTAACGTTTCTACATATCTCCAACCACATGCTGTTTAAAATGTTTAAATCTAAGAAATCAACACATTTCCATTCTTTTCATAACTCAACAGATTAAAGAATTGGGAAGTGTCTTTTGACTGCAGTGCAGAAGAAATACCACAAATATGTACTCTTTTCTTAAAAAATCAAATAATTTTTGTATCTTAATGTTTATCCCATTCTCACATAACAAAGTATTTGAAACAATTTAATTGGTGGTTTCCAACTTCTTAAGTACTAAACAACTTGAGCTAATTGTTCAATGCCATAGCCTTATTTACTCAAAAGAAACTAAGTCAAGTAACTGTCACTTCAACAAATGCTTTGGGGGTAGAGATGGGAGAACATTATCAAACACATTTAGTTTTTGTACCTCATTTCCTCCCTGACATTAATGTATATTTGTAACCACACACACAACCTATACCTCCTGATAGACTCTGTCTACAAAGTTCTTGTATCCATATTCCCACTTATTTTTCATATGATTTTCTTACATCTTTCGGTATTTTGGCTGTTTAATTTACACTATGACCTTACCAGGTAAGGTCAGTGCTTAGCCTGTTTTTTTACAGCATCCACCAACTAGAAGGCATATATCACGTATTTGGAGAACACTGGCCTGGAGTTCTAGACTGGTTTTGTTTGTGTGCCAGAGACAGATCCTACTCCAAGGCTCATCCATCTATGGAACAGAGCCATGTGGGAGCAGAAACAGTGTAAGAGAACTGTGCTCTGAAATAGTGGAAAATGATTAGCTAGTTGCCTTGACAATGAGAATTGAATCAGAAGGAAAGGAGTTACTCAATGGAACTGTTACAATTCATCAACTCTCTGGTCATAAACACAGTGGTGGAATGAAATAAACATGGAAATAAGAGTCATGAGAGTCCTTTTCTGTCTCTACTATGAACTAGCTATATGACATGGGTATGTCATTAGACCTCTTTGGGTTTCGGTTTCTTTACCTGAAAAACATGGCAAAGATGACTGGATGATTTTATTTTAATGTTCTATGAATCTGACATCTTGTGTCAACTTTACTATTATCAGACACCTCCTTTCTGAAAGGTAAATTTGGGCACTGCTCATAATGAAAAGGGAAGGACAAGCTGCTAAAACCAATAGGAAACTTCAGTATAATGATAATGTGCTACTGCAAAATGATACAAGCAGATCACTACACTTGGAGGTATTTAACTGTAAGTATGACACGTTTAATATGCAAATTAAAGTCAATGTACTCAAAACTACCAAGATTTTGGGCTGGGGAGATAGTTTGGCAGCATACCTGCCTGCCTGGCAACCACAAGGTCCCAAGTTTGATCCCTGGTACTACATGCCACACTGGCCCCAGAACTGGGTGTGGTGGCGAATGCCTGTTATACCAGCACTAGGGAGGCCAAGACAGGACGATCACTCCAAGACTGAACTGCATAGCTAGACCCTATATCAAAAAAGAGAAGATGATTTTATTTTTGCCAAATTAAGAAAAATTCCAAATGTTAATAAAATTCCTCTATATAATAGAGAAATAGCACACTTTGCATCCCATAGAAAACATACAGATACTGTCTCAGTTACTTTTCTCTCGTTGCTGGGTCAAATACCTGATACCCAAAATGAAAGGAAAGGTTTATTTAGCTCACAGTTACTGGAGGTTTCAGTCCACACTCAGCTGGCTCCAAGGCAAAGTGGCAGAGAGCAACACTTCATGGCAGTGGCAAAGAACAGGAGTGCAAAATGGAGAAGTAGCAGCAACAATGGCAACAGAGTAAGTCTCCCTTAAGCTGCATTCAGGCTATCTGCCTCAGGCTGGGTGTAGTACTCAGACCACAATCCAGCAGTACTCATTCCCATAATCTCAGACTCTAGAAGTCTGCCCCATGACTTACATGAAGCTTTGGGGGGACAAGCAGACACAAACAATAACATATACAGAGCCATCAAAAGGAGATTATTTCATTTTGTTGAAATAGTTGGAGAAAACCCAGAAGAGCCTTATACCGTCGTATCATCATTATGGTGTGCTACGATTTAAGTAAGGTTCTTGCTACAGGATACGTACTCTGAGGATAAAGTAAATGTTCAATTGTTATTGAGTGGATTCAAACATTATGATTTGCTGCTATCTCATCATGGCAGTTTGAAAAAGGTAAAAACTAGTATTAGCTTCTCAACAGGTCAAAATCCAAAGCTCATTTGTGGAGGCATTACAGATTTTCCCCCTTTTTGAGAAGGAGTTTCCTTATACAGTTCAGGCTGCCTCAAACTTGAAGCAGTCCTCCTGTCTCAGTGTCCCAGAGTTCTGGGATTACAGGCATGTGCCACCATGCCTGGCCTAGCATTACAGATTTTTACAAATCCAAATAGCTATATAAACAGCTAAACAAATCAAAAAAATCAATTAAGGAAAGTGTGTCTGAATAAAATATTTGTTGAAGAGAGGGAAGGAGAAAGAGAAGAAACATACAAAGAAACAAAGGATAAGGGGAAGAGGGAAAGGAACAGAGAGAAAGTAAAGCACTGAAAATGTTATAATCTTAAGTGAGAAGAGATGTACTCCTCATGAATGGACTATGACTACCTGGGTTTAAAGCCCCACTCTGGACTCCAGCCAGCATGCAGCCCTGGCATGTGAGTGCCAGGGACCCCCTGCCCCCATTCCAGCCAGTGCCCAGACCCAGGGGGCCTGGTGTAGAAACCTGTGGCAGAACTCCCTGCGCAGGCTAGAGGCAAGACCCACCCAACAGATTCAGGAGCAGAACATCTTCTCAGAGTGGCACAGCAGGTTCACCTCCAAGGGCTGCAGCAGGAAGAAGTGGAGCAGAGCAGTCAGACTCAGCCACACCCACCTGGAGGAGTTTGAATTTGGTAGACCTGGACCTGGTGCTAAGGTAATAACTCTATCAAAGCTCTACCAAAGGTGAGAAGACAGTGGTATACAAAATGACAAAGAGAAGGAGCAAAATGCATTCTCAGGCCCCGAGCCCACCCAGAACAAATGCAGGAGACAACAGTATAGAAGAAATTGGAAATCACACACCTGAAATCTCTGAAATAATAGCATCTGAAGTAAAGAAACAAGCACAGAAAGGTATAGAGGAAATCCGATCAGAAATAATTTCTGAAGAAAAAAAGAAATGATAACTATAATGAAAGAAGTACTAAGTGCTTCTAAAGAAGACATTGATAAAAAAAAAAGATGACAATATAAAAATGATGGAATCCATGGGGCTTGCTGGTTAGCTCAGTTGTTTAAGTGCCTGCTGGGGCAAACCTAGTCAGGTTCAGGGGACTGTGGTTCAATCTCCAGCTTCCTATGCCTCACAAGACCCACCCTTAAGGCAACCTGAGCCAGCCAAAAAAAAAAAAAAAAAAAAAAAGCTGTAATTCCTGAATGATTAATACAGGAAAGAAACAGAATGCATGAAGCAAATGCAGAGAGATATACAGGAAATTAAAACCTCAATCACAAGCTGGCAAAACCGTTTGAGTAAAAGTGAAAATAGACTTTCTGACCTAAAAGACACCATTGCAGCTAGTGAAAAAGTAAGATCTCTTAGAAACAACTAGGATGCAGGAAAAAATAATTCAATACCTACAAGATGATGCAAAGATGAACAATGTGAGACTAATAGGCATCAGTGAGAAGGAGGGAGTCAATACAAATGATATAAAAAGAATATGGGCAGAAGTAATAGCAGAAAACTTCCCAAATATGGGGCAACAATCTGACATTCAGGTAACCAAAGCATATAGAACTTCAAATAACATCAACCCAATTAAAACCACACCCAGACATATAATAATCAAGATCCCAGAAATTCAGCACAACAACAGTATACTAAAAGCTGCCAGAGAAAAGAAACAGATCACATTTAAAGGAAAACCCATCAGAATAACAGATTTCTCTTCACAAACCATCAAGTACTACAACTCTTGCAAGAAAACAAATTCCAACCCAGACTGATGTACCCTGCAAAACTCTCAAGTTTAATGGAGAACTGAAATACTTCCTTGACAAAGAACAGCTAAAGAATTTCATGAGTACCGCAGGTCCAGCTGAGCTCGGCAGTCAAGAAGCGTGACTTCAACAAAGACCAGATGGCAGAGTTCAAGGAGGCCTTTCAGATATTTGACAATAGGTGATGTCAAGATCCTGTACAGCCAGTGTGGGGACATGATGAGGGCCCTGGGCAGAACCCCACCAATGCCAAGGTGCTCAAGGTCCTGGGCAACCCCAAGAGTGATGAGATGAATGTGAAGGTACTGGACTTTGAGCACTTTCCGCCCATACTGAAGACTGTGGTCAACAACAAGGACCAGGGAACCTATGAGGACTACTTTGAAGGCCTTCAAGTGCAGGATAAAGAAGGGAATGGTACTGTCATGGGTGCTGAAATCCATCCTGTCCTAGTCACACTGGGTGAGAAGATGAGAGAGGAAGAAGTGGAGATGCCGTTGGCAGGGCATGAGGACAGCAATGGCTGTATCAACTGTGAAGAACTCGTCTGGATGGTGTTGAATGGCTGAGGACATTCCAACTCCCCAGAGCCTGTGCCTTGCCCTGTGCGAGATTTGTATGTGGCCCAGGGGCTTCTAGCTTCCCTTACCACAGCACCTTTTCCACCTGGTCTCTTGGATGATGCTTGCCACCAGCAGTCACCAAATAAACTTGCTCTCTTTGCTTCCCACCCCCCCAAAAAAAAAATTCATGATGACAAAGCCAACCCTACACAGACTACTAAAAGATATTCTAGAGATGGATCAGAATGACCACAATGCTATGAATGAGAACAGAAAGAACCCACCTAATAGGGCAAACAATTAAACATAGGAGAAAAAGGGGTATACAACAGCAGTCTTTCAATTATTGTTTCGTATACAGCAGCAAAATATTTCCATCAGCATATTCTACAAAAGGACTTCTCCTGCATCCTGTGGGTCATGATTCTGTCCAGCTCTACAGGGTAGATATCAAGAAATAGCAGCAGCTCAGTCCCACAAGTGACACCTGGCCACAAGTAAGCATCATGGACACTGTCCATGTCCACCGCACACTAGAATTTTGTGCAATATCCTATCTCAAACTGTTAGAAGTGCTGGTCCTATATTTGCCATTCCAGTATTTTTGATACATTTTATTCTTGGTAATTCTTTACTATTATGAAAACTTTTACTCATTTCATATTTTTGTCTATATTAACCTAATCAAATGCTACGAGTATTCTGAATTGATCACAGACTCATATGTATGCTACATTCTGGTCTCTTAGTTGGACTCACAATTTAATTTTAATTTTTGAATATTATTTTGAAATATTTAATTTTGAAACAATATTTAATTTTCTGAATATTGTTAATTTTAATTTTTGTTTTATGATTTATACTGTTTCTTTGACTTACAATCTACTTATAAGACACAGTGTATTTTCTCCTAGTATAAGAAACTTTAAAAAGTGTATTTCCGCTTTCCATTGACTTTATATTAGTTCTTCCTTGTCTTTTACACACACACACACACACACACACACACACACACATAATCTATCTATCTATCTATCTATCTATCTATCTATGAAAATATATAACCTAAGATTGATATTGTTTTGTGGAAATCTTCAATGACCTTTTAAATGGGTTTGTCTAATATAATTTACTTAGTGCTTCATAACTGTCATTTTAAGAGCTCTTTATTCTTTATCCCAGGACCATATAGCAACTTCTCTTGCGTCCTTGTTATTTTGTATATGTATATGGTACGTCTGGAGGTATTAGAAAACTTCAAGTCTGGATAACTGGAAAATATTTTACTTTTAGGTTTCAAAGGTATGTTTGCTACATATAAAATTCTTTTTTTTAAATTACCCTTTAAAAAAAAAAACTTTACTTGAGAGACATTATGGCAATAAATGGTATGTCATGACAAGAAGTACATATTTAGAAGACCAGGATGGCAGGCACTCCAAGCATAACCCCTCTATTGCACATCACCATCCTCAGTGCAGCCGCCTGGTTCACGGGCACCAGCATATACAGTTAGTCAGGGTGAGAATCTGACCAGGCAACCGCTAGTCTCAAAAACCTGCTGATGTCCCCCAGGATCACTGCTCCACCCATCTCGTGCATACAAAGGCATGGCTTTGCCCCTGTCATGTTTCCCAGCTTTTCTCCTTCCCCACTCCTCACTGTCCAATCCTCAAGTTCTCACTTTCCTTTTATTTGTGTTGTAACTTTCTATATGTAATTCCTCTTTTAAGTTCTTATACTAGGGAGACAATACAATATTTACACATGTGGGTCTGGTTTATTTCATGTATATCTTCAAGTGGCATCCACTTAAATATTAAGGCTTCGAGTTTATCATTCTTTATAGCTCAGTAATACTCCATAAAGTACTAAATCTTTTTCAACCATTCCACATGTGACGGGCATCTTGGTTGTTTCCAAGATCTGACTATCACAAATTGTGCTGCTATAAACATAGGTACACATATATCACTATGATATGATGCTTTCAGTTCCTCTGGGCAAATTCCCAGTAGGGGGATAGCAGGCTTGAATGGGATTTCCAGTCCTAGTTTTTTAAGGAGTCTCCACACTGATTTCCATAATGGTTGCACCAGTCTACACTCCCACCAATAGTGGAGAAGGGTTCCCTTTCCCCACAGCCTCTCCAACATTTGTGGTTGGTTGATTTCTTTATGACAGCCATTCTTTTTGGGTACATATAAAATTCAATGAGGACAGATTTTTTTTTCAGTGCTTTGAATAAATAAGTCTAGTTTCTTACCCACCTGCTCTTTTTTTTCTAATGTGGAATAAGATGCTATTAAAGTTTGTTCTTCCATAGCTAGTTTTTTTTCTATGTATATGCTTTAATGATTTTTTTCTTTACAATTAATTTTGGACAATTTCAATTTTGTGTATCTTGGTATGATTTTATTCATATTTCTTGTGCAAAAGGTTTATTTTTTTGGAAATGTGGAGTGATAATTTTAACTAAATTCAGCTATTTTGAATCTTTATTTATTGCCTATTCCCTCCTACTTTGAGAATTCCAATTATATGAGTATAACTTTCTTGATTTTGGCACAGAGTACACTATTACATGACTGATCTCTAAACTCTTCTTCATGTTTATTTTAGACAATTTTTATTATATTCATTTAAGTTTGGAAATAATTTTTTTTAAATTTGTAATTATTATTAATCTCATGTATTCATTTCAGACATATTTTCTAAAATTAACTGTCTACCTCATATCTTTCATATTTCAATATTTGTCTAAAATTTTTAATTTGCTATATACTTATCATTTATTTTCAATAAAGTTGAGTTGAAAAAAAGTAAAGACCCACTCTGTTGCTTGCGATCAGTGTTCTTTAAACTCTGTCCCTCTGCTGCCTCCTCCATGAAATGGGGATACAAATAATCTATATGTAGAGTGGATAGAGCAGTTAACAACAGTAAGGCTACCTAAATTTTAATTATGATTTCTAAATAAAATACACTGACTAGAAAAGCTGAAAATATGCATCCTGAATATTAACTTGAAGAGAAACTGGAAATTATAGGAGAAAATAGATTCTACAGAAGTAATTTGAAAGGAACTTTTGGATAGTTCTAGAGGTTTTTAAAATTCTTTAATGCCTTTCATTTCATTAAATATCATTAAACCCTAAAGGCTTTTCTCTTTCCTTAGCATTAATCTGTTTATCTTTAGCATTATTTGTATACAAACAAGAGTAAATGCAGAAAAAAAAAACCCTACAGGAAGCATGCAAGATCTGGAAACAGTAGAGAGATCTGAAGAGATAGGAAGGTACAAGGCATACACAGAGTATAGCATGAAGTTTGCATTGGGTGTGTATCTAGAGCCACTTGTGCACGTTCAGCTCTATAACTGAGCTACATGCTCAGACGTTTCCATTGACTTTTTTTTTTCTTTAAATTCTGAGGAAGGGTTTTGTTAAGTTGCCCACTCTTGCCTCAGCCTCCCAAGTAGGTGGGATTACAGTCCTGTGCCATCCTGCCCAGCTAAAGTAACTGTAGATTCTGAAATACAATATAAAGGACACAGAAGAGTCAAACTTGGATATAAATTTTCTTATTCCCCTTCTCCCAGTGTTTAAGAAAAGTAGAGGAAACACTTCGGGCCTTCTTGTTTCAAGTTCCTGGCTCAAGGTAGACTGGGTGCTGCCTACGGAGGCCATCTTTCCTCAGAAGGGTCGAGCAGCACGTGGGGTGTGCCAGTAGATGAGAAGCTACTGCTTAATGCTTTCATCCAGGAAAGAGCTCTTCCCTTCTTCCTTCCCCTCCACAGGTCTCATAGGGCCCTGGCTGCCCTTGCATCTCTGCCTCCAACGTGCTAGGATACAGGCGTGTGCCACCACACTAGCAAGAGAAAAACCTATTCTTAAAAATGTGTACACAAACCACAATAAGGCCAAATGAAAGCAGTTGAATACCTCCTCCTCTTCCCCTTTCTCTTGGTTTCTGCCTGTGCCTAATTCATTTTCATAATTTATTGTGCTATTGTTGATATGGATGGACTTAAGTTTGTCACTTTATTTTCTATTTGTCTCATCTGTTCTTCATTTTCTCTTTTTCAGCTTGCTCTTAGATTGAATATTACATTTAATATCCATTACTGGTACATGAATTAATTTCTCTTTTTCAGTGGTTACCCTTAGCCTACAGTATTAATCTTTAACACAGTCTACCTTCCAAAATCCTATCCTCTGATGACAACTGTCATGTATTTTATAAATTCCACAATACAATGACACTGTTTTTTCTTTAGACATTTAGTTCCTTTATAATGTGATTAAAAAAAAAGAAAACACATGACTTTGACTTTCCTTCTCATTTCCTTATGGTGCTAAGGGGTTGGCACACTATGACTCACTGCTCAAAGCTAGTCTGCTTCTTGTTTTGTACATAAAGTTTC
This sequence comes from Octodon degus, assembly GCF_000260255.1. Classification (NCBI taxonomy): domain Eukaryota; kingdom Metazoa; phylum Chordata; class Mammalia; order Rodentia; family Octodontidae; genus Octodon; species Octodon degus. The sequence goes on from NW_004524602.1 coordinate 18,402,643, forward strand.
ACTGAACACAACTATTCTCGGGTACCCATTTACTCTCACATACTGTTAGTGGCCATTCCTGTATCTTACAGGGCAGTATGGCTGTGGCCAAGAATGACCTACACAGCCTATTCTACACCAGGACTCTTATGTACCTGTCTTCTTGTCCACTGCCTGAAAAGTAACTTTCGATTAGGACTGTCATTCACGAGCATTTGATACTTCTTGGAAACTCTTCCACACACAACACTAATAGTGGTGGGGATTTCTCCTAGTCTTTTCCCTAAGAAATCCATTTTACATATCAGGAATTAAGAACATGGCTAAACTTGTCTCCTGCAAATAAGATTTCTGACCAAAAAGCTGAGAGCAATGTAAAAAAGTAGATAACTTAAAACTCAAATTTGTTATGTTTACATGTGGAACATCCAAAATTAAAAACCTCCTAATTAAGACCTACCATAATAGACATGGTTTGAAGAATTCTTAAATCTAACAACTGTTAGACTATTTCTACTTTTATGATACTGAAGAAATTCACTTATTTTTAACGTTAGTTTTATTTCTGAAATACTTCAAATTCCACTAAGTTTGTTGACATACTTAAATTTGGATCAAAGTGCTCTATGAATATGATCTCCTGTACTAACTACGCACACAGTTATTTCTAAAAGGTTAAAAAGCTGGCCATTTTCCCGTTCTTTCTCATCATTCCAGCTAGGGACTACGGTGTTCAGGTCCTTGTTCTTCTCCATCTTCTGTGGACATGCTGGCCAGTTCTCTTTAATTCATGTTGCATGTTTTGCTGCTTAGGCATCTAAAATTCCTGGTGCTCTTACATGTGGTAAGGCATATATAGCATTAAAATATTTGTGTAAACTGCTGTTATTTAACTATATCCTTTTGGAGATACTTGATTTTTGTTGTCTGTTTCAGAATGTGTAAATTAGACCATTTTATACTGATTGTTACTTACATCAGACTACATTGAATAAAAACCACTGAGGTCTTTAAAATATTTATGAAAACAGTAAAACTTATACTTACAAATTAACTATAAAACAGTCTCTCCTCTGAAGGATTTCAACATCCTGGATTTGAACATTTTAAAACAAATTTACAATCCACCCTTCCTGGGAACACTCCGAGTCCTCGCTCCTGAAGCCCACTGGATACAAGAGGCCCTCCAGGCCTCTCTGTACAAAACGCCAATTCCTCCAGACAGTGCCATTCCAGCTCCTCCTTCTCTAGCATCTTTTATGATGTACAAGAAACTTACCTGTTTCTCTTGCAGAGAGAAAACCTGGTAACTTAAACGTTGATTTAACTACCGTTACTCATCATTATTCCTTTTAATATACAGTTTAGGAATTCTGCCTTAATTTGTACTGTCACTTTATCTATATGTTACCATCATTTGAAGCTAAAATTAGTTTTCATGGCAGAGAAATTGTTCCTGTGACTTTCTTTCCATTAACAGCTTTAATGCACTAGAATTTACTACATTTCGGGGTTGCGCATGTGCTTTACCTGTTATTTCCAGGTCACACAGTGATCTCAGTGTTTCAGTAAGATTTTATTCATTTTAGATAGGTTTTTGTTTTTTTTTTTTTTTTTTGTGGAACCAGGGATTGAACTCAGGACCTTGCACTTGCCAAGCAAGTTCTTATTCAACTGAGCTATCTCCCCAGCCCTGTTTTTCTAAAAAATGTAAAGTCTTTTAAAAATATTTGAATGAAAAACATAGCAGAGAACTTCTGCCGCACTCTCGGGACCCCTCCACCCCTGCAGACCCAGCCCAGGCCCCGCACATGAGAACTTCTGCCATGCTCTCAGGACCCCTGCAGACCCAGCCCAAGTCCAGGCCCGGCTAGTGTGTGGGATAGCTTCTGTGGCTGGACCCCTGCAGACCCAGCCCAGGCCCGGCTAGTGGGTGAGAACTTCCGCCGCGCTCTCGGGACCCCTCCAGACCCAGACCAGGCCTGGCATACAGGCCTGGGGTGAAACTGCAGCTGAAGTCCCTGCAGAGAGGCGAGGGGCCAGAACCACCCAGCTAATCCAGGAGCAGAACATCTTGCCAGAGGGGCACGACAGGGTCACTTCCAAGGGCTGCAGCAGGAAGGAGCCGAGCACAGCAGTCAGACCCACGCCAGGCACAACTGAAGGAATTCAAACTTCATAGATCTGCGCCCAAATTTCAGTAGGTGCTAATGTTATAACTGCACCAAAGCTCTACACCACAGGCCAGAGAAATGACAAAATGACAGAGAAGGAACAAAATGCAATCTCAGGCCCCAAGCCCACCCAGAGCAAGTTCAGAAGACACTAGCACAGAAGAAATTGGGAATCACACTGCTGAAATGTCTGAAATAATAGCATCTGAAGTAAAGAAACAACTGCAGAAAGGTATACAGGAACTCTGATCAGAAATAAACTCTGAAACAAAACATCTCAATTAATAATAGCATCTGAAGAATCAAATGCAGAAACATATAGAGGAAATCAGATCAGAAATAATCTCTGAAGTAAAAAGAACTAATAACTGCTTCTCAAGAAGATACTGACCAAAAAATAAGAGATTAGAAAAATATAACAGATACATTTAATGAATTATAAAACTATTTGGGGATTATGAACAATTTTTTAATAAGGACATATGATTAGAATATCCAACAGATCAAGGAGGAAATACAAAGACAGTCCTTAAAGGGCTATAATACTGCTGTTCTATACCATGGTTCACTGGAACTCAACTTTCTAGCAGAAAGTAATACTAATAACTAAACACAGTCATATTGCTAGCATTTAAAATACCATTGAAGCGATCCAGAAATGAGTACATTTATTCCACTTTTACTTCCTCAACTTTTTGGATTATAATCAGCAAATATCTATTTTAGGACCTGCTCTGGAAGGCCCTTATGTTTTATGCAAGGCACTGCTATTTTCCCAGATGAATAGAATATCCTTTCTCCAGCTCCAAGTTTCCATGACAATAAAAACAAAACGTTCATCAGGACCAACTTGGTATTTGATGGCAAATGCAGCTGCAGCCTACAACAGTTCAATCTTTATCCTAACTCTTCTCTACAGAATAGAGGCACTATATTTCTCCAAAGGAACTGAAATTGTTTTTACAGTGATTTCCCCTGTATCACAAGCCTAAGCACTAACAATTAAGTGTGTTAACTATCTCCAGTCTTCAAATCACTCTTCTCCAAACTCACTCCACAACAATGAAGTTTCTGCATTTTGCTAAGAGCACATTTGGTTTTTAAACTCTGAAAGCTTATATGATTTAATTATAACTACAGAGCATACAATATTGAAGCTTTTATGATTACAAGACAAAATTTTGGGAAAGGATGCCATAAGTAAACAAATCCAATAAAACTGAACTGGATTATGGCAAAACAGTGCCCCCTTGTGTCTTTGTATTTCTGCCTTGACTAAACCCAGTACTTACTACCCTAGTGTTATGGTGTATTTAAATAATTTTATATCGTACAAATTAAAAGCATTTTCTAACTAGCAGAATTCTTAAAAGTCCTATGTTATTAGCATATAAGTGTTATATAAGAATATAAATGCTCAGTAATATGAAAAAAATGCAATGATTTTGCATACTCAAGAGTTAATTTTATTTATAGTCAAACTAAGTGGTAAGAGATGATGACCATGTTTTCCAAAAGAGAAGAAAAACTGTTCGACTATCACTGGCTCTTTCCTGTGGCCTTGGTTCACTCCAGCAGCCACTTTACACTTGCACTGGATTACCTCAGTATCATTTATCAGCTTGACTCACATGTACAACAGTTTGTACCAATGAAGGAAATAAACATAAAATCATTAAAAGTATCTGTGAAAACATGAGTAAGTCTTAAAGTTAGAAATAGATTTAGAAATGAAAACTACAGAATAAGCATCATCTACATTCCAACCCAAAGTGTAACAGACAATCTAAATTAGAACTTGCAGTTCTTTTTACAAGATCTCCAGACAGTTCTTATGAGCAATAAAACATGAGAAACACCTTCTTCAGTGCCATGTGCACCACTCTCTACTACCACACAGTGGGAAGAGAGAAGAGAAAGAGACTGACCATTTGGGTCAGGTGGCTTTGAAGGGAGGACAGAAATCAGAAACAGCTTTAGGAAGGTAACCCTAAGCTCTGTCAGCCTGCTATCTTAGTGACTCTTACTTCAACTCTTGACACTGAAATATTCTTGAAACAATTAGAATTTTGTCAATTACAGATCAATCTGGATAATCAAGAAAGCAACTGTTCAAAATGCAAATAAATTATACGTCCATTATTATTATTACCAATTTTGTACACGCCTTTATGTATTACCAAGGACATTTAGTATGTTATGTCATTTGACACCAGAGTTCTGATCAGCAAGTTTTGTTACTCTCATTTTATAAATGAGGAGACTAAGAATCACTGAAGTCAACTGAATCACCCAGTTCACAACCGCAGTGACGGTCAAGCAACCTGCTCAGTCCAGGCCCTGACCCCACAAAGCAGGTACTCTGCACTTGTGAGAGGAGTGGTAGTTCTGACATCACCTGAGATCTAGTAAACAAACGGAGCAAAAGAAGCCTTATAGATGAACATGACAGCGACACAAGACAGCTGGGTATCCGCAAACTTGCAACACAGACCCTGGAAGGAAGGAGGGACTTGCAAATATAAAATATACAGACTCTGAAGACAAATTATGCAGAGCAAACAAGTACTCTTGATCTTGTGGGTTATTAGAAAAAAGGGATTTATTTCTTCTTAGTGGCCCCTTTTGTTTTTTTGTCCTGAACTACAAAAATCCTCTTTCTGGATTTAAGTTCAGTTACATTAAGGGTCACTTTCTTGTAGGCCAATCTGAATATTCAAGTACTTCTAACACTGTCATCTATAAGATATACAAGTTTTCAGTGACTAGTAAACTGGCCTTTACAATAGTTCGTGTGTCAGTAAAGTATCATAACTTCCTAGTCAAGCAAAAAGGTACTGAAAAGAGAAAGGTAATTAGTGATACTTAGGTTAAAAAATTAAATAGGCTACCTACGAATCCCCACACCACAGAAGGCTGAGATAGGAGAACCGTAATTATAGCCCAGCTAAGCAACCAACCAAGACCTTGTCTCAAAATAAAACATAAAAATGCAATGGGGTATAGCTCAGTGTTAAGGCTCTGAGTTTGATTCTCAGAAGCACAAAAATGGAAAGAGGAGGGGAGGGGAAGAAAGAGAACAGGCCGATGGATAAAATTAAATATATATTAAAATGGAAAAAGTGATGAATTTACAATCAAACAGATACAGGCTCTAATTTTAGCTCCACTACCTTGCACCAGAATGCTGGATTAAGTTATTCAATCTCTGAACTTTAAATGCTAAGGTATAAAGAATGAAGCACCTCTAGTGACATCAGAGTTACTCTTATTTTCTTTAGGTTTATCCATATTTTGATTAGAAAAAGATATTTTTAAAAGTGCATAATATAGTCTGTGCCAAGATCTTTAGAATTTAGGTACACAGAATATTTAGTACCATTTGTACAGCCACTATGAATACAAGTATTTTTAAAATAATATAAATGTAAGTGCCTTCTATAATCACGCAGTTACTAATGTTACTGCTTACAACGTGAGCATATTAAAGGCGCATAGGCTGGAGATGTATATCTCAAGGGCTGAGAGCAAAGCTGGCGTGCACAGGTCTTTATGTTCAGTTCCCAGCACCAAAACCACAAAAATGCACTATGTCATGAATTGATTGCATTATTTTTGGGAATACCAATTATACCAAAAGTCAAGAGTGGGGGCACACACCTGTAATCCCAGCACTCAGGAGGCTGAGGCATGAGGATCCCTGAAAGTTTGAGGCCAGCCTGGACTACATAGCAAGACCCTATCTTAAAAGACAAAAACACAAGAAAGAGTTAACAAATGTTCTTCACCTCCCTCTTCCTTTCTGCCACCTCTGCCACCATTTCAGCTCAGGTTTCTGTGAATGAATACTTAGTCATTCACTGCCAACTGTACTAGTTTCTCTTTGCTCTCATGTATGTATACACTGATGATAAACTCATGTTCCAAGGGTACCTGGAATATTACATTCCATGGTGAATAAACTGGTGAAAGTTTTTCAATGAATGAAAAGGGGATCTGGTGTACTACCCCAAAATATGTCACACTACCTTAAGAAATATTTTGTGCTAAGTATATGAGTTTTTTATATACTTCATCTACTTAGAAGCAGAGTCTTGGGCCAGCCAAATAGCTCAGCAGATTAAAGCGCCTGCAAGCTGGTGCAGGGGCCAGGGGTTTGATCCCCAGGCCTGTCATGTGGGCCCTGCCCCGGGGGCATGCTGAGACTGTGACTGAGACTGGGCGTGGTAGCACGCACCTGCAATCCCAGCTCTTGGGAGGCTGTAAACAAATGGATCACTATGAGTGGGATCTAGTAGTGAGAACCTAAACACCCTGCAGACCCTTCCCTAAAATTAAACAAAAAAAAAAAAAAAAAAGGCAGCAGCACAGTCTCAAACACAATTGCCATAAAAACCTTATGAACAACTACAAACGTTCCTTCTAGGAAGCAGACATCAACACCACACCTGACGCTATCACAAATAATCACACCCCTGTACATTCCTCTGGGGCCAATTCATCTTCCCAAAAGGCCGTCTGTTTCTCCTTCGGTGCCATCGTAAGCAGTCAGGTAAGGAGATGGTGAGCTCGAGCGGCCTGTGAGCGCATGCCCAGACGCACTGTGGTGTGAGCACCGCACATGCTGACCACTCTCTCTCTCCTGCTGGCTGACTTCCACCAGGCCCCACCACAGGACCCGAGGTGGTGAAATAAAAGAAAAAAAATATTTTTCCCCTAAATATATAAACAAAATCTAATTTTTAAATCCTGACAATTTATTTCCACATTCAGGTTTCAAACAATCCTTTTTATTGTTGTACTGTTTTAATTTTTTTTTTTGGTGGAACCGGGGATTGAACTCGGGCCCCTACTGAGCCATCTCCCTGGCTCCTGTTTTAATTTTGAAAACAAAAATCCTAACTTACAGAAAAGTTACAAATACATTAAAGGGAACTTTTCTTCCTTATTATTTCTGAGAATAAGTTACAGAAATGATGTTGCACTTTCCTCTTTCTTCTCTTTTTCCTCTATTTTCAAATTTTTCCATTTGATCCTTTTCTCAATTTTCCCCTTTTTCCCTCCTTTCCCCCTGCCCTAGTTTCCCTTCCCAGTTAAGCATTTTCTTCCTACTTCACAATACCTATTATATATTTTGGTCCTTATTTACACTTTCATTTTGTCACATCTCAGAAACAATGCAATATTTACACATGTGCTGGAGAGTGTCATCTCAAGATGCATTCATCTACCTAGAAATGTTTCAAGCTTATCCTTCTTTATAGCTTCTTTATAGCTGAGCAGTACTCCACTGGGTAAATCACCACGTATTTATCCATTCATTGGCTGATAGGCATTTGGGCTATTTCCAAGATTTAGCTTGCTTTCTTTCTTTCTTTCTTTCTTTCTTTCTTTCTTTCTTTCTTTCTTTCTTTCTTCCTTTTCTTAATGTATTTGGTAGAGGGTCTTACTATGCAGCTCGCACTCGTAGTGATCCTGTTTTCAGCCTCCCCAGCACTGAGGTTACAGGTGTGCGCCACTATCCCTAGTCTTGGTGGCTGGCTCAGTGTGCCTGGGGGGTGGGGCCAGAGTGACATGTGGTGCCGGGGACCTGGGCACTTGCCTAAGCAGGCAATTAGCCTGCTGAGCTATCTCACTGGCCCAAGATTTAGCTATTACAAATTGTGCTGCTAGAAACATGTGTACATATATTGCTGTGGTATGATGCTTTTAATTGTTTTGGGAAGATAATCAAAGGGACCTATAGTACTAGTTTTTTGAAGAATCTCTACACTGATTTCCACAGTGGTTGCAGCCATCTACAGTCCCACCAACAGTGGAGAAGGGTTCCTTTTTCCCCACAGCCCTGCCAGCATGTTATTAGTTGATTTCTTAATAATAACAATTCTTTGTGGAATGAGAAGGAATCTCAACGTTGTTTTAATTTGCATCTCTTGAATGATCAGAGATACTGAATTTTTTTCCATATACTTATTTGCTGTTTGTACTTCTTCATCTGAGAAGCATGCACTCATTTCCAAAGCCCATGTTTGGTTGGGTCCTTAAACTGGGGGCACCTGATTTTTTTCAGGTCTTTATGCATTCTGCACAGTAGTTCTCTGCCTGAGGAACAGCTGGCAAAAACTTCTTCCCACTCTGTGGGCTCTTACTCTGTTGGTAGGTTCTTTTGCTGTACAAAAACTTTTTAATAAGATGAGATCAAGTTGTTAATATTTCCCATGTGATTGGGGCTTTGTTCATAAAGTCTCTGCCTACAACTATGTCTTTAAGAGTTCTACCTAGTCTATTTTCCAGCAGATTTAATGTTTTTGTTTTAATATTTAGCTCTTTGATCCATTTTTATTTTAGTTTAGTACATGGAGAGACATGGGTCTACTTTTAGCCTTCAGCATGGGAAGAGCCAGTTTTTTCAACACCATTTTATAGAGGATATCTTATTAATTTAATTTAATTAATTATTTTTATGCATTTAGTCCAGGGTCTACAGGGTCTCAGTATACAAATTGGACTCATACTGATCCTCCTGTTTTCAGCCTCACACCACCATGCCCAGTCTCAATCGCCATCTCAGTGTGCCCTGGGAACACGGCCAGCACAGCATGCCCAGATTGAACCCGGTCCCTGCACCTTAGCTTTATTTTAAAGACAATAAAAGAAGTAGTAGAAACAATACAGAATTTCAAAACAAGATGACAGGAAATTAACAATGGTCATCATGTTGCATACTGTTATCTTCAAAGCAGTTGCTCAGATTACCAGATATAAGCATGTAAAATTGATCAAACAATATAAAACAAAAATTACAGTACTCTAAAAAAGGAGATTGATAGGATACAAAGATATCCTTTGCTCTTGTGTAGGAAGAATTGATATAGTGAAAATGGTCATACACACAAAATTGTTATAGAGATTTAATGCAATCCCAATCAATTTACCAATACAATATCCCAACGGAGTTAGAGAAAGTCCCAAAATTCATTTGGAACCAGAAGAGACTAGAAGAGCAAAGCAACTCTGGGAAACAAAGGCAAGGCAGAGCAATCACGAGCCCTAAATTGAAAGTATATGGCAAAGTACTGGTAAAATAACTGACCCATGTTTCAGTGGAACAGATTAGAGGATGCAAAACCAAATGTAAAACGCCAGCCAACATGTTTTCCACAAAGGGGTTATACAGTCCTATGTTTATCAGCAGCACAATTTGTAATAGCTAAATCTTGGGAACAGCCCCTATGCCCATCAGTGAAGGAACGGATCAAGAAAATGTGGTTTTTAATATACAATGGAGTACTACTCTGCCATACAGAAAGATAAACTTGAGATTATTTTTAGGTAAATGGATGCAATTTGGAAGCATAATTTTAAACAAAATAAACTGAACACACGTGTTTAAATATTGCATTATTTCTCTTGTGTGAGAAGCTCAAGAGGATGAATAAGGATGAAAATGGAGGATAGATATTGGGAAGTAGGCAGAAACTGTTAAATGGGAAGGAGAATGGGGCTGGGGGCTAAATATGGGAACAGGAATAAAAAATTAAAGAACAGAAGGAAAATAATAAAGAAAATGGGGGAAGGACTGAAAGGGAGGAAAATGGGAAAAAATAATTAAGATATAATACATACAATCACAAATTCCCAGTGTTGAATGTGATTTTATGTACTGTATGTCAAAAACTTACAAATAAGATTAATTTTCTAAAAATGAAAAATAAAAAGGGTGTGGGGATGTAATTCAGCATAAAGGCCCTGGGTTTAATCCCCATTACCCATCCCATAAGGGAGGAGGCAATGTGAAAAATGAGGAGTTAATCCATTTGTTTAAAATAATAACAGTAAGCTAGGATCTAGTTGAAGAGAGCACTATCCAGTGTATGACTACCTAGAACCCACTGCATACTTTATGCACTTTGTTCTCCCCAAGCCCAAGTGCTGGGGTGAAGATTAATGAACAATTTTGGGCATATCAGACATCAATGAAAACAACAGAGCCTTAAAATATACCTAACAAGGTTTTTTTTGGTACAAGGGATCAAGGTTGGTACTTTGTGCTTTGCCCTATAACTTTTGACCAAGCAACTTCTTAATTAGAAATTCATTCTGAGGAAATTAAGAAGTCACACAAAATTTCCCAATAAAAGATACTCAATATGAAACTCTTAATTTATGGTTAACTGGTGAAAAAATTGTTATTATCTACATGATGGATGACTTTTGAGTCTTTCAAGCATAATCATAGAAAGCTGGGCTGTCTCTGACTGTTCTCTGGGACACATCCACCACCATTAGTCTCGGGTTCCCATGAAGTCTGGAGACACAGGCAAGGTGTTTCTTCTAGAATATGCCATGCATGGCCTCTGGTACTTTTCACAGTGGAGTTCTAACTCCTCTCGGACCGCCAAGCCTTGGCTTTACTGTGCTCCTTCCTGTCAGCATGTTCATTTTCCGAGTTCGAATTAGAATCACTCATCAATCTTAAAGGCTTCTTTGGTCAGCATCTCCAAAACCTTTTCAACCTCACTAACACAAAACGAGTTCCACAAGCATATAACCACACAGTCGGGTAAAGCTAGAACACTGATCCCACTCTCTGCGGTAATCTTTTTGTGAATAAAATAGGTACAGAAGTTCTTCATCTCAATCTAATAAAAGCCATCCATGATAAAACAATGGCCAAGATCATATTAAATAGAAAGAAGCTGAAAGTTTTTGGTCTAAAATTACAACAAGATAAGATGTCCACTACAACTACTCTTTTTTTTTTTTAATTCTTTTTTTTACATTAAGAGAGAGAGTGTGTGTGTGTGTGTGTGTGTGTGTGGCAGCTCAGCGCACCTGGGGGCGGGGCTGGCTGGCCTGTGGTGCTGGGGGATCAGACCGTGGTCCCTGTGCTTTGCTAAGCTTGTTCTAAGTAGGTGCTTTAGACCACTGAGCCATCTTCCCAGCCCTACCACTACTCTTGTTCAACACAGTTTTCAAAACGTTCATCACAAGGCCCTAGAATACAGTTCAGCAGGCACAGCACCTGCCTGGCAAGCACTAGATTCCAAGTTTGATTCCTTGTATAAAACAAACAAAACAAATGAGAAACACCACAGTACTTAGAGAAGAAAAAGAAGTAAAAGGGATATTGGATAAGGAAACAAAGTTGCTTTTTTACATGACATGAAAATAATACATAGGAGACCTAAAAACCCTACCAAAAGACTCCAGGAATTAATAATAAAATTCAGTAGTGTCAACACGCAAAAACATCAATAATGCTCCTGTACAATAATAAAAAACTCACTGACAGAGAAACTAGGGAAATAATACTTTTCACAATAGCATAAAAACAAGAAATATTTAGGAATTAACCCAACTAAGGAAATGAAAAGCTCTACAATGAAACTATAATACTCTGAAAAAAGAGGCTATCAGAAAATGAAAAGTACATCTGCTCTTGGGTAGGCAAAATCAATACAGTCAAAATGGCCATACTTCTAAAATGGTTATACAGATTTAATGCAAGCTCAATCAAAATACCAAGAGCATTCTTCACGAAACCGGAGAAACCAGTACAATTTTTGTCTAGGTGTCCCCCCAAAGCCTCACACGGTAGTTTCTGGGGTTTGGGACTCATTTATGGTCCAGTGCTGAGGTTCTGGGTGTGAGTGCTACACCCTCCCGGGGCAGGCAGCCTGCACACAGTATAAGGGAGGGAGAGAGGCTTGCTCTTGAGTCTGCTCTTGTCCCTTTCACTATCTTCTGCTACCATTAACTGTTTGTTGCCCTCTGCCATATGCCACTCTGTTTTGGAGCTAGCTGAGTATGCTTTGAAACCTCCACAAAATGTGAGTTAAATAAACCTTTCCCTCTTTAATTTTGGGTGCTGAATATTTTGTCTCAGCAAGGAAAGAAAAGTAACAAAGACAGTAGGAAACCAGATGAGACCTAGAACTGCAAAAGCAATTCTGGGCTACCAAGGCCAGAAAGGGGACATCACAACCCCAGACTTCAAGATATACTACAAAATGACAGTGATAAAAAAAAAAAAAGCATGAAATAGGCAAAATTAAAAATAAATAAAAAGAAAAATAAAAACAACCCAAAAAACAAACAGAAAACCAGACTTGTGGATGAATGGAACAGAACAAAGGATGCAAAAACAATTCCAGACATACTCAGCTAGCTACCTTATCTTTGAAAAGGGGCCAAATACTTTCACTGGAGGAAAGCCTCCCTAACAAATGGTGCTGGGAAAGCTAACTAGCTACCTGCTGAAGACTGAACCTAGACCTGCATCTCAAAATACACTAAACTAAAATCAAAATGGATCAAAGATCTAAATATGGCAAGGGGAGATGGCTCAGAATAAGCACTTCCTTGGCAAGCACAAGGGCCTGAGTTCAATCCCCGGTTCCGCAAAGACATAAATATTAAAAGAGACACTTAATCTGTTGGAAGACAAAATACATGAAAACTCATGAAACTACAGGTACAGACAAAAGCATTATGACCAAACCTGAGGTACAAAAGAAATAATATCAAGTCAACAAAATGGGAGTACATAAATTAAAATCCTTCTGCCCAGTGAAGGAGACTACCTCAAAGTAGAGAGACAACCCATAGAATGGGAAAAACAAAACAAAACAAAATTTTGCCAATTACTCCTTAGACAAAGGACTAATATCTAGTCCATATAAAAAAAAATCCGCAAGTGCAAGGGTCTGAGTTCAATTCCCAGTTCCGCAAAAAAAAAAAGAAAAAAAAAAAAAAAGAAAGAAAGAAAGAAAAGTTAAAATTAAAAATAACAGATAATAAAGAAAGATTATTATCAAGAAACCAGCCAATAACAAATACTGGTGAAGTGGGGATGAGGAAAGGAACCCTTTGTTTTTGCTGGGAGTGTAAACTGGTACATTCAGTATGGAAATTTCTTAAAAAAACTAAAACTAAAAATTCCATCTGACCCACATACTCTAGCTATCTTCCCAAAAGAATTAAAGACACCACACCACCGAGATGTACAATAATCACGTTTATAGCAGCACAGTTAATACCAGCCAAAGCTTGGAATCAGTCTATATATCTACCAACAGATGAGGCAATAAAGAAACTGTGGTATTTATATACAATGAGATACTACTTTGCCATAAAGAAGAACAAACTTGAGTCTTGTAAGAAAATGAATATACCTTGGGACCATAATAAGGCTACAGGAAGTACAACAAGCACACAAGCTGAACCAACACATCATTTCTCTTTTATGAGAAACTCAATATATAATGTACAACATAAAAGATGGTATGGAAAAAGATATGTTAATATAATCCAGCATGGACAGTTATTAAAAAATGTATCTTAATAATTTAATATAATTATGTCTTAATTTCAAGTCAATAAATTATAGTGACTTAATATAATTATGTGTTTTAATATGTTTCTGGCCTGAAATAGTCTGGATGTTAGCATGATAATTATATTTATAAGGACTTGGGGCTGGGGAGATAGCTCAATGGAATAAGTGCTTGCCTGGCAAGCACAAGGTCCGGAGTTTAATCCCTGGTACCACCAGATAAAAAATAAATAAATTTATAAGGACTTAAAAGAATATTAATCTGATCTTGGCAAAAGGGGGGCAATTGAGAAGGGGCCAAAAGACCCCAAAAATATGAGATGCATTTTGTACATGTACCAGTTTCCCACAATGAATGTAATCATTATGCACTGTAAACATGGGTTAGTAAAAATTAAAAAAAAGCAAATTGGAAAGGATGACTACAATTTTGAAAATGATTAAGATATTTACTCCACAACCTTAAAGCTTGTCAATTTCAGCAGTATCAGCTTAACAGCCTAAACTTAAAGTTTCAGTCACTTAATGATAGCAGAGCTCTTAGTATACTCTGAGGCATCGGCTGGCAGCGTCTACAAGAAAAAGAAGCTCTATAATAGACTATAATTTGTCACACCTAAACAAAATACTTGCTTATCCACTTTTTTATCTATTGCTCAATAAATATGGCTAGGCTTCTTCTAGTCCTATCTCTTTAATGACTATTACCCAAATTTGATACAGACATATCAAAACAGGTCTGGTTATCTGTGAGTCACTTGTCTAGATGTTACAAGCCGGGGCTTACAAGGGAATGTATTTAATATAGGACACATAATTTATAGAATTATTTTATAATAATCACCCAAAAACTCAAAATGAGTGCAGAAGGTCTGTCTATGCACTAGAGACCCCAACAATCCAGCTGAGGATCCCTGGTACCACATGCCTCACCAGCCCTTCTCCCGGGCCTGCTGAGCCAGCTACCAGAGTCTGAGCTGCGTAGTGAGCCCCTGTACCAAATACATTAAAAAAAAAAAAAAAAAAAAAATCCAGCTGAGCGCCTGGATCACACAGCAGTGTCTGCACGAGTCGCAGCCACATCCTCTGTGAGTGGAGCTGGAGGTCTAGAGCCCACGACAATGTCTCATGCAAGTCTGTTTCAAGGATCTGCAATGGGAAGGCCCAAGGGTTAGTGGTGGAAGTTAGAATGAATGTCTCGGCCTGTGAGATGAAGGATGTGGGCCAGCAGGCTGAGGCATCTGCCCTGGAGCCAGGAAGCAATGCTCAAAGTAAGGACCAGAGCTCCCCTGAAGAAAACCACTGCTGTCCTCACCAACAGTGAAGACTCAAGCTCCTCTGTCAATGAGAACAGCTGAGTTCGTATTAGGAACACCAGTGTGACACACTTCTCCAGGAGAATCAACAGCACAAAATCTTCCCTTCCAGTTCTCCTTTAATGCTCTTGGCAACAAATCTCAGGTAGGCCTTCCACACCCAGCACCAGGCTGATTCAGTTCTGCTTTGTGTCACAAGTTGACCATTAGTTAACCCACCACAGTAGAGCAGCATCAATAACTACCTAAATTTGTTCCAACGCCAACAAACCCACCCAACAGTACTAACAAACTGCCCTTCACAGGCTTTTGTCAGCTAGGACTGGTTAATAGAGAATATGAAACAAATGTCTTTACAACCATTCTAAGCTTAGGCAAAGACTCCTAATCTTTTGTAGATACTGCCAGCCAGTTCCAACAGTACAGAAACAATGTTAAGGGAAAACTATGAAAAACAGCTTCAGAAAACACTACATTGTCATTTTAGACCTACGCATCAAATTCCAACCTTATTATTTAACCACCCAGCGATACCAGCATGTAAAAGGAAAATAAACCCTGGACAGTCTCCTCATCTCCCTCCCGGTCTTTGTTCTCTCCTATGGAATGCTATCAATGAGGGAAGAGGCTTAGGACTGGCTGCCAAGAAGCAGACAGAAAAGTAGAACTGGTGCTCATACTGTTTACATGAGCTCTGGACAGTCACTGGAGAAGGCTGCCTCAGAATTAGAACCTCTGCCAATATAAAAATCAAAGAAAAATTCCAGAAAATATTATGGATTAATGGGGTAGAGCCCGTAAGCTAATTTTGATGTTTCTGAAAATTTTACTGCTTCATTGAGGGCAAGTTCACATTTTTCTTTTCTCTGGTGAGATACTAATATACTAGGAACATATCTGTTTTTGTAGTTTGGAAAATAGAAAGACTTATTTGTATCTGTTAAAAGTTGACTAATCACGACATGAACTGTTTTTGTGACTTCATAAAAGGCATAAAAATTATTTCCCAAGAAGGGAAAAAAGTGATCAGTTTCCTACACTGTCACACAACCCAGCTTTCTTCTTCTCCCCAGTGTTTTCTAATATAGCAAAATGATAAAAAGCGTGGCTTCTGCCTTCTGCGTAATCCCAGGGATTAAAGTGAGCTTTCACGAGTGCCAGGACTGCAGGCCACGCAAGAAGAAACTGAGGCCAGCTACGGGAAAAGCACATTACCAAACGCATCAAAGAAACTCCAAGTCAACACTATAATGATTTTATTCAGGCAAAAACACAGAACTCAACAAAATTTAACTGATCCCATCAGTTGGATATTCCATCTTAATATTACAAAGTAGAATATAAAAAGCTAAATATGTTTTTATCAAATGAAGATAAGCCAGTTTCTTGAGTTCAAGGCTGCTTTATGAAGAAAATTTTCTAGATTTTTCTCCTCTAACTGAACTGAGTTAAATGTCACTTTTTACTAACAATGTTTTTAAGCATTGGATAGACACCTAACCTTTGTTGCACTGATCATGTTGTCAAAGTGACTTTTAGTTCTTTTCTATTCTTAACAGACAAATTAGAGCAATTCTCATAAAGATACACTTTTTAAAAAGGAGCTAGGAGTCAGCAATTTTGTTTATTACTGTTTAGCAAAATAAAACTTATCTTGTATTATTTGTAATATATTGTGGTTAAAAAAGTAGATTCATTTTAAATATAATTTTCTATCTTTAATACTACAAATTTAATTCACCTCAGGGAGGGCTATTTAAATATTTACTACAATAATTTCAGAAATACTGTTTGATTTTACACGTACACAAGTCTAAAATATTTGGATATAAAAAGGCTGACGTAGACAATTCTTATAAGAAAATTCATTTTTACAGTGCTCTAAAGATAACAGAAACAATGTAAGTTTATATGAACTGGACTTTAATCAATTAAATACTGCATGGTCTCACAGCTTTTTACCAAAAGACTGCACAAAATCCAAGTTGTTTTATTCTTTTGAACAATCTTCCTTTGCTTACTTTTTTTTTTTACATTTTGTGTCTTTAAAAATGTTCTTTTTCCAGTTACAGAGAGGAAATAAAAAGAAGGGCAACTCTTTTATGTAAAGTAAATCCATCTGGGTGTTTGCTGCACCCCATACCATAAACCTGTGATCCCCAACCAGAATGAGTTATAGCAAAGCTGCAGGCAAAATCATCTCCACACACCACAATCCATTATCCCTGTCAAGTTAATGTTCCATGTGGAGCCATATGGCACGGGTACACATTCAACAAAGGAAATTCCTTAAACTTGTTATAATCAGCACTTGCAGTCATCCAAAAAACTGACATAAACAGCTTTATTGTGTTTAGTGCATTTCAGTTAATATCCATGACAAAAACAGGAAACGGTACAGGAAGAGGAGGAGGGATGTGGGAGAACAGTTATTCTTTTAAAAATGCAACTGTACATTTTATAATTAGGGTTTTTCCCCAAAGCAGGTGAGTTTCATTCAATTACAGTAAACACCAACCTCTTCACAGTGATCCACTGGGTCAGAATTAGGAGGGGGAAAAAAAACTAATGACATCAATTTTCCACACTATGACCAAACTGAAGCCTTGAGGTCTTTATAGTCTAAGTTAGGTAAAGTGGTTTTGTCACAATAATGACATTTAAATTTTCAAATTTGTTACTACAGTAACTCTTAATTTCTAAAAACTAAGTCCTTTGTAAAATATAAAGCACATTAAATAAAGTATTTTAATGTACTACACACGCAGGTCAGACAAATCAAAGGCTCCCAGAAGCCTTGGGACCTGGCACAGCCTAGCACATCAAACTCCAGTCAAGATATAAGTAGAGCAGAACTTCATTTTAGCCCCCGCAGTGACAACAATAAAATGCTGAGAAAACACACTATCAAATAGTGAACTCAGCATCAATTTCTGTTAATTACAGTCTTGTCAGCAACGTGATTATTCAAACAACTCATGCAAATGTTAATGAGGCCTTATTTGCATATTTATTTTTTCTTTGTTGAAATGTCATTGATTATTACATTCTACTATGATGAATGCAGTTGATGATGTGCTCTGATATGTAATTAGTCATTAGGTGGAATGAATAGATCAATTATGAAAAAGGACTAAGATTAAGAAATATCAAACAAGACCGCCCAATATAACTATAGAATCTTTTTAAAAAAGAACCTAATAAATAATTTCTTGACATTTAAACTGCAACATCAGTAGTTTTCAATAAATAAACCACTATTTTTGTGAGGCTAAATGGGTACTTAAAAATAGATCAGTACTTTGATAATCCAATTATAATCTCAGACACCATCTTTTAAAATATTGCAAACTATCTCCAGTGACATGTTAGAACAACAGCAAAAAATGAGCAAATTTTGCATTAAACTTGCAAAAATCAGAAATATATGATTTTAATCTAGTATGAAAAGGTGTTGACAAAAACAAATTGAAAAGGCATATAATATCCTGGAGAGAAGGGGTAGAAACCTAATAAGGAATGACTATCTTCACAAAAACAAGATGAGCACAAACAAACGCAACACAAATTCTAATTTGCATTCAGAGGAAAAGGATTATTTAGCCCTTGAAACAGTCTGCTGTACTATCCAGCAGCACTTGCTATTCATAGATGGAAAAAAAAAAAAAAGAAAGAAAGAAAGAAAAAAAGAAAACCACATTACTGAAGACCAGATGGGAACATTCCACATGACCAAACCAATCAATCACCTCTGTGGGGCGCAGGTGCAACACAGCCGTGTAGCTACACACCATTTCACAGTCTATCGGGCACAAACACATGGCCACCAATCAATGGCACCCCGAGGACTTCAGAGGGGGCAGGCTCTCTGGAGTCTTACTGGTCCATGCCTGATGACTTCATAATCACACATCATTTCATTCACTAGAGGATACAAACTAGCATTCTAATAACCTTCCACCGAAAATGGTCATGTTGTGCATATTAATACAGTGCAGTTTAGAGTAAGCGACTGACTTCACGTGGCAGGCTAGCCAAGACACACAGGGCTAAAACAATCTGAAGCTAGATACATCTTCCTATTTGAAGATGGCTATTTTGTTCAGTCCAATATCAACGGAAACAGGATTCATTCTGCTGCATCAAAGACAGAATGCTAGGCTCCTATCTGACACAAAGCAACTGTTAAACAATGGTATGCTTGAAGAGAGACAAGGACAAAGAAGGATGGAAATAAAAAGGGTACTTGGGGATTCTGTATGAAGGATAAAAAGGCTCTGTATCATTCTCAAATACCCTAACCAAAACTGACCTGCAAATAAAAGGGGTGACCATGAACAAACAAACCTTAGATGTATACACACTGGCTTTGTCTTTCTCACATCTCCTAGTGCCTGAAGAGTGACTTTGTACAGTATGTAATTATATAAGAAGATGAAAGGAGCAATTTTCAGCAAACACAGCTATACCTCCACTGAGTGAGAGCTTCCTGCTCTGTCAGGTGGCATTCAGAGCTCCCACTGGCTCCTTTTACTCAGAGGATGCAGGGGGGACATACAGGATAACTGAGTATTTTAAATACTCGATTCAACATCTACAGATGATATACTACATACATTTTTAAAAGATCAAGAATAATATTCTTTACCTTAAGAAAAAGCAAACTAGTCAACTCAAAGTCTTGGCAGAACAAGGCCGGCTACACTTTTTGTTTGTTTGTTTCTTTGGGAGGAACCGGGGATTGAACTCGGGCCCTTGCATTTGCCAGGGAAGCTCTTATTCCACCCTGGCCCCTACACATTTTTTTTTTTTTAATGGTTTAGAATCTTTAATCAAGCCCTCTTGATATTACAAGTGCAATCTATTTCTTTGAAAGATAGGGGAATAGCAAAGAATTAGGGTGAGAATAAATCTAAAGGAAGATACAATATACAATCCAAACCACACATCCTCTCAGAAGACTGCTTCACAGCTTTTCAGCCACATTACATGTAATTGCTGTGTATTTCTCTTGTCTTCTGATGCTTTTTCTCCCAGAATGACCTTTAATTTTTATGCAGACAAGTTCCTGGAGACATATCTACTTATGTTCTATTGTTATAGGAATCAGACAAGCAAGGAACCTCTAAACATGGCTGCAGGTTCAAAGATGGAAAGTGATCCCTTTTAGGACTGATATGTTACTGAAATAACTGAATAGAGAATGTTGAATATTAATTCTTTGCTTTAACGTTGTACCCCAAAACTTAGATAATTATTAAAATTGAAATTATGTGTATATAGAAGTTAATGTCACTGAGTAAATATTTTATTACATATTAACAACAAACATATTTGTAAAGGATAATAAATATACTCTGACAAGCAAAACTTATTTCCAGATGAGAAAACGTAATTCACAAAGAAAACAAATAGGAAATTATCAGCACATGTTTCCTTTTGGTATGTTTTGTTCAAGAGAAACATCCTTGTGATGGCTCTACTTCAAGAAAATGAGTGCATATTGTGGGAAATGTGCAAAGGACAAAACGGTATTTCCCATAAAAGAAACACATAACCTAGCCATTGCAAGGGCTCAACCTGCTTTCAAATATGAACAGATATTTCTCACTAAGTCCTAACAATAACAATAACAATAGTTATTGTGGGAGATGTAGACTTCACATTTGTTTTTAAACAGCAGATTTCTCCAATAGTTCAGAGGGCAATTTGGGACCTTACAGGTCCTTAGATCCCATTAGGAACATCAATTTCCAGAGCTAGAATTCATGTGAAAATCAGTGCAAGACACGTCTTACCTGACTCTGATAACCCTGAAAGTTGGCTTGGGTGATTAATTTTGGATGCTACAATATTGGCCATCCTGTCTCTTTTTGGCACTTGAGATCAAACTCAGGACCTTAGCACTTGCCAGGCAGACACTTATGCCCTTGAGCTATCTCCCTGGCCCCCAGTTTTGTCTTCTATAAAAACACACCACAGAATCTCATCAGTTTACATTTCACAGTTGGATGCTGGACATATGTCATGTTTATTAAAAATACCATATTTTGTTTACATGAAGCTAACTGTGATTGTATGTTCTATAGTTCAAAAAAAACGGTATACATTCAATGAAAAATATATTTACTATTGGGAAAGAAATTTAGTGAGCAGTCAAAGGAAAATATTATTATTATTATTATTATTTATTTTTTATTTTTTTGGTGGAACTGGGGATTGAACTCAGGCCCTTACGCTTGCCAGTGAAGTGCTTATTCCACTGAGCCATCTCCCCAGCCCCAAAGGAAGATATTATTATGATGATTACTGTACAAAAGATTCTGGCAAGACAATCTTACTAATGGGTTATTGCCTATCATTTACTTTATAACACACACCTACGTTCTTCTAAAATGTAAATATCTGAAGACTAGAAAAGGATACAAGAACTAGGCCAGAAAACTTAAGATTCTCCTTTTACTTCAGGTTCTTACTAATTTCAGTGCTGCTTGATTTATGATGGGATTGTATTTTTTTAAATATATTTAATACTGGGTCTATAGGGCCTCACTACTCAAATAGCACCCGTAGTGATCCTCCTGTTTTCAGCCTCCCAAGTGCTGGGAATACAGGTGTGTGCCACCATGCCCAATCTCAATCACTGTCTCAGTGCGCCCTGGGGGCTGGGCCAGCAGGGCTTGCTGAGGATTAAACCCCGGTCCCTGTGTCTGCCTAAGTAGGTGCTTTAATCCACTGAGCTATATGGCCAGCCCTGGGATTACATTTGGATAAATATCAGACTGAAAATATCCTAAACTGAAAATGCAGTAATACAACTAAACTACTCAGTGTAAGGGCTTAGTGTAACCTATCTTACACTCATATGAGACTATCATTGAGCACAACTATCTAACACAAAACCCACTTTACACTCAGTGTTGAATGTCATGTTATTTATTGCATATGCATACATAATATGCTAGCAAAACACTTCAGGGTGCTGGCTATGACCCCCATAATCTCCTTGCTGACTGGGACCTGCAGTTCACTGCCCCTGCTCAGTGTTTTGAGAGTGTAATCTTAACATATTATCACTGAAACAGTAAAAGATCAAAACTCAGAGCAGTTTCTACTGAGTGCATACATCACTCCCACCATCAAACATTTAAAAAACAAACAAACAAACAAAAAAAGAGCAAACTACCTTAAGTGGAAGACTTATCTGTAAGTGCATTACCTCCATCAGATTAAAGTCAGTGACTCCAATTTATTTATCTGCTGAATGACTGGGTTAGAGAAAGCAAGTCTCTCCTAATTAATGATCGTCCTTGTGGTGTGACACAGTTGTACTCCAAAGACTTTGTCTAGAGGTTTCCTGAGTATCAGGGTAGGGATGATCAGAGACTAGGAGTGCTGCAGGCAGCATGGGAGGTGGAGTAAGACGCCTACTAGTAAGATAGATATGCAGTCATTTTAAGTGGATAATGAGTAGTTCCTTTCATGAAGATACAGAAATAAGAGTAAATACAAAAATACGAGTAAATACAAATTTGAGTTGGTGTACTGAACCAAATTATGGTATCATACCAAACAGAATTATGGTATCATATAAATAAATGGTATCACATTTTTCACTTAACCTATATAATAGAATAAGAGTATGAAACCTCTCCAAATAAATTTCTGAACTGATTAACACAGGATTTGCTTTCCATTCAATGGCTTTGGGGGCCTGCCCCTTAGCTCAGTTCTCTAAGTGGCTGCGTCAACAAAGCAGTCAGGCTCAGGTTGCTGTGGTTCGATCCCCACAACTCAAGCCAGCCAAACCTGCCCTGAGGGCATTCAGAGAAAAAAAAATCCATTCAATGGCTTCATTTCAGCTAAGAATGTTGTAATTATATTCATT
This sequence comes from Octodon degus, assembly GCF_000260255.1. Classification (NCBI taxonomy): domain Eukaryota; kingdom Metazoa; phylum Chordata; class Mammalia; order Rodentia; family Octodontidae; genus Octodon; species Octodon degus. The sequence goes on from NW_004524602.1 coordinate 18,425,338, forward strand.
TCACAGAAATGAGAAATATAAAACATAAGTGGTAATTGACCTCCTCAAATTAACAGAGTACCAAACAGTATTCAAAGCTGAAAACAGTAGGACATACTATACAATAACCAACATACATTTTCTTTCTTGATTCTAAGTTTAACCCTAAGCAAAGCATTTATATTTTAATTCCAAAATCAAAGGAAATATATTGGTAAAAACCATGCCTATTCATAATGCTATAAAGAGCAAACAGAAATCAGAACTTTCTACTTTAAACATGACTATAAAATGATATTTGAGGGGCTGGGGATAGTTCAGTAGAATAAGTGCCTGCCTGGCAAGCACACGGTCCTGAGTTCAATCCATAAAATAAATAAATAAAATTATATCTGAAGGCATTAGTATAGAAGAGAGAAGAGATTCTAGAGTTTGACAGAATTTGGTTTAACAACTAGTTGCATGACTTACTAATGCTGTGACTTTTGATAGTTACTTCAATTTCCAAAGTTTTAACAGTTTGATCTGAAAGATGCAAATAATTACTCAAAATACCTATAGGTCAAGAACTGTGAGAATTGTTTGAGCTAACATATGTAAGTACTTAACAACATGACAAACACAGCAGGTACTACCATTTTCCATTATCATGTAATAGAACAATGAAACACAGTAGGTATCAAAATCACTAGATATCAAAGCCAGAAATCTCTCTTAATGCTCTAATCTCACTCACTTAATACTTATTCCAACTGTGTAGTTAAAAACAAAATAAAACAGTACTGTAAAAGACAATGGCTGGCTGCTGTCTTATGTAATCAACATTTGGGTGCAGACATTGGTCAATCAACTGGTCCCCTGATAATACATTCTAGAGAACCTGAATTAGTAGATTCCAACCCAAACTGCACACATTTTATCTTTTGTCTAGAACTTCTACTTTTCTTTCTATAGTTGTGCAAAGCTTTAAAAAAAAAAAAAAAAAAGCAGTTAATTAACATAAGATTTACAGATGCTGCTTTCCTTGAAACCACCAAACCAAACCAGATTACCCCCCATCCAAATGGCCAATAAAAATCTATAGCTGTCCTGTTTACATTAAACCACATTTAAAATCAGACTGCTTTTAAGGCAATACCATCATCTGGAAACTAGAGCTCCTCGACCATTCTGGCTGAAGAGTAGCTGTTGGTCATACATCAAGACATTCATCCAGACTTGAGCCTTTCATTTGTTAGAGATGCTTCATCCCAGAAATATCCAAGTGTACGGAGAAGACAGTCACATGTACTTAGCTATAGCCAACTTCAAAATGATCCAAGAAGTTATTCAAACTTGAAATGTTGAAAGCACCAGCTGCATTTCTTTTACAGCAAAGATATAAAATAATCCTATAGAACCAAATTTACCTACTCGCTGCAGCCTTTTTACAGTAGAGAAGAGTTTGCCACATAAGGAAAAAGGAGGGTTGCTGGGGGTGAACAGTACCGGATATGGAAGAAATGTGCAAGATTTGGACTTGAACCAACATTTATAAACTGCCCAGTGTACACACACACAGGGTTACTTAGGCCCCCTCTCTCTAAATCTTAAGTTTCTTCATCTGTGGAACTGGAGACAGAATGGGAAAGAAGAAATAAACATTTAGTAATTATCAGACCCTGGGCTGCACATTAGATAAACCCTTTCATTACATCATCCCCGAGGACACAGGAAGGTAAGAATTACTATTTCCATTTCAGAGATTAAAGCACTGAACCTCAATGAGACATTTCTCTAAATAAGAATACAAAGCAATCAACAAGCACATGAAATGTTATTCAACATTAGAAGTCATTATTAGTCATTAGAGAAATGAAAATCAAAATTTCAGTGACATTTTCACACCCACTAAGATGGCTAAAATAAAAAGACGAATTTTGGAAAAGATGTACAGAAACTGGACTGAAGAGTCTGGCAGTTCCTCACACTGTCAAATTCAGAGTTGTAGTACCTAAAAATTCCATTCCTAGGTACAGTGATGTGACTCACAATGTTAGTTCAGCAGCGAACCACAAACACTGACAGTGGTCCTGTCAGGTTTTAATGGAGCTGAGAAATCCCTATTGCCTAGTAACACTGTATCATCTTAGGGCAGAGCATCAGGGCAGAGCAGAGCACGCCTAGTGACTCCTTCACATCTTAGGGCAGAACATTACCCATGGCTTTACAGTAGTGCTGGTATAAACCAATGTCCTACGCTCTAGTCTTACAAAAGTACAGCATAAAAATTATGAACAGTACGTAACAATATACTGACTCAGCTACTTGTTTGTCATCACTATTATTTTACAGTGCATTCCTTATAATAAAAAGCTCACTACAAAATGATAAACTGCATATATCTTGCACATACCACAGTCCTTGACTGCATTGAGGCCATATCTAGTAATTAGCCACACGCTCTAGGTTTGTGAGTATATTCTGATGCTTAGACATGAAGAAATAGTCTAATGACACATTTCTCAAAATACCCAATAGCTAGTATATGAAAAGGGAACTGAAAATATGTTATATAAAAACTTGTGCACTAAGTTAGTATCAATATTATTCATAGCAAAAAAGTAGAGAAATCAAATCTCAATCAACTGAATGGATAAATAAAATGTGATACAGCTGGTGATAAAGTATTATTCAGCCATAAAAGAGATCAATATCTATATAAGCAACAACATGGACAAATGCTAAAAATATGCTAAGTGAAAAAAAAGGTAATTATAGAAGACCACTTACTTTAAAAGCTTACTTAAAGGCAAAGACAAGAATAGCCAAAACCATAGACATAAAGAAAAGGAAACGAGGACTGACTTCCACTAGATACAGGGTTTCATCATGCAGTTATGAAATACTCTAACTTAGACAGTAGAGATGATTGTACAATTCTGTGAGTATATTAAAAACAATTAATTTGTATACTTTGAAAGTGCCAACTTTACAGTACATGAATTAATAATTCTATAAAACAATTACTAAAACACTGAAGCAGAGCTGAGGTGCTGCTCAGTATAGAGTACATGCCTAGCACACTCAAGGTCCTTGAGACTATCCCCAAAAAGAAAGATGCTAAGTCAGAAAATAAATGGCAGTTACCAGGGAAGAATAAAACATAGACTGACATTCCCCTTACCTCCAAGTTTCAAAGATTTAAAAAATAAACTGCTTACATAAGGTCATGATCATTAAATGAGCACAGCTAAAACATTCCAAATGTTTCATGGGAAACACTGAAGATTCCTAATGAACTGTAACATCTTTTTCCCTCTGTGAAGCATAGACAGGTTTTTTTTTTTTTTTTTTTTTTTTTCCCCCAGAACCGGGGATTGAACTCAGGCACTTGGGCTTGCCAGGGAAGCACTTATTCCACTGAGCCATCTCCCCGGCCCCAAAGCATAGAAACAACACAAGTCAAATATGATTTTGGTCCTAATTTGATAGCTTAATAAAGTTAACTGTTTCTTATCCCTTGAATGGCAAAGAACAAATACAAGTACATGTTTATAGATGTACACTATAGTTAGGAAAATCAGTATACATCTTCCATTAGAATGGAAGGAAATGAGTTTACTAATAGTTGATATATGAAATATGGCTATGTATAATAAAAATATAATGAAGACAATCAATCACAAGTGTGTAATGAGTCACATACTTTTGCAACTCCACAACATTCCAAAGAATCTTTCTCCCTTACCAGTCAAGAACATTTCAGGAATAAAGAGGTACATCCACCAATATTATTCCTTTTAAAAAACAGAACATGCATGCATACACACACACACACACACACACACACACACACACTTTTGTTTGTGGGAGACTAGTTAAGGAGAACTGAGGCTTAACTGACTCTGTGTGCACAAAGGGAAAAAAGCAACTTGAGGAATCATAACACATCGCTGGTTCCAGGGAAAAGTCATCTAACTGAGATCATGTTGTTTACCTGGGCATGTATTAATAGATGAATCATATGTTACTGTAACAGCCTGTACCCATGCCTGAGTGAATAAAAAGCAGGATGAAGCAGAGGGGTCCTCTGCCTACTAGAGTCAAGAACCACCTGGTTTTCTGCATGCTAAACTAACTCTGTGTCTGTCTTTCATTCTTGTTCGCCTGAGTCAGGATGACAAACTAGCAGCAGTAAGTCCCTAAAAGTGGTGCCTTCGTGGGAAAAGACTAGACGAGGCTGCTTTCCCATGCATAGTGCCTATGCTAGGGAGCTGGGACCAGTGGAGACTGGTTTGCTACAGTTATTGACAAGATTCTAGTAAGCTCATAGAACTGCTCTGATGTTCAAGAAGAATAACTAATTTTAAAGCTCAAAATAAGCAAGCAGGGCCAGCCAGATAGCTCCGCAGACTAACCAGAGTTTGATCCCCAGCATGCAGTGCCAGCCCCACCCCCGGGATGCACTGAGACCACAACTGAGACTGGGCATGGTGGCACATGCCTGTAATCCCAGTGCTTGGGAAGCTGAAAACAGAAGTATCACTAGTGAGACCCTGTTGACCCTGTACTAAAATACATAAAAAAAGAAAAAAAAAATAAGCAAGCAAAAATTTCATGCCCCATCCCATCAGATGACTCTCCTGAGAACCAGTAACAAGGATCAAAACAGGACCCCACATGCTGGTTGATTTGTTACCCCAGGTATAGTGGAGAGTAGACAAGAGACTTCTCCCCATGGAGTACCACTATCTCTAAGCAGAGTTCTCTGCATCTCAAACATCTACAATGAGTGATCATGAATACAACATAGGCAAGTAATCTTACTACTGACCACTGTAGTCCACAATTCATTCACTCATCACAAGTATTTGTCCAGCTCCATGGGATGCACTGGGAAGGTATCCTTGTGGAGCACATGGAGGGGAATAAAATATTTCATATACAAACTGTGATGGTCTTGATGTGCCACTCCCCCACTTTAGGTTGCTTCTACTTGCATGAACTGTAGATGACCAAAAACTATTAACACTGAAAATATTTTCTAGCCATCTCTGTCCCTTCAAAATGTGATATACCTTCTTGTATGCTGTAGATGTTTTACAAATATTTACTCACTATATGAAAGAAAATATGAAGACGGGAGGGCAGAGAATAAGCATGCATTTTCTTCCATAATCCAAGAACCCAACTCATGCCTTCAAAGGGTGATGTTGGATGATTATCAATAAACGCAAAGGAGCTTAATATAGCATAGTTGGCTGGGGATATAGCTGTGCAGCACAGCACCGGCCTGGCAAGCACAACACCCTGAGTTCAACCGTTGGTGGGGGTGGAGGGGGCGGGGAGAAGTGATATGCTATAATTATTCTGTGTTGTCTTACCACAGAAAAAGTAGCGTGCAGACCCCAGCGCGACCTTTGTGGAGTTACTACAGAAATGAGATGATCAGCTAATAAAGCAAGTCTGGTTTAAGGTATATTAGTGAAGAAGAAAGATGGAATCTGACCAGGGAGCCAATGACATTGTCAGAAAAACATATCTAACGTTCCAATATGTAGAATAAAAGGAGGAAGCACAGTGATTCTCAAATAGGATTGAAACAATGTATATTAAATGAGCATAACAGAACTTGTACGACCTAAAAAAAGCTGTTTTCAGTTTAATAACTTTTCAGTTTTATGATATAAACAATGCAGAGCTCAACCCAGTTTTTGCATACCAGGTTATAAGCATCATTCAACAAAGAAGCACTACTAAAAACCAGAGTATTTCAGTATAAGGTATTAGCGTAACCTAATAATTACAAAACAGTATATTCACTGGAATTATTAGTTGCTTTCCACTTCTAAATTTGTTTATACAAAGAAAACAATCTAAAAGAACAGTTTAAATATGTTATAAAGCTGTGTACCTTTTACTTTAGGAACATAAGCTTTAAAACAAGGGCAGAGTTTTTTAAACTGTAGCGCATTTTATAATTAACAAAACTACCACAAATATTAAATTCACTACTGCAAAGGGAGAACTTGCTTCATAGAAATTAGGTATGAATTTTTTTTAAAAAGAAAAATTTAGCTAGCTCACTTCTAGGGCTAGTTAGAAATTTACTATTAACTAGTCTGGTATTGTATTTTGGAGTCCACACGCAAATGCATATTTTCTATTTATGTATTTCAAGAATATTGTATTTATTGCACATGAAGGTCTGCCAAAGGCAACAGTACTTGTAAAAGAGTAACCATTTCATTTGCATTTTGTCTTAAGTTAATAAATGAGTGGTTTACCAATTATAGCAGCAGTCATATGATTTTATTCATGTTTATCAACTAGATCCAGTACAATAAAAACTACAGAAATATTATGAAGTCCTTAGCCTCCATTATATTTTTAGCTTTTTCCATAGGAGGAAAGGAGAAGACAGTCATTTATACCTTAAATCTCAGACTACCTGATTTTCCTGCACACAAAGGCCCTGAGTAAGTTTCTGCAGGGATCTGATCATGGTGATGAACCCAGGAGCATTATCTATTCCCTAGTGGGGGACATCGCCCCCACCTGATTCTCCCACTTAGTTCCAAACAATGCTTTGCCATTAGAAAAAGAAATGTAACTATGACAGTGTAGCTATGCTAAGAAAAATGAAGAGTACTAAGAGTCATGATAGGTCAGATGTGTGGAAGCCAACACAAAGGACTTCCTGGGACATAGCTGCTTGTGTTTTCTTCAGCTTTGTGCCTGTATTCCCTGGAAGTCTAGAAGACCTAGAAGTCTAGAAACCATTCACTCAGTATTCACTCAGTATGGTCCGCTCCATGAAGAAGGCCCACCCATCTGGCCAATAAAAAGCCTTGTCAGACAACCCAAATTCCAGGAAAGCCAATGCCTGAGTATGCTTCTCCCCGGATCTCCAGGCAGGCCAGACCACTTTCAGCACTGTTTGGCATAACTGTATTATTTAAAATTTTCTTGAAATCACATTTTTTTTTGCTTCAATAAATTCAGTGAAAAAATAAAATGTGAAGTGTATCTTGGTAGAACCAAGTGGGAACACAAAAACTCTAGTACCAGTGTGTGAGAATTTCCAAAAGGGCAAGATGAAATTAGCTGCACTTGCAGAAACGGAGGCTCTTCGGCTTCTCTTCCTGTAAGCTGGAAGGTGTCAGAGCTGCCTACCTGGTCAGATAAATGGGAAGTTAAAATGGGACTGCAAAGGAACTGAGGTTATTTGGCTCTGTGTCAGTATCCCAAGTGAATATTCTCAAATACACCTTAAGTTTAAAATACTTTAGAAAGAGTTTCAATGTCAAAATAAAGCTTATTACAAAAAAAAGGATGCTAAATGTAAACTTGCTATTGCAAAAGCCTCAGATTCATTCACTTAAGAATTCTGCTCGTATTTATTTTATGGAAAAAGAGGTACAACACAACTCCGTAACAAGACGACAGGAGTAACAACAGTTAGTGCGCTGCACCTTACCTTTCAATTACTTTACAGAGTACAAGACACGAGCATAACGACCTCGCCAACCAACACAAGCACAGGTCTTCCTTTGCCATGAGCTAAGAGATGCTGATGGTACACCACACACCTTAAATGACCAAAGTCACAGGAATAGGGCCAGCCAGACAGCTCAGCAGACTGAAGCTCCGACAGCCACGCAAAAGGGCCACCACGCACAGGGGCCGGGGGCCCAATCCCCAAGTCTGCCATGCCAGCCCTGCCCCCGGGGCACGCTGAGATGGCAACTGAGACTGGGCGTGGTGGCGCATGCCTGTAATCCCAGCACATAGGAGACTATAAACAGGAGAATTACCATGAGTCTGATCTAGTAGTGAAACCCTGAACATCTTGTAGACCCCGTCCCTAAAACATATACATACATACATACATACATACATATATATATATATATATATATGTCACAGAAATAAAAAAATTTTCACACAGCAAAGCACTATGCTTGGTTGACTAATTTTTGTTTGTTTTATAGTACTGGGGATTAAACCCAGGATTATACTATGCTATAGCTACAGGATTTTTTAAAATTTTGACATAAGATCTCACTAAATTGCTACATTGCTTACTTGCTATCTTCCAGCTCTGCTCTTGAGAGTGCTGGGGAGAGGGGATGTCCCGGAGTGAAGAAAAAAAAATACATATAAAAGCAAGTTTATTGATTTTTAGCTTTCACCATTGTGAATTACTTCCTTCTTTTGTGGTTTTAATATCCATCATTGTTTTAAAATTTAGCTTAAATTCATCAGGCTAAATGTCAGACACTATTTTAATACTGAGCTCAATCTCATCCAAGTAATCTGAGATCTCCATTAAGCAACTCTTACTCAGTCTGTCCTGCTTAATTTTGTTTTTTTAAATTTTATGTATTTGGTACAAAGTCTTACAACACAGCTCAGACTCTTAGCAATCCTCCTGACTCAGCCTCTCCATTGCTGTGATTACTGGCATGCACCACCACACCTGGTTTCAGTGGTTGGTTTGGAGCAGGGTCGGCATGACATGTGGTACCGGGTACCACAACTCCAGACAGGATTCTCTAAAACAATCCTTCCAGTTCATCTGAGAAACACTGGAGCTGCACCTACCTGTACTGCTGCTCCTTTACAGAAAAAGAAGTCTCGGGCAAGACTATAGCTCAGTGGCAGAGCACCTGCCCAGCAAGCACGAGGCACCAGGTTCCGTCCCTAGCACCAACAAACACAAATTTGTTTCACTCATTTATTCTGCTGTAACAAAAATACCACATGTAATGTGATCTTATTACCACAAATGTTTACTAACAAAAAATAAAATTATAATAAAAACACTTATCCTCAAGGTTCCAGGGACTGGGAAGACCAGGTCAAGTATTTAGAGGACAGCTGCTTGGTGAGGGCTACTTTTTGCTCCCAAGTTGGCCTCTACTGGAAAGGAAGAAAGTACTCTCAGAGGGCAGAAGGAACCAAAGACCAAAAGGAGCAAAAACTGTCCTCACAGGTGCACAGGTAGAAGGCCAAGAAGGACCTGTCTTGAACGTCAAGCTCTTTTATCAGGGTGCTAATCCCATTCAGAAGTGCACATCTATAATTCCAGCGCTTGGGAGGCTGAAAACAGGAGGATCACTACAGGTTCGATTTGTGTAGTGAGACTCCGTACTAAATACATTTTTAAAAACACGAAATTTATTTATGTTTCACATATATTTTATATACACTTACCTTAAAGAGAATTTAAAGAAATATTTTTAGTGCACCTGTGTTTTGACTATGACCCACCCATTACATGAGGTGAGATATGGAATTTCACTTGTGGCATCATGTTGGCAACCAAAAAGTTTTCAATTTTGGAATACTTCACAGCATTTCAGATTTTGTAGTTTCAAATCAGGGATGTTTAATCTATGTATACTATTGATGGGGCAAAAGAGACTGTGTTTTAAAGAAGGGTCATTTAATTTCACTTAAACTATAAATAAACTCACTCTCTTACCCCCTCCCACATAGCTAGCCACAAATTCACTTAGAGAAAACTGGGGTCACAAAATAGGAACACATAGTTAGGACAACTTGGGGAATATGGTAAACATGAAACTAAAATGTCCCAGGATAGAGAGATGGTCAACAATGTCTGGGAAATGCAAACTTTTGTGGCTATTGTGTGACATTATTGTAATTTATATATATATATTAAGGAAAGGTCTACAGGGTGTTCAGGGTCTCACTACTAGATCAGACTCATTGTGATCCGCCTGTTTACAGCCTCCCAAGAGCTGGGATTACAGGCCTGCGCCACCACACCCAGTCTCAACTGCAGTAACAGTGCGCCACAGGGGCAGGGCCGGCATGGCAGGCCTGGGGATCAAACCCCTGGCCCCTGCACCTGCTTGCAGGTGCTTTAATCCACTGAGTTATTTGGTTGGCCCAAATTCATGAAGATTAGATAAAAGTGGTTACTATGGAAATCTGAAACCTGAAAGCAAAGTTCAGCCAAGTACCAACAACTTTGGGAGTCCTGACCCAAGGTCAGGGCATCAGTTGATCAGAGTTCGCAATAAAAGCTTCCTTGTTCCTACCCACTTGACCTTTTTTGTGGGTGTTTATCTTTGTTCTGTCATCTGTTGCTATGCTATGCTATGCTATGGTATCTATCTTATCTATCTATCTGCAGACAGAGATAAATACAGACATTACATTTACCTTAAAAATTAGGCAAAGAAAGACATTAACAACAACTATTAACAAAAGTTTTAACAACATATGTGATGCTGTATCAGCATACTTGCTTTCTCTGTATCGTACTGTACTACGCTTACTCTTCTTTTGGTGATATGAAGTAACAGAATGTCTGTGTTGTGAGAAGCCATCAGACAGATGGTGTAAGCAGTATGGTGTAGCACTAAGCTGTACACCAGTTACCTGGTCACAAGCACTGTGACTCCCAGTACTGCAGCAGTTGATCTCCTAACCACAACTGCACTGAGTGACACCAACAGGCAGGTAATTTGCACAGCTTGGACACACTGGACAAAAAGATGATTCACATATGGGTGAGAGATTGCATCATACCACTCAGAAAGGCTTGCAGCTGAAAATTCAGGAATTATTTTCCATTTAATATTTTTGCACTACAGGCCTTGGGTAACTGAAACCACCAAAAATGAAGCTTTGGATAAGACAGTACACCTTTAAGATGGGAGCAGAGAGAGCCATGCACACAGAACAAATATGTACTTAATCCAAGATGGAAATTGGGCAAGACTTCATAGTAAACGTAAGAAAAAACAAAACAACTCACTGGATCACCAGACAGCATATGTCCAATTAGCTTTTTATGAAAATACGCTAGTAAATAGAAGAAATGCTATGAGTACTGATAAACTGATGGAATTAGGCCAAGAAAAATATAAAGAGCAGTTAGGAGAAAACTGGAAAACTGCACAAGAACAGCTATCAGTAGTGGGTAGCTATATGAAGGTGAGTGCATCAGGAACAAGAAGCACAGCAGGAAGCCAGGAGACAGACTGCGAGTGGAGCATTTTAATGGACTGCATGTAGCTGAAGTTCTCAAATGGAAACAAGGCTGGTAGTAAAAAATGTTTAGTATAATAATGTAACCATTTATTATTTTTAAGAGATGCCAAATACTATGGCAAAGCAGAAGAGGAAGAAGTTAATTCCTAATTAGGATTGCCAATAGAGCAACATGATGCATATTTATTAAATAAATGACAACGTGATCACACTAGTCATTCCTTTATGGGTTACAATATTCTAAAATGCAAAGTACACAATTTTTATCTGGGGTGAGTATTGTTGGATAAAGCAAAAGAAAAAGAAAATCTATTTCTGGTTTTTTAAATCCAATTACTACTTAAATTTTACTGCCTAGCTTATGGTTACACTTCACTGTCACAAATAGCATATATAGTACTGTTAGCATATAAAAGGTGGGGCTGGGGAGATAGCTCAGTAGAAAAAGCGCTTGCCTGGCAAGCATGCGGTCCTGAGTTCAATTCCCGGTACCACCAAACAACAACAACAACAACAAAAACAAAAGCATTACTAGGATATATAAGGTGCTAATAAAAATTTGTAAAGCAATGCATGAAGTAGCCTTTTATTAACAGCAAATTTATGATTAATTGTTACAGCAAATGATAAATGTTATTCTGAGAAAGCAGTTGATAGGTAACAGTGTATTTCCTTTAAAAAGAAAGATACTAGTTTTGAAATCTAACCTTTTTACATGTGCCCTAAAGAATAAAATATTTTCAGGTAAATATTATGTTCATATATAGATATACAAATTCAAACTTTGGCTAATAAAAGCAGCAGTAAAATCAGTTTCTAGGGCCAGGGAGATAGCTCAGTAGAAGAATAAGTGCTTGCCTGGCAAGCACAGGGTCCTGAGTTCAATCCCCGGTACTAAAAAAAGAAAAAAATCAGTTTCTAGAAAACTAACAACTGTAGAGACATATAGAACACTTTTGTACTGGTGAAAGGAGAAGAAAGCTGGAAATCAATGGGAAATACAACAAACACAGAAGTCTGGGAATATACCGGCTGCTTGGCTAGCTGCGCAGCAAGGATGCTCAGGCAGAATGATCAGTGGTTTGACCAGAGGTAAGACTAGGGAAGCAAGTAATAATGCATCGGTGCACAATGAACCAAGAGGCTGAAAAACCTGGAATAAAAACTTTCTCCAAGGCAAGTTCACAAAGCTTTAGATAACTGTACTATAAATAAAGGTTAATATCAACATGTGAATTTTGATCAGTCAGGTACCAGAGTAAAATTTTTTTTAAAGTTTAAACCAAAATCCCGTTACAGATCTAAAGTATCTATCAAGGGGAAGCGAGGGTCTGTACAGTGTTCAATCACATCCAAAGACTCAAAAAACAGTCTGATTCTTTAACTTGGGTTAACAAGAATCAGAGTTAATTTGCTCAGACCAAATTCTTTCCTAGTGAATCACTGCCTTTCAATTTTCTCTTTTATTTAACATTTACAAAGGTTGTTATTGATGTTTGCTGTATGTCACTGCCAGGGGGCCAAGCTGTGTCTGTGCTTAGAAGGAACACAATGGGGACAAGACAGAGTTATAATCAACACTGAAGCTTGCCTTCTTCATATGCCAAATACATCCTGGCCAAGCGACTTCAGCACAGCCAACTCAAGAGATCAGTGTACTGAATACAAGATGAGCTTTCATTGCAAGAATCATAAACAGACAAAAGTGACTACATAGAATTCTTAAGAACAAAATTTTATTTAGTATGCTCCCTCCTATATTTCTGGGGACTGATTACTTAAATAGTCTCTTCACAAAACACAAACATTTTAAAAAATATTTACCAGCATTTCTACATCTGTGATGTAAAAACCACTTCTGAAATGACACAGTTGCCTTAACAGTTTTCATATTAAGTATAACATTCTAACAAAATAAAATAACCTTCAGCTCAATTTAAGACAAAAGTTATTACAATTTAAATTTGTAAAAAATAAAAAAGAAATATCCCTAAACATGGTTGGGTACTCTGTACTAGATACAACGTTAAGCTGTATGCCTAGTATATATTTTTTAATTTGCAAACCAATATTATAATGTAAATACTATATATTTATTATCCTACTTATGTACTAAGAAACAAGCTTACAAATGAGACTCAGAACATTATATGAACTTAGGTTGTGGCTAAAGGAAAACAGCTCTCACTTGTAGTAATTAAATAGTTGTGATCATTCATGGCAAATTATATACCTGATTTTTAGTAGTACAGAAGAAGTTAGAGTAATTTTTTTCTACCCATCTTTTATTGTATTTTTAAGGTGCTAATAGTTGAATTTTAACATACAACTCTTTTGTGTGTGTGTTTTTTCCTCCTAAAATGTTATTAAAACAACAAAAAACAAAAAAACAGACCTATGTTAACAGGTTAGCAATGTGACACTAATACTAAAAAACAATGCAATTTGCAAAAATTTGGTGCTCAAATAAACTAACAACCAGGAAGCAGAGCCAACAGAGGCTGTTAATAAATCACATCCTGATTCTGTCCTCAAGCTTTTTTTAAACAACTCTATAATACCTAAACAAAATATTTGGAGTCATTACATTATATAGGAAAGAAACTCATACCTAACTCCTGAATTACTGTTTTTGGATGTTGGTCTGCCGTATTAAGAACCTGCAGATTACTCAAGCAAGAGAAATGTTCATAACGTATGGAGTCAGAGGTCAGTAGAACATGATGGCTAAAACAAGCTTTGGAGTCAAGGACATCAACCGCTCTTTATCACTACAAATAGTGTGAAGTAAAGGTATATTTAATCTTGATAGGCCTCAGTATCCTCATCTCAGTTTGGATCAAAAATACCTACCCTCAGGCCAGCCAAATAGCTCAGCGGATTAAAGCGCCTGCAAGCAGGTGCAGGGGCCAGGGGTTTGATCCCTGGGCTTGCCATGCCGGCCCCACCTCCCGGGCATGCTGAGATTGCAATAGAGACTGGGCGTGGTGGTGCGCGCCTGTAATCCCAGCACTTGGGAGGCTGTAAACAGGTGGATCACTATGAGTCTGATCTAGTAGTGAGACCCTGAACACCCTATAGATCGTTCCCTTAAAAAAAAATAAAATAAAAATAAAAAAGAATAAAAGAAATACCTACCTTCTTATTTCTCCTAAGTAAAATGAGACATTATTATAGAAACAATTAGAACTGATTCTAACTGTAAAATACTACAAAGACAGCTGTCTTGAGAGAGTTAGAAAAAGGAAAATAGTTTTTTCTTCTCACTTCAGAGCTGGCCAGAATGTCCCTTTGTGTTCTCTCCTTTCTCCTACCTTATATACCTCTCCTGTTGGGAAGCACTGTTCTGCCAGCACTGAACTCTTCACTAGGGGAAATTATAATCTGAGCATACAACACTCCAAAACAACTGAACTTCTTTCTCCCCACTCAAAAATCCTCTGTTAGAAGTTAAGCAATCTAAGTTGATTAATTTGTAATAACATATTAACATTCTGACAAATTAAAGAGTTGTTAATCCCAATCAGCCATTGGAATATAAAGCAGTGAGGCAAAATTAAAACGCAGGCAAAAAACAGTCTAGCATTCTCTAAGGCTACAGGCCTGCTCTTTCAGCCGCTTCTACTAATCCCAGCTTCTTCAAATTCTGTGTGCTCATATCTGCACCACGTTTTGAGCTTTCCCACAGTAGATGGGCATTTCCAGCAGCTTTCATGATGCTAACATCATGAATGTCACTGCCAATTCTGCCAAGAATTATTGGAGCATTTATTTTTATGTGGAAATCTTAAGATATTTTGTTTTTTTCTTTACTTGGATCAGAAGCTATCTAGATTAAAAAATACCTATATTTCACTTATGCCTAGTGTACTAACACTCCCTGAACAAGTGAATAAATTCATTAAATTTGCTAAATACAATCTCAGTAGGGATGAAACTGATTTTTAATAGTTTTGAACCTTAGGCCTTCTTTAATTCTTCCAAATAAAGGAAAGACAAACCATTACTTATCGAGTAAATAGAACCCCCTCTAAAAATTTTATTTTCTAAAACCACAGAAACAGAAAAAAAAATTGAAAGCTCAAAGTATTATCAGCCTAAACCAGAGCTCCACCAGATATTTCCTTTTGGTTGAAAGTCATTTTGCTTTCTTATCATGCAATATAAACAGACAGCAAAGTAAGGTGTTCCATGTTGACTCTCATTTTTATTTCCTTTTTGCATTAAAAATTCATTTTAGCCATGTTTGATAAAGAACAGCTTCAAGTCATTTAATCAACATACATTTATTGTTGCCTCTATTAAAAGCATTATGCTAGGTATGAAAAATATAAAACAACTGATGTCAATGAACTATATTATGATGCTAAAAACATTATCCATATAGAAAAAAGTAGAAAATATGAACACTGGCATTTTGTCAAATTGGAAGCAATTTTGAAAGAAATTTGTGCACGCTACACATGCTGATAAAGGTCAGTCCTGGCCACAACACCCATCCTACCACCACTTCTGCTCAGAATAGCCCTTGTTTAAGAAAACACTGCAGAAACACTAATATTTTCACTGACTGAAAAATACTTGGGATGATTGCCAACCACAGCTACCTCCCTAAACAAAGAACTCTTGATGGAATAACAAGAAAAAAAAAAATCCTGTAATATGTTCCTCCGTCAAAAAAACAATAAATAATTTGTCATTACTGAGATAAACATGCTTTCAAAAAAAAAAAATCATGAAGTAAAGTTAGTTGTTAGGCTAAAAAAGGGTTCTCAAAATTTAAAACAGAGGTCATTACCAAAGCTAAAGACTCTACTTGGGCCCACAACTAGGTTTACCCTCTAAATTTTCTTTCTTTTTTTGTTTTGTTTGTATATGAGGCTAGCCTTGAAATCACTACCTAACCCAGGCTGGCCTTGAACTCATGGCAATCCTCCTGCCTCAGCATTTCGAGTGCAGGGATGACTGGTATGTGCCACTATATCTGGCTTACATCTTCTTTTCAAAGCTAGTTCTGTGACTTCTAGCATACAAGATGCTAGACTACAGTACTATAAGAAAAAGTCATTCAAGAAATGCCATTTTATTTACTATCACTATATTTCAGGCATGTACTAGAAGATATGAGTATCAACAATAAACAGACCTATCTTCAAGGCAATTATGCTTCAGGAGAAAATAAGCATTGTATGCTTAACTTTATGATAACGGGTAAGAAAAAGATATGCTACTCCTCAACAGAGATACAGAATGTGATAACCAAATATGAGAATGTATTTGTCCCTATCTGAATTCAGAGATGTACCATATGAGCTGGGTTTTGATACATAAAAAGATGTATCTCAATATCATAGAACAAAGGCAAAGCCTTATGAAAGTGAATGACAATTCTAGAAATAGCAAATCATTAGGATATGGCTGGAGTACAATGTACTTTATAGAGATAAAGGGTGAAATTTTTTTTAAAAAATAAAGCTTGAGCCAGAACATGAAGGTTGTTCTGAGACAGCTCACCCCTCATCCTGAGTGAATACAACATATAAAGGGACAGTTCTCTTGAAACAGGCAAGTGATCCCAGGGAATGAGGGAGAGGGGAAGGAGGGGACCGGGTAAGCAGAATTCCAATGTGCCCTGCACAGGAACCTAATGACTTCAATTATTGGGCAGGCTATGACATGAGGTAAGACAAATAATATCAACAGGAAAGAAAAATGGGACAGGGAAACTGGAGGAGGGAGGGAGGAAAAAAAAAAAGGAAATATGCTGTAGTATATACATGAAATCATTCCCCAAGACAATTGTAAAGTACAGGAATTCCAAACAGGTACAAATAAAATTAAAACTCTTCAGAAAAAAAAAAAATACATACTGTAGGAATAATGTAGGGACATGAGACCTATGAGTTTCCTGTCACAAGAAATGAAAACTATAAATCAAAACTTAAAAATATTAAAAATTAAAATCAAGCTTAAATCAAATGAGATATATTTTCTATTTAAATCAATTACACAATATTCCCATAGCTTTATCCAGAGTGTAACCTCTAGACAGCATCCTATTTATGCACATGATAACCTTATGAAACACCAAGTCTTAGACCTTAATAATTCTTCTGAATATCTTTTCATGTTGGTAATTTCTAGAGCCGTAGGCACACCTGCATAGCACACAGCACTCTAAAATATGGAGACATGTAGCGAATTTAAGCTCTCCCAGGGAAGTTTTAGAGTTTGTATTTTCTAAAAATGAATTGCCTGCCCACTTGGTTTTCCAGAGAAAAACCACGGCCACCTAGTCCTTCTTAAAGAGACAGAGCCCCAGGCGCTGCGGCCCTAGAGCAGAGCAGTCCAAGGTGCCCTGCCAAGCTCCCCCATCACAGCAGCTGTGGGGATCAGGTTGCAGATTGGCCAAGCACTCCCACATGCTGCCAGACAGCTGAGGGCATTCCAAGCAGTAGTGCTCATCCCTTCAAGTTGTCTGCCTAAGAAGCCATCCACCTTAAGGGACAGCTAACCTATGACCCGTCCCTGAAAAAGCTGCCTGAAGGCTGCTTGCTCACATGGCAGTGTCCGATCACTGGAAAGTCAGATCAGTTGAAAATTCAACTGAAGTCAGGGCACAGGGCAAGAATGGCACAAGGACCTGCCCAGCCCTGGGCTTCCCACCTAAGTCTAGAGCTACAGCCTGCAGCTGCCAAAGGCTTAGGTTTCAGACATAAACTTCAGACAATTCTGATTTCCTCCTTCCTAAGATTTCCCAAGAGGTAGACAATTTTCTTTTCTTCTAAATCTCAGTATGGAGAATATAAACTACATACTCTTAGCATAGTGATCACTCTAAAAGTTTTTAGTTTTCTCTGGACCATGGGGACAAAAGAAGTATCCATTTGCTTACACAGAACTTTTGGGTAATTATTCCGTTGTGACTTTCTCATACTTAGAAGAATATTCTTTTTAAGATATACAAACCACATGTTACCTATTCCTCTACTCCACAGAGGCAAATTTTGAAAAAACCTTATCAGGGTCTGCTGATCAATCCTCTCAGTTCTCCTCTGTGCCATCTTCCCTCCAATGAGAACATAGTGAAGACCTCAGTCTAAATAACTCCTCGGACTGAAGTCATTCGGAGGAAAGCTATTGCCGTTACTCGCAGGGATCTAACATTTTTATGCCTGCAACAAATACTTAGAAAAAACCACAGAAACTATTATGTTTTCTTAAGTTTCAATCTGAAACCCCCAGGGCCTGGCTACACCATGTCTGCTTACAGTAAAATAGTACGTTCACTAAGAAGCAAAATAAAAGTCAACTTAGTCCTAGCCAGTTATGCAGTAGTTGAGCTCTATCATAAAACACAAAAAAGTTGGAGTGGAATCAGAGAAAGCCAGAAAGGGATGATGTTAGAAAGATGCTTCCCTTTCAAGACTCCATGTGCTGGTACTAACACTAAGCCAATGCAATAGGACAGGGTGTGAATACGTCCTTCACTTACTGGACTGCTTCTATTCACTGACGCACAGCAACTTAGTAAAACAACACAAATGTTGTTTGAACCTCCTATTATCACATTAAATTGTTTTCCTTTCTCCTCTACAAGTTAATGAATTTTATTACCTAACAAGTTCACTCGTTACTAACATTAATGGGTACATTCTGAAAAGGAAGCTTCCAAGTCCTTCAAAGTAACCAAACATGGGTTGCTTTCAATTTGTTCATTTTTATAAGGAAATGCAGCCATTTCCTTTAGTTAGGCGCAGTCCAAACTTATTGCAGGCTGACTTAAATTGTGGGGCTGGCCATAGGCAAAAGCCCGCATTAGTATTCCTGCATTATTTTCTTCCCTGATACAAAAGCCTCAGATTTTCCAGTTGAAAACAAGCTTTCAGCCAAATTCCTATGAGGCCAGACATAGAGGAAATAAGCAATGGGCACTAAGGAAAGAGGACTTCAATTTTTCAAGTATGATAACATTTATTTAAAATGAAAATGTGATATCCATGAGGTCAGAACTTACTAACATAAACCAAAAAAAGTCACTAGTCAGTGCTTTCAAGATGAAAAAGTGCAGTCCTTCTTCCTAATTGTTCTTTACATTGGTCATGTCAATCAAGGATGCATGTTAATTAAATGTTTCCTTTATTGACCCTTAAAGCCCTTCCCTTTCAAGATAACCCTAACCAGTTATTTAGCTCAAAGTTACTTACTGGTGTCTGTTACGTATTGGTTCTTGTCCAGAGAGTATTCACCTTAATATGCTGTATATACTGTTTTAGTATGTTGTTAAAAACGTTTTCTTTTGATTTCTTCAACCTCCTGGTGCCCGTTTTATGTACAGGTTTTTAAGTTTGATGGTTAGCATGTCTTTTCCTTCATCCTATTTGTGTCTTGAATAGCCTTGTGATCTTCAGCAATAACACTGTAATTACACTTCAATAAGAAAGTTAGAGTATTGTTTAGAAAAACAACTCATATATTAACATCTTGTCTTAAAAGAAAAACAACACCTTCACTACTGCTGACCTAGACCAAAGGTTCTAGTTTACTAAAAACATGAAAAAATTGAAAAAAACTAAAATATCTGATGGTAAGATCACATAAACAGAAACTAATATTCTTAAAGAAAAAGCTTAAGTACAAAGAATTAACAAATTATTCTTTAAACACCACATAAATGAACTGATCATCCTATTTACAATACTAAACATTACTGTGCCTACTTCCTTCTACTAACTGCTTTCTAGGTAACAAGAAATACAAAGTCCTAAAATACCATTCCTTTCCTAGGACCTTTACAACAGCTGACATCTTAGCCCTTCAGGCTTTCCCCTGATGACCCAACTTTGCAGGACAGCCACAAATGCCCTGAGAAAGAGAACCCACGGGGGAAAACTGCTTTGTGTGGCACGCATCACTGGGCTTCACGGTAGATTACATGCACCCTACAGCCAGATTAACTGATACATAAAGTAAAGTGGGGCGTGTAAGGTGCAGGTACTTCACATTAAACCTGTATTTAAGGCAAAAGTGGTTGATATTTTCTTTAGTTTGATGTATATTAAAAATATGCCCCAATAACTCATCTATACTTACTAATCATTAGAAAAATATTTCTAAAAACCTTGAACTTCTAATGTGCCATCTGTGCTACGGTAAGTAAAAAGACACAATGATAGCCTGCTTCTTTTTTTCCCCCCATAATTTTATTGATAAACAAATAGCTATGAGACAGTTTCAAATCAAATTGGTAGGACAGTTTCAATAATTAACACATTGCATACATTCTTCCTAGTGGTTAATTGCTGTACAAGATGTGGACATGATATCCTATTTACAGACACCATTAGAACAAATCACTCTATTCATTAAGAGAATGTAACTATATATTTATCCTAACCACTTTGAATACACAGATTCAAAATGGACATTCATCTGTATACCCTTTTTTTTTGTTAAGTTCTGTTCTTTGAATATTATAGGTGTGTAAACTCAGCAAAATATTCTAAAAGAGTCCAGTAGCCCATAATAGTATTGGGTCTTCTGCTTGACTGGCAATGTCAGAAATTGTTGACTTGAGTCCCCTACAGCTCAACATGACAGCATGGCTTTAACTTCTTCTATTTCATTTTTATACTTTTCTGCTGGATGGTTAAGACCAAGGTAAAGCAGGACCTATGCAACAAGAGTTGTAGCTTTTGGGTCTGATAAGGTCAGTGAAATCCCCTCAGGATTTATCCTGAGATCCTGTACCTCAGATTGTAGAACCTTTGTCAGTGTCAGCCATGTGGATGAGTCACGGCCATTGCTTGGCCAATGTGCTCTCTGTGAAAGCCTGAGAGAATGTTTTCTCTCCATGTGACTCTCCTTAGGCACACTCTACATCATCGATCACTTTCCTCTTTGGCCCCATAATCTTCTTGATCAGAAAATGTGGGACACTACTGAGGTACATGACGTTACAGTACAAGTTCTCATATGTCCTGAGTCTTAACTGACCTTAGAAGGCTAGGGCCAAAATGTTGGCTTTCCTTGCAGCTCTCCTTTTTCTCTAATTTTGGTCTGCAAACTTAGGTGGTTAACCATCTAGAAGACAAGCTTATTGTTATTACCATACAACTTAGGCTGCTAAGCTTAACCTCACTATCTGTCTGCATATCAAACATCTTAGGCATAATATGGAACAGGTATTTTTCATCGAGTATTGATATGTTGAACTTTAAGTCCCTATAGAATATGATAAAGAACACTTAACAATTAGAATATATTTTAAAAACAGGCATAAAGAATTATATACTTCTTATGTTTACACATAAGTCCAAAAATCTCACCATATACAACCTTGAAGCAGGACAGTCCTACAATATTCCTTTTCCTGTCTCTTGCTTTCATTCACCACCCCCTTCTTTTTGAACAACCATCCACCCAAGAGACATCATAGCAGCAACTGGCATGTCATGATAAGCAGCCCATATTCAGAAGACCAGAATGACAGGCACTCCAAGCATGAAACTACTATTACAGATTACCATCTGCAGTGTAGTAGCTTAGTTCACAGGTATCAGTATATATAGTTAGTCAGGGTGATAGCCTGCTTTTTTCAAATGACAAGATTTTTTTTAAAAACATCATGACAAGTATATTTTCATTTATTACTGGCTTTTTGCATACTTTATTTAAAGGATCTTTAAACAAGTTTTAAAAACATTGTTGACAAATTCCACACAATTTTTAAAAGTCCAAGGGAAGTTAGGAGTTAGCTTACTGATGTTTTTCTCAACTCCAATTCCCAGAAACCTTCCCTGTTTTTCATAGTTACCTCAAGAGGCTCCTATAAAGAACTTCCTCTAAGGAGATGCTTGCCTAAAATATCTACCCCTGGGGACCACAAGAACAGCCTTACTAAGATTCTCAAACTCTTCATTGGGAGCGAGTTCTTGTGATTAAAGGAAAGTCAAAACCTGTAGAAGACTTTCCTAAGTAAATTCAGCCTTTTAAGAAAGAGACAGAAATTCTTCACATCAACCTAATCCCCAAACTTCATTTCTCAACAGACTAACAGGAAACAATGATGGACAAAATCTGATTTTTTCACCTTTCTACTCTGCATGGGAGTGGGGGGAGGGGGAGGCCTGACAAGGCCCATGCCTAGGACAAGTACAACAGAATTAACTTAGAACTCTCCAGCAATTCTCCTCTACACATCTTTTCCTTCCCACAGGCATCAAGATGCTGTCCTCTTGTTGTCTTACAATAAAAGTGCTCGATTCTCAAATAAAGATTATCTTGCTTTCTAAAGATCTTCAAATTGCTGATACATTCAGAAACACACAGAAGACTTTTTGTATGTGATGCTTTCCCACTGCACTCAGATAACGGCAGAAGACTTCTCACTGTCCTATACAATTAAAAGTTCAAGAGACATTTTTATCTTAGAAACTCAAGGGTTTTCAGTGATTTACTAGGTTACACCACTTTTTTCTCTAGCTTTCTACTAGAAATGTTTCTGAAAAATTACTTTTTCTCTGCACATTCCTCTTTTCCTCTCTCTAGTATTCCTTAACCTTCTTTCCCATAATTTTTCATTTCCTTTATTTATATATTCAGTTGTCTGTTTACTGACTTCTTGTTGTTGTTGTTAAAAACAAAATATATTTATTGGGAGAAAGAAAGCAGCTCCTACCTGAGAGAAGGACAGAGGGGGACCCAAGTGGGTTACCCTGGAATCTTGCCTTTTCTGGGTGTTTTTATAGAGCAAAACCATGATGTGAGGTGGGTCTAAGATGGAAAACAGGACCGCACTAGGTGGGTGTGAGGCAGAACAAAACTATACACAACTAACAAGATCATAAGCACAGTTGCTCAGGTAAAAGTGATTAAATCTGGGACCAACTGGGGAAGCAAGTCACAGAGCACGCAGGCATGAATACAGAACAGGGGCTTTTACTGTAGAGGGCTGGGTCAGTGACTCTTTTAGGCTTCGAAGTGATTGATACTTATTTAGAGTATCAATCCCTGATGCCCAGTGTTACCATCACTGACGGCCATTGTTTACTGACTTTTTCTTTCTTTCTTTCTTTTTTTTTTTTTTTGGCGGAACCAGGGATTGAACTCAGGCACTTGCGCTTGCCAGGCAAGTGCTTATTGTACTGAGCTATCTCCCGGGTCCTGTTTACTGACTTTCTAATTAAGCCTCTTCCTTGATAACTGCAGATTAATAGAAAGGTCAAGTGGTATGCACAAAGTTCCTCCTACCATTGTAATATCACAGCCAAGAAGCACTGACTAAAACAATTCATGATCTTATTTAGATATCTCAATATCTTTTATTCATGTGCAGAAGTGTGTTTAGTTATAAATAACTGTTGATAGATGTGTAAGTTCATGTATTCCACAAAATCATATCCAACCAGTTCCACCATCACAAAAATCTGTTTCCCTTAACAATCTGTTCTTGATTCTAATTTTATCATTTCAAGGATAGCATTTAAATGGAATTATATACAGTTGTTTAGGGATATCTTTGCTCACTCAGATTAGTCCAATCAAGGTAAACTACTGCACTAATAGTTCACATTCTTTTGCTGGATAGTTTAACAATTCATTTAATGAAAGACATTTGGTTGCTTCCAGTTTAGGGCTATTGGAAATAAAAGTGTTATAAAAAATCCAAAATTTTGTGAGAACCAAAGTTTTCATTTCTGTGGAACGAATATTCAAAAATGATTTGCTGGATTATACATTATATCCATACTTAGTTTTCAAATAAACTGGTACTGCTTTCCAGAATAGATGTCCCATTTTACAGTCCCACTAGCAACATGCAAGTGATCTGGCTTTCCCACAGCTTCACTAGTATTTGGTGCTTTGACTTTTTTCTTAGGCATTCTAGGGAGCACACAGTCATATAACACTGTAGTCTGATTAACATTTCTTTCACAACTAGAACACGGAACATTTTTCCTGTGCCTGCTTACTAACTGTAGGCTCTCTTCTGTGAATGCTCTTCATATATTTTGCTGATCTGTACACTATATTTTCCCAACTGAGTTTCCAAAGTTGTTCATTATTTAAAATATAGTCCTTTGTCAAATATATGATTTGCAAATTTTTTATTCCCTTCTGGTGTTTGTCATTTCATCCTCACAGGTTATTTCACAACACAGCCTGCAGCTTTTAACTTTTATTAGACCCAATCTATGCTTTTTTTCCTTTTATGAATTTTCTCTTAGTGGTGAGTCTAAGCACTCTTCACCTAAGCCTGCATCTCTAAGATTACTGATTGTTCTATGTTCTCTTCTAAAACTTCGTATTACATTTACATTTAAGGACATGATCTGTCTTGAGTTAACTACTGTGTAAGAAATGAGATTTAGATTGAAACACACTACTTTTCCATATGAATATTCTATCCCTCACAGTTTACACTACAAATACGTATAGCAATACATAGGTGCAAGTACTATTTTTTCACATTAAGATTGTTATTATCAGTGCCACTTAGCTTGACAACTGTTAAACTAACAGTGCCACTTAGATTGACAATTAGTGGACAAAGCACAGCTTAATAGTGAAATTTAGATCAAGATGCCAGACCTACTATATATTAACAAATCTACCCAATTCTAATACAATAAGTGTCTGTGCACTACAGATTAAAAAGTTCAAGATTCTTACAATGTATGTGTACATTCAAACAATCAGAAAATACTTTCTTTAAGCAAACTGCCTGTCTTCTAGTACGCTGATCTTTCAGCCCCACATAAGACCAGCACCAGTCTCCGGTCACCAGAACCCAAGAAAGGGTTCTGGTGACCAACTAGGAGTGGGGTACCTGTTCTTCAGATTTTTTCAGAACAGAGGCTTTACATCTTAGAGCTCTTCTAGGTCCACAGCATATCTGACTGGAAAATACTATTCTCTGCCTCCACATAAATACTACTTCCTCACCACCATCGTACACCTGTGCACTACCTTACAGTTGGTGAGCCTACACTGACACTTCATTACCACCCAAAGTTCAATGTTTATAGACTATTATCCAGATGAATCTTAGTTTGTTACTTATCCACTCATCTGGTGAAAGACATCTTGGATGCTTGCAAATTTGGTAATATATCTAAAGGTGCTATAAACATCTGTTTGTAGATTATTGCCTGGACATACATTTTCAACTTTTTTTGTAAACACCACAGAATACAACTATATTTAGTTTTGCAAGGAATGTGTCAGATTGTCTTAACAAAGTGGTTGTACCATTTTGCAGTATTTGTGGCTAGTGTGCCACAAATCACTTTCAGTTGTTCCACACATTTAGCATCATCAGTGTTTCAATGTTTGTTTTGTAGCAAGAGTGTAGTGGTATGTGAAGCACTTATTCATAGGCTCATTTGTCATCTATACATCTTGGATGAGGTCACATGTTTAGATCATTCTGTCTACTTGTTAAGTTGCTAGTTTTTTCACTGTTGAGTTTTAAGAGCTCTTTATGTAGCTTTGCATAGAAGTCCTTTATTAGACAAGTCTTTAGCAAAGACATGTGCCTTGTCTTTCTTGCCTTTTTGAGTAGCTTTGAAATATTAAAACATCCACATGCTACAAAAGTGCAGAGATGTAAGGCTTTCTCCCTCCCCCTTTTACCCCTTCCTTACCATGGTTTGCCCGCCAAGTTCTCTTCCTAGAAGACAATCATTGTATATTCTTTCAGAGCTGTCCCACCCAAACATAAAGGCACATATTTTAAAATAACTCTCTTTGGTTTTCTTGTAGTGGTAGGTATTGAACCCAGGACCTACCTATATGCTGGGCAAGTTCTCTACCACCAAGCTGCCTCTCCATCCTTAATTTTTTTTTTTTTTTTTTTTTAGCACCAGGGATTGAACTCAGGAGCTTGCACTTGCCAGGCAAGTGCCTATTAAGCTATCTCTCTGCACCCCTCCTTTTAAAAATTCACTCTTAAGCTTTTGACTTTGGAATAATCTTAAATTTACAGAAAAGCTTCTATACCAGTAAAAAGAATTTCCATATACCTTTCACCTAGTTTTCTGACATCTTACCTAGCCAGGTACCATTTGTCAAAACTAAAAAATTAATAATGGAATATTGTCATTAAACTCAAGACTGTACTAGAATTTCACTATAGGTTCTGTTGATGTAATTTTTCTGCTCTAGACCAAAGAATGCATGTACTAACACAATTCAAAACAAGTTTTGTACACTTCTCTGTACTTGGTCTTTTATTACTCAGTGTTTCTCAGTTATACACTATTACTAAGAGCCACATAATACATTATGTAAGGAGATGAGGTCCCTAGTCACCTAACCAGTCCTCTTTCACAGTAGATTTGATCCTAAATAAGAAGTATTTTAAAACACTAATGTTAAGTACCCACAGTAACATTGATTTTTATCTTCTGGACCCCAAACCTTACAATATTTACCATGAGGTTCTTCTTTTAAAATTTAAAAAATTACTTACTCATTTATTTATTTGGTACAGGGTCTCACTACACAGCTTGGACTTGTAGTGATCCTCCTGCTTCAGCCTTCCCAATGCTGGGATTACAGGTATGCATCAACATAATGGGCCAGCACAGCATGGGGTATTGGTGATCAAACTCCAGTCCTTGTGCTTGCCTGGTAGGCACTGAGACCACTAAGCTATCTCACCAGCCCTACCATGTGGTTCTTTGAGAAAGTTCATTGATACCTGATCTCAGGGGCCACTACAGAAAAAGCATGAAAGAGATGTTAATAAAATTTATAATTAACCTCTAAACATATTGATTCATTTAATTTTCTATAAAGTGGCCTTGGACTCTAGTGCTATTTAATTGTGACTCCCTAGAAATTTCATGGAATCTGAGTAGTCTGAATATCCTCCAGAGGTTTTGCTCAAAGTGAAAAACAAGTATGTAATTCAAGAATGACCGGAGAACCACCAAATCATACCTCATAGCAACAGGCCCACGAAAACCCACTTTTTTTTTTTTTTTTTTTTTGGCACTGGGGATCAAACTCAGGACCTTGCGCTTGTCAGACAGGCACTTATGCCTCTGAGCTATCTCCCCGGCCCCAAAAACCCACTTATTAGGAGGAATTATTATAAAAACAACCCAAATCACAAGTTAAAGCAAGCCTGGCCTACAAAATGAGACCCTATCACAAAAGATCGATCTCCTCTCAAGAAAACGCACCTCAATCCATATATATGGATTATCAATATATTCATATTCCAAGAAGTGCTAAGTATGGGCAGAATGGCAAGCTCTAGTATCATAAAAAGCTAAAATTACAAATAACACCATTTCCCAACAAAACCCAAACTAGAAGTAACAATGTGTTACAAAAAGCAAAGGCTAAATTTTGTGAGAAAAAAGAAATCAGCTGGGATGTGACAGAGATTACAAAATGAATGGCCCTTACAGAGTGTCTCTAAAACTATGAGGTCACTCAAGAGCAGAACAACTGTGTGACAGACAGGCAGAACACTTTCAACACTTTCAAATAATACGTATATGATTTAAGCTAAAGTGATTCATTATATGCTTTCAAATTTTTTTTAAAATTTACTTTTATTTGACAATTACCTAAAATTGGGTAAATATTATGACTACTAAACAAGTTGGTAGTACATACCTTTCCCTGGAAACAAGAATCCAAGTTTTCATGGCGGGGAGTACCCACAGTACCCTACTCCTTCCATTTGCATAACCTCATTTTCAACACTTCAAATTGAGAATCATGCAAACAAATTACCTCTAAGGTGCATTCCAGTTCAACCACTTAGGAACACTTAGTACGTAAGTATTTTAATAAATACAGACAAGCTTACGACATGATGTAGGCTTCATTATCACTACTAGAAGAGAATCTGGAATGCTGCCACAGAGGAGGTGTCACCTATAGTGGCGCTCTAATTAATTAAAACAGAGCTCCAATTTATGTATACATGCACTTCACAAATCCTATGGAGTTAGGAACTCAGTGACCTAAGCCCCGTCACCCACCCCACTAGGACCTGAACAGAAATAGCCTCAAGTAAGAGTCCACATTCACATGCCTAGACTTTGACACAAGCAACAGGAAGACTCAAGTCAGAGCTACCTAACAGATATATGCCATTAGATAGTTATAAACTGTGGCAATCAGCAGAGATTACTGTTATCAAAAGCAACACACATGCAATCCATGCTAAGCCAATCGATGGAGTAAACAAGTTACCTTTGTACTAGGTGGCACAATGAAGGCAAGTTGTGATTTCAGGAAAATATTCTTCAGACTAGAATACATAAAAACTACAAGAGTTCCCACAGGGTAGCTCTCTCAAACCAGTCAACGACGCTGCTGGTTAATCTCCTACTAGATATTCCATAATATAATGAAAATACAAAGGAAATTCACTGTAAGTTGAGTATCATGTAAGAGACTCAAGCTTCTATAAGGTCCAAGAAAATGATGCAAAACTACAATTTAATCAAATGGTTACCTGACAGATTAGGATCTGATAAGGAGAACATCAACAACATTCAAATGTGACGTGATGGACATATAGCATACCACACAGCACACTAAAGACAGGGGTAACATTCAGTGGTTGAATGCCAAGCATATCTGAGGCCTTCAGTTCAGACTCCAATGACGGGGGGCTGAGGTGCCACTTAACAATTATTCTTTATTTTCTGGCAGTAACAGAGATTGAATTTAGGACTTTGCACTTGCCAGGCAGGTGCTTAAGCCACTGAGCTATATCCCCAGCCTTAACAATTAATTCTTTAAGACTCAGTAGATAAGAGAAACTATAGCTTGTTTTGTTAATATTATTCCTATTTTAGCTTTAATTTTCAAAATAAAGGCCAAATAAAAACATTTTCCCTTGTACTTTCTAACCTTTTGTTTACTCTTTTAAGTAATGTACCATGACTAATGACCCAGAGATAAAAAGGAACTAATTCTATCCAGGAGTAATTCAGAAAACAAGGCCTCCTCAGTAGTAGTTTGTCACTCCCAGAACGGGTAGAAAAGAAGCCATTACAAGCATAAGCCCAGCCTGGGCTACACAGTAAGACCCTGCTCTAGAAACAAAGACAAGGTTTGAGAGAGAAAGGGTGTCAAGTCATTTTTACCATGGGAAAGGCTACTTTTCAGGCTGTTCAGGGTTTTGCAAAGACATGATACTACCAGGAATTGAATTAAAAAAGCACACGTCTTCAGAAAGAAAACATTCCATACTATTAAAGAAAAAAGTGTATTGCAACACTGTAGCCAGAAAGAACAATGTGAAGCAAGCAACTTAGAAAGACTGGAGTAAAGGGTTTAAAAGAGGAGAGAAGAGGCAGGATGATTCTGGAACACTGCACCTTTCCCATTCTTAAAATCTAGCCTTTTCCATTTTCAAAATCCCCTCTCACTGTACAACTCACTTCTTTGTGTTTTCATATTATCTCAATAAATACTTATAGCTGAGAGAAGAAAATTTAATGACTCTGACACATGGATCCACTATGCCAAGAAAATCAAATCAATCTGCTTCTAGCCTTCTTGAAAATTAAAGTCAATAAATATGACTGTATACTTAATCCTTTCTGTTATTCTGTCATTTGCAACAGAAGCATTTCTAATGTTGGATTAAAAGTCACTCCACCATAAAACCTTTCCTGATTAATATTTTATGGGTGTCTTTACAAATTTACTGTATTTGCATTGCTCATTCTGCATGAGTAATTATTTTTGAAATTTTTAATTTACCTCCCCTCACATCTTCTACCATAAGGAAGTCTGTAAAGATAAACCAACTAGCATTTATTTTTCTACTCCATCATAGAGTACTTTCACACAGCAAAGAGCAGGATAAACAGATGACTGGGCACAAGAAAGAGGTAGATACATTCAACAAGTCAAACTGGCTAATGAGCATCTAGGAGACAGCAAGAGGAAGAATAAGATGCCTGAGCTATAATGTGGAAACAGGCAGCAAATGAAAAATTGGTTTAAAATGAGAAGTAGATGGGTTGGTGAGATGGCTCAGTGGTCTAAAGCACCTACTTAGAACAAGCTTAGCAAAACAAAGGGACCACGGTTCAATCCCCAGCACCACATGCCAGCCAGCCCTGCCCCCTGGTGGGCTGAGCTGGCCACACACACACACACACACACACACACATAAATAAATAAAATTTAAAAAATAAATAAAATATTTTAAAATGAGAAGTAGAAGGAAACAGGAAAGGAAGGATCAGGGAGGGCAGCAGAATGGGCTCTGACCCAAGAACCAAGACAGTAACATAACAGCCATGTTTCCAAAGTAGTTGCTTCATTTTTCTTGGCTTTGTATCTTTTCAGTTGTATCTAGTTCAGTTTTTGTTGTTGCTGTTGTTATATCTAGTTATCTGTCACTCAAGTTTCTCCCAGTACCAACATTTTGTGTTCATAGAAAGCAAAAGATAAAGAATTCTTAGATGAATGACCATTTTGTATCTGTATATTCAAAATGGTTAGGACAGATATATAGCCACATTCTCTTAATTCAAGGAATAAAGGGGTTTGTTCTAATAGTGTTTGTAAATAAGATATCATGTCCACATCTTGTACAGCAAATAACCACTAAGAAGGCAGTATGCAATGTGTTAATTATTAGAACTCTCCTACCAATGTGATTTGAAACTGTCTCACTGCTATTTATTTCTCAATAAAATTATGGGAAAAAAGATGAAAAATTCAGATCAATGTATATATAACGGTATCTTTTCAAGAGATCTGGGGATAATGAAACATTAAGTTAGTATGGAAGATTTGTCCTTATAAAATACTATCAAAAGCAGACATTATATACTGGTTCCGCATCTAACAAAGGAATTTCACGTATATAAAAGTCAGACATCTTTGAAGACAGAAGTTTACTGTGCTTTATTTACATGCTTAAAATAATTTTTAACTTTTTCTGTAACTCTAGGAGATTTCTTTTTAGACTTTTATTTATTTCATACAAGGTTTCACTACACAGCTCGGACTCATAGTGATCCTCCTGTCTCAGCCTCTCTAGCACTGGGATTTCAGGTGTGCGCCCCCAAGTCCAGTTTCAGTGGCCAGCACAGCGTGCCCAGTGTTCCGGGACTGGACAGCATGCAATACCAGAGACTGAACTCAGGACCTTGAGTGTACCAGGAAGGCACTTAGACCACTGGGCTATCTCCCCAGCCTAAGATTTCTTGATTTGTCACAAATTTTAGTCTAGATTGTATCCATTTTAACAAAGTTTTCCTTGAAGTTCTGCGGCCTGAAAAAGTGAATGCATGGGGGGAAATGTACCTGGGTTTAAATTGACATAGAAGTCCACATAGGGGGGACAACCCCTTCTGTCCCTCTCTAGGACAGGAGCTTTCTTTCCCCCAATAAATATATTCTGCTCATAACCTCCATTTGTTCCTAAAATTCATTCTTTGGTTTTAGAGAACACAAACTTGTCCCAGGTACCTTTCAGGTTGGGAGTTTCAGTTTTTCGCTACATCATTTGTAGGTCATCCACAGAGATCATTTTCTCCCTATTATCACTTGGAGGTTTCCACTGAGATCCTTGGACAGAGGTATGAGTTTGCTTTTCTTTCATAGATTCTGGATTGGGACTTTTTTGGGTAACAAATTTTTATGCTGAAAAATGTTGATATGTCTTGGCTCATTGCTCATAATTGTTCACACTTTGCCTCATCAGTTTTGTCTCATAGTCCTGTTAAAATTGCTTATGGTTGCTTATGTTTTGTCTCTTATGGGGTTTTATTAAAATGTTGGTCAAAATGTTGCTAAATCTAAGTTAAAACATGGAAATGTTACAAGGTTATATTTCTCTAATGGGACATTTTATGACTGGTGTACTTGTATATGTTGCATTTGAACTAGTTGCTGAATGTACTGGTATTCCTTGCTTGACTTTAGACAATAGCAATGGAGCGAGTAATGTTAGTAAGCGTCCTAGTGGACTTTATACAAACTTCTGTGAAATGTGACTTTTTAAGTCTAGCTCAAGACTTAAAATCCACATGGCTGTATATGAAACACAGGACTCCTTTTGCCAACTAAATGACATTAGGTCAGCAACAGTTCTTAAAGACTTGGAGGACAGGTTTCACTGGGACAGACTGACTCTGATCCCCCTCTAGAGGAAATGTCAGCCTGCTGTTTCAGTTTCCTTTCTTTGGTTTTGCTCCTATGTACTTTCCTTTTTAGAGGCTTGTAAAATTAGGAAAACTCTACACTGTTGCAACTAAGTGAAGCCCTTAGAAAATGAGCATTTGTTAACGCCAAAGACAGGGAAGTCATTTTAGAAAAAGGATACGTACCCCGTCTCTGGGTCAATGAGACAAAGAGGAGCTATGACCATCCAGGAGGACACATATAAAAGCCATATCCCGGCTTAGTGTTCTGGGCAGGTCTTCAGGAGGCTAAACCTGAGACACAGTGGAGAGAACCGACTTCTGATGCTCTTAGTTCCAAGAAGAGCTCAGTGACAGTAAGATCCATCTGCTGATGAGACTCACCTGCTGCTGCTGCTGTCAAAAGCCAGGCCAGCATAAGAGGGGCCATGCCCTGACTGTCAAGGCAGCCACTAGAAGTGAGACTGCCCTCTGAGGCACAGGCCCCAGAACTCAATCAAACTCAGCTTCCCAGGTGGTCCATTAAGACTGCAGGGCTGTGGGCCTGCCTCCTCTCTCTGGCCAGACTGTTATCTCTGCCTGTCATCTCCACAAAGAAGCCCTGAGTAATCATGATTAGAGAAAAAAACAACCTATTGCTGGACATTGACACATGTCTCTTTGTCTTTCTCCAACTCAACCTTCCTTCTAGTCATCATACCTCAACAGAAACAGACTTTAGAAGACATCTTGTTTCAACTGTAACTGAGATACTGCAACATACATTCCAGTTGTTAACTAATCAAAATTATGATGAGACTGGTTTTTATAAATGTTATATATTGTTGTTCATGTATAAGACTTAAAAAGGTCTTTCACTAGTTGAAACAGATTCTCAAGGACAGAAAATCCTGTCAGCATAAAAAAGTTCTAAAGACACTGGCTACATAGTGCCTCTTGCTGACACCCAAGGCCATATCTAAAACAGTGAATGGGACATTGGTTTAATTTGAATGCTGTGCATTTCATAAGTATGTAAATTAGACTGGTTGGTTTCTATATAACCCAAGTATTTCATGCTGATAGTAAATACAGGTGTGACCTCTCTTCACTAAAGCTAGAGGGACTTAAACAGTGAGCTGTCAGACTCCATAAATAGAGGGGTGTAAGAGCTAGTTACAATTGCTATGCCTCAAAAAAGTTTATAAATTTACCAGTTAGCTCAAATGCTCATGCTTTGATTATACATGCTCCAATTTCTCAGAAAATTTTTTCTTTCTTAGAAGATACTAAAACCCAGGTAATCATACAGGTAAAACTTATAGCAAATATGCTAGGTTACTTTTAGATTCCTTTTACTGGGATCCACAGATTTTGTCTATAGAGACATATTAAGGCCTTAACTAACTGTCCCATCTCATATAGTACAAGTGAGCTGAGCCTTCTCGGGGTTTCCTATCCCATTACAAAGGAAGCTATCTTCATGGTCTTTTGGGCAGGGCTGATTGCCCTCAAAGGTGCTTCCTCTATCAGTCTAATCCTATGTCAGGAAATCCACTACAGAGGAAGTTGCCATCACGTTCGCTGGGCAGGGGTAACTGCAGGAGGTCTTAAAAACCAAAAAGTTATACCTTGCTCAGTGGGACCCTGGTATGACATAAGCTGCAGATGTTAGATGGGCTTACAGGAATGAATTTGTCTGAATAAAGGTATTTCATAGTAGAAATGATACAGAATGGAATTGTAGATGGAAAATGAGAATAGTGATACTAGTAGCCTACAGGAATGAAGGGCAGTTGAGAAGCAGGAAAAGTTATGCTTCCCTGGATCCAGACAGAGAGAAGGAACATTTCAAGCAAAGTGTCCAGAGCTGCTAGAGAGGAAAAAAAAGAAAGTATTCATGATGGAGTCAGAGGAAGTTTCAGATTGAGGTGGTCATGGGTCTTCGCCTCTCAGCCTGAGAGGATCCATGTAAACTGCCAATGTAAAGAGAAAGCCTGTTAAACTTTTAATAGATGCTCATGTAGATGTCAGTAGTTACCCAGCCAGTGGCCTAACTTGCCAACTGGAAAGTACTCAGTATTTTCCATAGTTTCTATAATTCATGTGTCCTCCCAGTAATAAGAGTTGGCCAGTTTATTTATTTGAGATAATACCCAATGATCATGCATGATAAGAAAGGGATTAAGCTACACATTTAAGAAATCTCTGCTAATGGACCTACAGAAAGTACTAACTAGACTTTTTATTATTACATTCCAGAACCTTCTACTAATGTCTCAATAGCTGTTCAAAATATTAGATAGTAAATCAATGATATGTAAGATGCTGAGGTCCCCTGGACCCTATCTTTATCATTTTGTCTACTTCATAAAAATCTTTAACTGTATTCATAATTATCCTGCTGATGTTATTTGGCCCATACATGTTTAATTGTTTTTTGTTTGTTTGTTTTGGCTTTGTCTCCTCCAGACTTAAAGCTATTCCGCCTATCCATGATAAAAATGCATGGTGTCTATTGAGGGCCTTTAGATAAAAACTCTGGAGAATATCTCTGACTACTGGTCACAACTATGACCCCTTTCAGCCTGAAGAAGCCAGAGTGGTCATCGCCAATGGTTCCCTCACAGCAGTTCAGGTTACTTCTTCAGAGGGGGAATGTTGGAGGCAGCTGAGTTAGACAGAAATATTACAGGCAGTCAGACAGGGCCAGGCCCTCAAAGAGACAAGATGGGAGACAAGGTGACTTTGCAACTTGGAAGAGACACACTCCCATATGTGCCAGACCTCAAGACAAAAGAAGAAACACAGCTACATAATTCGCTGATAGGCATCAGGGATTGATATTCTAAATAGGTATCAATCACCTTGAAAGAGCCCAAATGAGTGACTAACCCAACCCCCAACAGGAAGTGACCCTGTCCAGTGTATTTATGCCTGCTTGCTATGTGACTTGCTTTCCCATTTGGTACTGGATGAAATCAATTCTACCTGAGCAGTGGTGATTGTAATCTCATGGGTTGACCTTAGTTTTGTCCACCTCATGCCCACCTAAGTGAGTTCCCATGTTTTCCACCACCTTAGACCTGCCTTACCACATGGTTTTCCTCTATAAAAGTCCCTGGAAGGGACAGCTTTCCGGGGATCACCCACTCAGGACCCCCCTTCTGTCTCTCTTTCGGAGAGGAGCTTTCTTTCCTCCAATAAATATTCTGCTCACTTAAAAAAAGTTCACATAAGCTTATTTTACCCACAATAACACAGAAATAAGGTAACTCAAAGCAGAGAGACCCTTTAAGTCCCAATGGAGATAGGTAGAATGGAGCAAAAAAAGAGTTCAACAGCAAACAAAGTACAGATATTTGTTTATAAGTCAATGTATAATTAGAAGTTTAACAATACTATATCTGAACAATTAGACCCAATGTACTAAATTAGCTAACATGCCTAAAATGAGACCTAAAAGTATAAATAGCAGTTCCAAAAACACTATGCTATTTCATTTTTTCAGGTATTTTTATATTCTTTAAACAATTAGAAGCACTTCCCAGTGTGAGCCCCATGAAAAGCTAGTTAGTTGGCTAAAACTTAATGGTGTGTTTTATAAAAAGTCATCATATGAATTTGTGATGGAGCTAGCTAAACTAAGTGAAATATCTTTTCCTTTGTTCTTTTCCCAGTGTCTTTAACATACCATAGTACAATCTGTATCTCTAAAGGGAACCACTAAAACACAATATATAACACTGTCCAAAGATACTTTCTTATGAAATCTTTTTCAGGGTCATCTGTCAAGACCAGTATAGCTATAATTATGGTTGGGAAATGGAACTGTATAAGGCTAGAAGTATCAAATGGAATGTGTACAATTTTGTGAAATAATTCATGTCTATGTTCAATTAATGAAAAATTCTATCATCACAAAAATGACTAGTTGCCTAAAATTAAATGAATTTTACTGGAATTAATAAAGGAACCCAGAAGAAAGAAATGGATCAAAAGCTGGAAAAGCCTAGACACAAGGCTGTCTGGTGATACTATTCTAATTTATTACTGTGGTGCAAGTTTTATACAAAATTTTAATAAAATAAAATGAATAATTGTTTCATGCCAACTGTCTAGGGAAATGCTGAAAATATGTATGTACTTTATTAAGAAAAGTCCTCTACTCCACATTAACAAGAGAATAATTCTGGAGTTCATAGAAACACTAGCTGGTGCCACACAACAGCTTTTTACTCCCATATAAAACATTTCAAAATACCTAAACAAACATGAAATTGTACTTCCAGTGGAAAATTATTCATTATTGAATCATTATCAATCCTAGAAGAATTTGCTCTTTTTTTCAATGTATAAAATCATTAAACTATCTGAAAGAATCATCAGAAAAGACAAGTGAATACTTTATAACCCACTATTTCTTCTGGCAAATGTGTGTATGGGCTGAATATAATATTCAAAAGAGTAATATTCCCTAGATGTCTGATCTTTCCTCCACTTAATGGTATTTTTATATGTTGAGAGCAATGATGAAAAATTTCTGCTTTCCAGTTAGCTTTCACTGTTTCTGAGCATTCAACATTCACAGGACAACTCCAAGGAGCTATCAGTTGTGACAAGTGGGTATCAACAGCTCATACCCTTCTAGCACTGCCATGCATTCTGAGCAGAGCTGTGACCTCTTAGGTTTTCAGGCTGAAACTCCCTTCAATAACCAAACAGCCACAAAAATGAATCTGTACATTGTAGCTCTCCTGCTGCAAACCCTTGTTTGGTTATGTAACTATTATTGCAGCTCACATCAAGTTGGATTACTTGTTGCTATATGGAACTGTGCTACAATTTAAGAGACATTCATTTCCGAAAGGAATCTATTGCTATGTAGACTGCTTAGAGTAAGTTGTTGTATTGACTTATTTCATTTAATAATTTTTACAGAAAATAAAGGAAGCATGGTGAATCAGACATTGTCAATGACCACTGATTCTCTTTTGGACACATCTGCATCATGATTTCAAGGTTATATCTCCTTTACATAAAAATAAACATTTTTAAATTAAGTATTTAAAACTTCCAGTGAAAGTGCATGAGATGTACAGGTGCACTTGGTTCACTATACAAGGAGGTTTAGATGAATGCAGTTCCAGTGAATACAGGTTTCATTTAAACAAGGAAGACATCAATGTGTTTTCACATCAATTATCTTCTATAAAAACTTATTTTAGATGCTGAGTTGTGTGTGTTAGGTATCAGTGAATATTAAAAGCACTTCAATAATTATCTGAAAATGAACAAGCTAAGCATACATTCATCATGGCTCCAAATGAGAAAACAAATTTTAGGAACCTTTTGGGCAATAGCTGTTCAGAATAACAAACATGTGTATCTCCTACACTTCACCCCTCCATAATTTTAACAGTCATCTTGGCTCAAAACTGTGCTAATTATGCAATTCCAGTAGACTTAAAAGGCTCTGCGAGCAAAACAGCAAGGTGAAGAGCATTAATGCACTCAGGGCAAGTGCTGAGTTTTTTCACAATTCACAGTGATAGCTTCAATAAAGAAATAAAAGTGCAACTCAAACTACAGAATCATTAAATTTCTCTTACTATACACAGTATGAGTAAGTTCCTAATTTATTTTACTTTGATGGTAAGTAAAAAAGAAAATTTTTTAAAAATCTCCAAATTTTCCCTTGGCCAAATAATGGTTTCTTTCTTTCTTCCTTTCTTTCTTTTTTTGTATGTTAGGGAAGGGTCTAAAGGGTGTTCAGGGTCTCACTACTAGATTGGACTTGTAATGATTCTCCTGTTTACAGCCTCCCAAGTGCTGGGATTACAGGTGCACACTACCACGCCCAGTCTCAATTGCCCTCTCACCGCGGCCTGGAGCCAAGGCCCACATGGCAGGCCCGGAATTGAACCCCCAGGCCCTGTACTTGTTTGCAGGCGCTTTAATCTGCTGAGTTATTCGGCCGGCCCTTCACTTTAAATTTAATTGTGATTTTTACCAAGATTTTCATTTGTGCTTATTTTGAAACAAACTGATTTTAAACATGTTTTATTGATGGTTAATTTTTTTATTCTTATATCTTAGTATCATACTCAAGGAATCTCGTTTTAAACTGTCAATTCCTTGGGCAACATCTATACTAAAATATCAGATTCTGTCTCTTTACTTCCTCTGTACTATAGAAGATGAAAGACTGTGCAGAGAAAAATCATTTAGTATAAAGAATCTATAGACAAGAGCTGGGGAGATAGCTTGGTGGTCTAAGCACCTGACTGGCAAGTGCAAGGAATGCATTTGATTCCCGGTACCATGTGCTATGATGGCCAACAAAACCAGATGTGGTGGTGCATGCCTGTAATCCCAGCGCTGGGGAGGCTGAAACAAGAGGATCCCTGTAAGTCTAGGCTGAATACTGAGACCCTGTACCAAATAAATAGATAGATAGATAAAAGAATTTTTAGAAAAACAATCTATATAGACCATGAGAATTTTAGATTTGGATAACCCATTTATATTAGAATGGCTGTTGTCTCAACAGGACAAATCAGGTCATACATCTTTATGAAATAAAGTAATGAAATCAATGTTCATTACACAAATGTTCCATATTTACATGACAATAAACAGTGAATCACTAAAACAGATTAAATAAAATTTTTATAATGTGCACAATGACAGAATAAGGAAGAAGGAAAAATGACATCATAAGGCACAGACATTCTTTTCAACCACATATTACAAAAAGATCAAATAAATGCTTGCTTTTATTTTTTTTTAAGGCATCCAAGCTAGGGGAACAAAAAGAATTTGAGCTTGAGTTTGAAAACTTTAAATTTTTGAGAAAGAGAAGGTAAGAATATAGAAAGAATGACTCAAAATAAAGATTTTGCCAACACACAAGACTAGGTATAGGTCACAGGTTACACAGTCAAAGTACACTGTACTATTAAGTTAATTTAACAGTATCAAAATACTGTCCAAGGCCTTCACTTTCTTTTTTTTTTTGTTGTTGTTTTGGTGGAACCGAGGATTGAACTCAGGCCCTTGCCCTTACCAGGCAAGCACTTATTCTACTGAGCCATCTCCCAGGCCCCAGCCTTCACTTTCTGATGCTGGCTCTGCAACTGAGCTGAACATGGAAACCTCCAAAGGCCTTCACATACTTGGGAGCAACCTTCTATATACTTACGTGTCCTTTTTGAATAGAGGGATAAACTTCCCTGATCACAGAGGCTTTCAGCAGACCACTTGCAGACAGTCACAGACTTACCCATCAGATTTGAGTTCATGAAAGGTGTTGGGGACAAGCCTTCATGGGCTCCTAATCGACTGTCATTCAAATGATCACTGTAATGAGGGCTGTCTGTAAAACCCTATGGGGGGGAAGAAAAGCCAGAATATTAGAGATTATTTAGCTGTCTTGCTACCTGAGTATAATGACATTCACCCAGTTAACACACAGATGTACAAAAGTCATTCCTAACCAAGTTTCTTATTTATTATTTGAAAATCTCTCACATCTCTTAAGGTTTTAAAGTCAAAACACAAACATTTTTTTCCATAATTTTATTGACAGACAAATAGCAATGAAACAGTTTCAAATCAAATTGGTAGGACAGTTTCAATAATTAACACATTGCATACTCGCTTCCTAGTGGTTATTTGCTGTACGAGATGCGGACATGATATCCTATTTACAAACACTATTAGAACAAATCCCTCTATTCATTAAGAGAATGTAACTATATATCTATCCTAACCACTTTGAATATATAGATACAAAATGCACATCCATTTATATATCCTCTTTTTTTGTTTAGTTCAGTCATTTGAATATTATAGGTGTGTAAACTCAGCACAATATTCTAAAAGAGTCCAATAATCCATAATAGTATTGGGTCTTCTGCTTCACTGGCAGTGTCAGAAATTATTGACCTGAGTCCCCTACACCTCAACATAACAACATGGCTTTATTTCTTGTTCTTCGTTTTTATACTTTTCTGCTGAATGGTTAAGATCAAGATAAAGCAAGACCTATACAACAAGAGTTGCAGCTTTTGGGTCTGATAAGGTCAGTGAAATCCCCTCAGAATACATTCTGAGATCCTGTACTGCAGATTGTAGATCCTTTGTCAAAAACACAAACATTTTTAATCTTAGAAGGAACACTAACTATAAGCTCATTGTTTTCAAAGTATCAGAGCTTTGGCTCGAAGAAGAGCTATAAAAATTCTATAAACCATTATTAAGATTTCCAAGATCTCATCATATCCCAAAGAAAAGTTCTGTGAATCATTAAAAAGAGTGGACTAAGAAAAAAACTTGTTTTTAATAAACTGAGAAAATGCTTATCTTTGTTTTCCTATTTCTCTACCCCTATGTCTTACAAAGGGTTAGACAATAACAAGCTTTATCTAAAACAGTAAGAATAATTCACAATCAGTATGCTGGAAATAATTTTATAAGTGGCAAACAAGTATTTAACAAAAAAAGGACGGTTGTACTAGTATAACAAGATACACTCACTAAACTAGGCAATGCAAAAATATCATAAAAGCATTAACATACTGAAGTTTGAAAAATGAAACTGCAAACATTATGGAAACAACAAAGCCAGTGCTATTATTTCATGATAGCTTTTATTAAATTTCTCTTTACTGCTCAATACATGTTTTTAAAAGCAGCCCCTGGGGAAAGATAAAGTTACAAAATCCCAAAGATTACAATCTGTCCAGGTTCTATGACACAGCATACAGACAGAATCACCTCCAAAATAATTCTGTTCCTAAATAAGGTTTTGAATAGTAGTTAATTAAAACTGCAGGTGACACCTACCCTTTTGCTAATTTAAAGCAAAGTGAAGCAGACAAAACTTCCTAATGGCCGACGTAAGAGTGAAAACTGCCTTGGCTTACAGAAACCAGGAAGCATCCCAGAATTCCCTGAGACTATACAGTCACCAATCACTGAAAATTTGTCATTATCCAGTGTGCAGGTTAATATTCAAGAAGACATGAATACAGCTGAAACAGGCCTCACTGTCTTCATAGGTGTACTGTGAGTTCAATCAAAGAGCTAGAGACTGAGGGCTAAATAAACCATCACACTGTTACAAATGGATGTCATGACATGATTCCTGCTATTCACTGCAAAAATTAATCTCGTAAGACTGTTAATTCCCAAATGAATCTGTTTCATTTTTATCTATTTCAGAATCACTGATACACTTGTGGACAGACATTCAAAATGTATCTCAGTGACATTTGCATCTTGGTTATGACCATAAGGGTATCCTTTAGTAACTAACTCCACAACCATATCCCTATCAGTTATATGCAACAGAAGATATATACAAAATAGAAAGACTCCTAGAAAAAAGATCACTTCCTGAGGTTAGTTTTAGGCTTAAACACTGTTAAAGAGCCAAGTGACACAATCATCTCATATATACCTGAGTATTTTGTCTGCCCTCACCACTGTGATTCTAAGGCACAGGGACAAAACAAGATATCAAAACTTATAAAACGGGTGGGGAGATGGCTCAGTGGAATAAGTGCTTCCCAGGCAAGTGCAAGGGCATGAGTTCAATCCCCGGTTCCTCAAAAAAACAAAACAAAACAAAACAAACAAACAGAAAAAACTGTAAAACACTCTGAACTATTGTTAATCATAAAATATTACTTCAGAAAAATGCAAATCATGATGTTTGTGGGTGAGCTACATTGTTCAGAATCTGTGAAAATGATAAGATTAATTGAATATTTTCTCCTCTCTTCCTTGAGTACAATAAAAAGACCTTTTCTCCTTCACAAGTATAAATAGGATTTTTAAAAATGAGATTTCTAAAAATTTATTTCGTAAGCCAGTAGACAAACATGAATTTTCCCATCAATCTACTGTAGGCATGAAAATCATTAACTTTAGACATTATCATTTAGCATTATAATCAAAAGCCAGGCTGATCAGAGAACACAATTTACTGACAACTACACAAAATCATAGTACTGCTGCTTCTCCATACACCCTCACATACTACAGGATATAGTATAGAATTTGCGATAAGGTTTTTTTCCCTATGATAAACTGTTTCCAGACAGCTTTACTTTTAAAACTTGGGACTATCACACTACACCACAGAATAAGGAATCTACACATGTATTCCTTCAGCAAGATTAGAATTTGGGCCTTCAATATTTGTCTGTTTACAGATTATATAATAACAGCCTATATATTATTAGTAAGAAATAATTTTCATATTCAAGATAAGAATTAAGCAGAAATTTAAATTTTTTTCCTGTACCTTTGAGGTTCATCCTAGTGAAAACAACTTTCTTTTAAAGCAAGAGAAAGGAGATAAATCAAAACAGCAACATGAACACATCAGGTATGCTCAGCCAGTGCCCCTACAACTAACTGTGAGCACTTCCACCCCAGCCCTGCTCACACATGCTGAAGCTGCCTAGTTTTTGGGTAATTAAATTATGCCATAATGTTATCATTGCATAGTACACTACAACATAGTGGATAAATATGAAAATTCTTAGAGCCGGACTAACAGATCTGAATTCCATCTTTGCCACATCCTAGCTGTATGACTTGGAGCAAATTAACCTTTCTTGTCTTGGTTTCCTTATTTGTAAAGTAGGGCAAATGATAATGTTATTTCACAGGAATTCTAAAAATATTACATGAGCTAATACATGTATGACATGAAAAAGTTCCAAGCACATAGAAAACACACATAGAAAATAAATGCCAGACATCATTATTACTATCCTGCCGTTTAGATATTGTTGTGTCTTACAAATTCTGAGAAGGCAGCTACCCCATCTGATAACTTAGAGAAAAAGACTAGGAAATTAATTATAAAAAGTGTGCAGGGCCATGAATCGTGGTACACATCTATAATACCATGCACCTGAAAGGCTGAGGCAGAAGGGTCTGGAATGTGAAACCTATCCGAGGTTAGCAAGACCCTGTCACAAAAAAGGTTTTTTATTTGTTATCTGACTTGTTTACTTTCTAAAATGTTTAAAATGAGTATTTGTTACTTAAAAAGAAAAAAAAGATACACTGCTTAGGCAAGTGCAGGGACCAGGGTCTGATCCGCAGGTACTGGGGTTTGATCCCTG
Source organism: Octodon degus (assembly GCF_000260255.1). Lineage (NCBI taxonomy): Eukaryota > Metazoa > Chordata > Mammalia > Rodentia > Octodontidae > Octodon > Octodon degus. Next base: position 18,468,599 of record NW_004524602.1, read on the forward strand.
GCACGCTGCAACAAGGATAGCAGAGCGGGCCAATGAGACCAGGTGTGGTGGCACACACCTGTAATTCCAGTGCTGGGGAGGATGAATGTAGGAGGATTACCATGAGCCCGAGCTGCATAGTGAGACTCTGTACCAAACACATAAAAAATAATAATAATAATAATAATAATAATAATAATAAATGAAAAAAATTTTAAAAATAACAAAAACATACAGAGTTTCATAAATGTTTTTCCTTTAACACAATGAACACAAGTGAAGCCTCATTGTAAAAAATGAAGAATACACAAAAATAACATCAACCAAAAAGGGTAAAGGTCTCCCATTTTCAGCCCTATGGAATTGTGAACATCAATGTTTTCATGTTTCCTTCCACTTAAAATTTTTCTAAACTAGTTCAGACACACAAAAAATACAAATAAATAGCCACATGCCCACAAGTTAACTGATAAAACATTACTAGTATAATTTAAAATCTATGAAATTCTTTAAAACAAATATCCTAAATTTGTCCAATTATCTTAACATTATTTAATAGTTTCACTATATATAATCCCTAACTTACAGCATATTTTGCAAGTTTTAATTTTTTTTAAGTAGTAGCTTGTTTTCTTTAACAATCACATAAGACTGATATATACTGGAAAATTATAGCACTGGAACATACAGGACACCACCACAGAATGCTTACCAACGTACCACAACTTAGCCATCCGGGACTCTTTTGATTACTTTTAGTTTGCTTCTGATTCTTCCCTATTACAAAAAAGGCTGCTATAAATTTAAACATTTTAGCAGTATCTCACCTTCTACAAATTTGAATTTTTATGTAAATTTCTCTAGAGATCAAAAACATGGAGTAAGACTGCTGAGGCACAGGTACGCATGTTTTCAAATGTACTGGATTCTATCAAACTGTTCTCCAGAACAAAAATACACTACTGTTTACAGACAAAGTCTCAATCTCTAATTGATTCATATTTGAAAATCATATACTAGATTTGTTTACAAACAAACCTATTGTGAGAAAAATCTGTGTGGTATCCATGGCCCAGAAGTACATCACAGTTCACATATAATACGTTTATTTAATAAATTATTACATTATATAAACTCAAAAAGTAAAAGCAGAAAAAGGAAAAAAATAACAGTTCTACCCTCGTCCTCCTTTACTAGAAAATATACTTCCTAGAATGAGCGTGAGATGGGAAGTAAATCCAAGGGTCATGGGAGGTTTCTCAGGGGATGTCTCTCATGGAGTAGCCACTCATCCTTAAACACAGCATTCTTCACATAACATGGTATTAACGAGCCACCAATTTCATCCAGCACACTGCAGCCACTTGATCCATTATCAGGAGAAACTCCACACAGATGTATGCATGGATGTTCTATGTAGTAATACCGAACTGTCAACAAAGTTTAAGTGGCACTACTTCTTTAGAGTAGCAGATAGATAGATAGATAGATAGATAGATAGATAGATAGATAGTGACTACTATTTTCTAAGAAGTAAAACTACACTTTAATCCAAACATTTAATATAAACTGGTACCTCTTCTCACTGTATTTGTACCCATAAAAACTGTTCAACTGTTTACAACAATGTAAGGCTAGCTAACTACATTTATACATTATATATAGTTTTCAGGTACTTAGAAAAATAGGTGACAACCAACAGCTGACAGCAGCACTTTTTTTAATGAAATTCCTAAGAGCTTGGCAGATGTGCCACTTCAATACTGAAGTTAACAGTGGCACCAATTTTTATGTGACTGTCTGTCCACCTGCTTTGCGTATGAATGCTTTCAGTGTGTGCTACCAATGCCTCTCTAGATGCCAGCAGGTGAGACTGTCCACACTCGTCAATCTTGTCTTTCCTTCTCTGGCTTTTCCCTTTCATTCCTTCCTGTGAACCTAGCTCTTCCATCTCTTTTCCGATTATTTTATCTAGTTACTTGCAGAATTAAAAAGAGGAAAGGCGCACCTGGAAGTGCGCCTATGCGCATGCACACTGTACGTAGTACTGACTGTACCAGTCACTGTGGGAGGTGTGATGGCACAGTGATGGAGAAAACAGTCTTTACCTTTAAGGAGTTCAAAAGTCTGGAAGAAAAACAGTCACCAAAATAACCAACTGAATAGCTTCTCATGAGATTTAAGCTGTGCTACATAACGCACCCAAAGTGTGACTAGGATTATAAGAGCTCCTATTAGTCTAAGAGGCGGGATGTGTGGCACGACCAGTCAAATTTTAAAGAAAGCCCAAGTCACTCTGCCAACTTACAAGTTAAATTTCTTGGATTCAGTATGAACAGATCAAACCATTGAATATACTTCTGCAAAATCAAGTGGCACTATCGGAGCAGAAAACACTGCCATGCAGACAAAAGATACAGCATTCAATCTGAGCAACTGCTTTGAAGATAACAATATATAATATAATAACCACTTTTAATTTCCTATCATCTTGTTTTGAAATTCTATATCACTGTTTTTATTGGCTTTTTCTCTCTTTAAAATAAAAAAGAGCATTAAGACTGGCTCAAAATATCCCAAAGCAAACTGAAACATTGTCAATAACTAGGACACAAGCATCAGTATTAGCATACCTCTGTTGGTACCACGATCACCAGACAGCCTTCAAGAATCCACCACGTTTAAAAGCACTGCACTGCACTGTCATGCACTTTATTGGTTTAACCTATGCTAACCTATATATTTCATACTACATTTCTCCCACCTCGTAGAAAAAACTGTCTCATGAGAATTACGCAACTTTCCCTAAGTCAGAAGAATTGTAGAGAACAAAGTTAATCTCAGGCAGTATGACAGCCCATGACCTAAAATTAGCATTTGGGAAGGGGTCTGGTCTTCCAGCATGGAGAAAACTGACCACAGGGTAGACTTTAACACACTCATTTGGACTAATACAACTTCTCTCAAGAACTCCTTGTCTTAGAACCACTTTGGTTTTATAATCTCTTTATTCTTTTAAAAATGTATGAGAAGCCCAAGGGAGTTTGTTTATGTGCAATATATTTGCTGATATATTTCATGATAGAAATTTTTTTAACTTGCAAAAAATAAAACACAAGGGCAAAACAGCATACATTCCTTTAATTGTTAAAACAAAAACTTTATTGTTTAAATCATGTAGTCTTTGAAAACTCCACATTACAACCAGAAAACAAAGCTGAAATGGCAAATACATTATAGAGGTATTATGAAAATTATTTTAACCTTGCTGCTAAGATTATTAAAAAACGTTTCAGAAAAGTTAAGAGGCATGTCTAAAATAACACAACTAGTCATGGTAATTATCTAATCTTACTATACCAAAGAACAGATTTTTAGAGAGTGATTATAAAGCTTCACTAACCAAATAGAGACAGTTTATAAAGTAAGGAAAGTAACTGCATAATAACAAACACGGTATCAAAATTCCACAGATCTCCTGAATAGGCACTATTTTTAGTCTTGTGCAAGACACCAAGGGCAGTCAACAGCCAACAAGAAACTGTGGCTGGCTGTAGTTCAGAACCCACAGAAACAGAACCCCAGCAACCCCCACCTGAGCTGGCCCACAGCCCACCCCAGGGCACTCAGGACCCAACTCCCACTGCCATGTTGTGAGAGGCCTCTGCGCAGATGAGCAAGGGAGGTTGTGATAGATTCCTCAAGAAAGTAAGAAAATTTGCTGTTTTAAAACCACTAAGTTTGCGTTAATTTAATATAGCAAGACATAACTAATCTGAGTAATAAAAGATAGTAATAAAGTACCATCAACAAGAAAAAAAACTACACAAAAAGTACTGAGTAAAGTCAGTGAGACAAAATGGTATATTGATTTCACGAAGAACAGAGAGAAGAGAGGAGAGAAAAACAAGGAACCCCACCACCCTCAAAAAAGTCAAATGAAAGGGTCAGCAACGGCTTTAGCAGATACCAACAAAGCTTTAAAATACTTGAAAGCATGTACTGCAACGCCAAAAGGTTTTTTGCTACTAGACAGTTACGTTCACCTACATTATTTGCTTACAAGCAAGCACTATTGTCATATTCTGAAACAGCAACAGCACATCAGGAAGCGTTTTGGACAGTCCCGTGGGACAGACTGAGACCAGGGCCTCCTACCACAGGCCAGGCCAGCAAATGCCCCAGTGGGGCAAAGCACAGGGGTGGGGGAGCAGAGATGCTGGTGACCCTGTCATGTGGTCCTCAGCTAGTATATGTCTTTGAGCTTGGATTTAACAAAAAGTTTTTAAAGGAAAAAAAGTAAGTTCTAAAAATTGAAAAATGCTTACAGAACAAGGATATAAAGAACATTTTTGTACAGCTGCACAATACATTCATGCTTTAAGCTAAATAAGATCATCACTTTCATGATTTCAGTGCAGCCTATGTATACTGTGTTCACGAACTCGATGGCAGAAGTGCACACAGCCATGCCTTGGCCTTCACATCCACTTCCACCTCACTGGCGGCCCAGGCCCAGGGAAGGACAGCTATAAGGGTACAAATGGAACATTCTTATACTGCACTTTTTAATGCCTAGATACACAAATACTTAACCTCTGAGTTACATGTGTCCACAGTGTTGGGCCTGGCAAAAGGGTGTCTATATCTGAGGTCTCAAAGCAATCACTGGGCTATATCACACAGCCTCAGGCTGTGGCTGGCTACACCCTGGAGGTCGGTGTATACTCAGAGTGCAATCTTGGCATGGAAAAGAAAACACATAAGGACACATTTCTCAGAGCATCCTGCTCATAAGTGATGTCTGACTCTATAAGCTTCAGCACAACTGGTGCTTTGTATACTGAACACCAAAAATTTACTATATTCCACATAAAAAATAATACAATTATGAAACAAATCAAATTAAAATAACTGGTCCATTTGAAAGTACAAACAACCCAACTGGTATTGAAAATGTTTTCAGGCCTTTTATTCTCAGAATAAAATTATCAGAACACATAACAGAAGTATATCACAAAAGGAACTAATATGTTGGTCTGTGTAACCTCTGACATACATAAGCTCATTTAGATCTCATAACTACCTTGTGGAAAACATTTTTTAAAACACTGTTGAGAAACCGATACCTCTTCCTAGACTGCATGAATCTATACGCTGCCATAATGAGTGAGAATACCAACACGGTTGAATCCCCAAGACAACAGTTTACCATCCCAACGACTGCTTCTTCCTCCCCACTTCAGCACTGGATAAACTTCCTTTGACCTTTCCTGCCCACACACGGGAGCCTCCAGTCAGCTCCTCATCTGCCCTTGAACCCGCCCCTCAAACTCTACATCTAGCAAAATCCATAAAGTCTCAGCCTTCTGTCTCAGGGCAGAGGATCCGCCCATCTCTCTGCCAATAATTTGGTCAATGGTTAAAAGATAAATTTTTTTCTAAGAAAAATACAAGGTTTTCTCATAAAGGATGCTCTTGATACATTAAATGTATTCATGCCTCTCAAATGTACGGTTTTCAACAATACAAATTTTCTTTCAGATTTGAACATATACTGTTCTTATGCTCCAGATATTTGAAATAAGAGGTTCACGTGAAGCCAATATGAGGTCATCAGTCAAATGATAATTTTCTACAAAAAACTTATGTGATATGTATGCTGTATACATATCAGAGATGCTTAGTTAGAATGGAAATTTCAACACGACTGTTTTGCTACACTACCATGTATGACTACTGATGTCCAATGTGCTCTGTAAAATTATATAACTGTTGTCTGTTAACATTCTACAATGATTTAACTACTACAACATCCATAGTTGGTAAGAAACAACAGTTCTCTGGTTACACTTTACATTTCAAGATGCTCAATACTCAGATAAAATTTTAATAATTAAGTGTATTACACCCAACTAAGTATACTAATGTACACCAAGATTTTCCTGAAGAAACAACTGTTATTAATTCCCATTTTATATCTCCACCCACTCCTGACATTTGTGCCAAGCTTAAAGACAGATCTTTGCCTTCAAACCCCACCAGGGAAACTTATTTAATCTGGCTTTTCTTGTCTTCAATAATAGACAAAAATTACCTATACACAAGTGCCAGCTTTTGGCTGCAACCCTCAGGACTCCCATCAAAGTAGGACTTCGGCAAAATGATGCTCAGTCTGAACAATGCTGCCACCCGAGTCCCTCCTGGATGGTTTCAAGTGTGATGAAGAAAGACATGTTATGAGCGTGCCCCAACCTGCAGCCATCACTGGGACCTGGTCCCATCTACAAGCTCAAGGGTCACTAGAAATGGGACTTCCCTGTCTGCCAGAGAGCAGGTAAGTCATCCACTTCCCTACCGTCACAGGAGAACTCGCTGAAGCCAGATCCATCATTAATTGACCTGCTTGTTCTTGCCACTGAAGAGGAATGATGGGCTTGGGGTCCATGGCCCCCATAATGGTATCTTTGTTAGAGCCCCAAGTCTCAGTAGACATCTCAGGTAAGACACTCTTCTTATTGACAAAGGAACCACATATGTTCTTCCTAAGTTTTCAAGTCACTGTATTAGTTCTACAGTCTCCGTAGTGGGTACTGATGGCCAACTTCCACAATTCTTTCAGATAGGGCTCATTCCCTGCTGACTTTAGACACTGATTTTCACTCATAATTTCCTTGTGATCACAATCTGCCCCACACTTCTCATGGGAAGAGATTTCCTCCAAAAGCTCCACTTCTCTTTCCACAGTGCTCATCCTACAAAACTAACCTCAATGCACAGCCAGCTCCTCCCACTCTCTTTCCTCTTCTCTTATCAACCACATACTCTGGGACACTTTCCAGTCTTACTCATGTCACCCAAGGTACCCTTGCACTAACTTGCCTCAGGGATCCTTCAGCCTTCTCCTATGTTCCCCAACATCCAGTAGCCCCTAAACACCAACAGGGGATACAGGCAAATGGCCCCTTAAAGGCCCACCTCATCAAACTTATCCTAAAGTTGCACCTGCCTTGGCCCCAGCTCTTTCTTTTCATACTAACTAGACTCAGGGCACTTACTAGAGCATCCAACTTCCTAACTTCCTTCGAGCTAATGTATGGGAGACATTTTCTGCTTCACTACTTCCCCGCTCCTGATAACCTTCCTCCTATCACTGACTGTATTCCTGTTCTATTCTTCCTCTGGTACCTGCTACTATAACATGCAGATACCTGCCTCCCACGACCAATGGATACCACTCAATTGATGCCACCTATTTTTCCTGGAAATTTAATATACCTTAAATCCTCTAAGCCTACAGGATTAGGTTCCACATGGACAGGCTTCCACCTGGTCATCCTTTCAACAGCAACAGTGGTAAAAGTCACCAGCCTGCCTTTCTGGTTCCATATCACCTAAGCCAAGCAGTACCCAGAAACTCTGCTCTTCCTGATCCTAAGCCCGTGTCACTTGAGTGGTCTTCATAACCCCAATCACCTAAACATCTTTCCCTAACTAAGGATTCAAAAACACCAGGGTAACTCATGTATCCCTTTTTGCATCTGGTTTCTAATCCCCTACCTTCTGCTAGTCCTTTTATTTGCCAACAGACTCTGGAATGTTTGCCCAGATGACTCTCAGATGCAACATAAGATTTCTTCAATCTCAGATGCAAGCCTTCATTAATGGGAATTTCTCATCCTTACTAAAACACCTACTACTATCTTCTATGTGGGCATTAATGATCATCCTGCCAACTTCACCACCAAAATGACACCCCTGTTCAGCAGAAAGTGGTCTAAGAGATTCATCACCCCTTCAATACCACTAAAAGATGGGAATGATACGTTCTGGCCTGAGTACAGACTGCTAAAATTATCACAGCCCTGATCCAAAATGACTAAATCCTCAAAACAACAGCTTATCTTATTCCTTTTGCCCTTCCAGCCCACACAAGGCAGCCTCCACTCAGCCCTTTGTGTGTCCCCGACCCCACCCCTCGAGCCCCGCCCCTTGCAGAAGTCCATACAGTCTCAGCCTCCCTCAGCTCAGAGGACCCGCCCGTCTCCCTGCCCTCAATCCTCTCTATGTCTTCAGAGTTAAGAAAGGCATCCCCTCCCCTTATGTCTGCCCCTATGCTGCGCAGCTGCCAATCACTGCTTAGGACATACTACTGGAGAAATTCAGAACTGCTGTCTCCCTAAGAGCACCCAAGACTTACATCACAATAGATACTGTGTGTAACAGGAAACTGAAAAAGAGGAAGAAACACAGATTCAAATATGTGCTATATGTTTATAAAACTCCAATGCTCACACACTTTTCATGGGAAAACCTCTTCACAGATGAGAAACATAAGGCTCAGTTATTAGCTTATCCAAGTCAAACATAAAAACAAAATCTAGACACAAACCTGTCTGATTCATCTTATGGCTCAAAGTTTGTTGCTGTTGTCGGTTTTACATATAAAATATAAATATTTTATAAAAAATAATAACAGTATTATCACCTTAAAATTTCTGAAGTATCCTTCCTTAAAAGTTCTAGACAAGAAAAAAAAACTAAGAGTCTCTTATACTGGCAAGTGCGACAAAGTAAAAAGTGACTGCAATTTAAAGGAGGCAACACAGCCTGGTTACCTGCCCTAGAGGCTTACTATCTGGGAAGTTAAGTGTCTTCTCTGAAGCTCAATTTCTTCACCTATAAAACAAAGAGGGAGGGCCAGGGAGATGGCTCAGGGGAATAAGCGCTTCTCAGGCAAGTCCAAGGGCCTGAGTTCAATTCCCGGTTCTGGGAAAAAAAAAAAAAAAAAAGCAAAGCGGGATTTAAATTGCCTCTCAGTGAGCTAGTATAAAGATGAGAGTAGATAATGTGTTAAGAGTGAAGTTTATACTTATCATTATTAATATAAATAAGCTACATGAGCCTAAAACTTGTTCAGCTAGGATCTACCCTACATTTTATTCCCATAAGTAAAAACTCTAAACTCAGAAATTGTTAAAAAGGCTGTCGAAATTAGAGTGAGCACAACAACTGCAAAAAGGGGTGCAGCAAAGATTCAAAGATTAACATCCTTTGATTTTTACTTATTATCATTAAAGTATGAACAGTAAGAAAGGAGTGTTAAAGGCCATATCATCCCCTACAAATGTTACAAGAGAACAAAGCGAAGTGAAGCTGAGTTATGTGAGAAACTGGCTTGCAGGCTCTTTCCAAAAAGACCTCTGACAGAACATCTCGTAAGGCAGCCTTCATGACGAACGGCTAAAACGGGAAAGGCCGAAGCTTTGACTGGGTTAGAATGAAATAACAGGCGATCTAATTACCATGTGATTTCTTTCACATGAAATATTTGCTGGCAAGAGTTTTAAAGGAGACTACTAACTATAACTCCATTTTTCCTTATCCAATGATTTACAGGCAATAGTTTTAAAGTATTGTTTTGCATAGTAAGAGGAACAAACATTTACTCTGATAGATTTATTTAAACCTAACCCTAAAAATATATCCTTCTCTTAACAGTAGTTTTTTCACATTCACAATAATCTAAAGAAGCAGTTACATAACAAAACAGACTAATGGGACCATAGATGTAATACATAAAAAACACATACTTTAGCTCTATGTCCCTTCTATCTTGCTTTGCTATTTAACTGCTTCATCTTGTGTTCTGCACCCGAGGTTAAAAGGTACAAAATACTATTTCAAGATTTGTGCCCTTTCTAATTACTGCATTTGAGCTCCTATGGCTGCTATAAAAATCTATACCCTGTACCCTTCAAAAGTTAAAACAGGGGTATTAATATAGTTCAGCACACAGTGTCTATCTGGCAGACGCATGGGCCTGAGTTCAATTCCCGATACAAAAAAAGAAAAACAGTAAAAGTAACAAATTAAAATCTAATGAAGTGTTTACCTACAGAAAAAAGATACTAAACCTCATTGCCCACAAGTACCGACAAATGGAGAATGAATAAATTATTTTTTACTCACATAATTAGATTTTTCTACTGAGAAACACTTGGATTTGAATTCAGGAGCTGTCACTCTGTGGGAAGAGTGAGTCCATATGATTTTTCATCTTTCCCCGATAATTTTAGCCCACCATGTGTGGGCGTTGGGGGAGTGAGATTTTTCTTCTTATCCACATTTTTGTAATCTGGGTCCTATCATTCTAACCCAAGTCTAACTTCATCATGAGTGGACCTACACAGTTATCTTCCCAGATTTTCCTATTTCTTGTCACCCTTTACTTTGGATTTATCCTTCACGTCAAAATAAATTAATCTTTATAAAATGCTTTATGCCATTCTCTTACTAAAATTCTATATTTATTTGGCTCTATAGACCCTGAAGGACAGACCACATTTCTTCCAAAGGAAGTAATGCCTTATTTTATACTATTCACCTACAAATTACACTGATTTACTATCTACTAAATTTAGTGGGTCTCTGTGTTTGTGTTCCCATTATTTCATATTCCCAGAGACATGTCTCTTTCAACTCTATTCATATAAATGCTCTCTTACAGTAATTTATTCAAATACCCTCTCTTTTAAATCTTTTCTGACCACCCAAATAATCTCTCCCTCTCTTTCCATAATGGATTAAATTATTCTGGAAATTACCTGCTACCTAACTGTAGCACTTTCACTGATGTCTCTGAAGAATTAGTCTTGTACTGTAACTCTTTAGGTAAATATGACTTGTATTTCTAAGTGTGCATATTTTCTAAACTCTAAAATATACATTTGTTCATCTTTAACATTTTTAAAACAATGTATTTCCTGATCTCAGAATCTTTGATAAAAGCAAAAATTCCTTAAAAGCAAGCAAACTACATTAATATCCTTATTTACAAGGATGTTTTCCATGCCACAGTGCTTCTATGAGAGAAAAGGAACAGGTACCCTCTGCCACAGAAACTGCCACGGGCTCTTGCTGTCAAGGTAACTGAACCGCTGACCAGTTTCTCCCAACCTCCAGCAGCACAACCCTTGCCGAGGTCACAGTGACTTGTGTATGAAGTACTAAAGTACTTAAGGGAATTGATGCTATATTAACTTCTTATGTTAAAAAATAATTTCTTATCTAATTCCCTATCTATAAACCACAGAGTGGTTCTTAGCCATACTCTTGCCCTACATACAAAAAGATATGGAATACCTACTAAGAATGGAAAGAGCTCTAAGCTAAATTAAGTCCCCATTAGCCACATCTAACAGACTTAGTCTGGGCACTGCAAGAGAAATGACTTTAATCTCATACAGATAACCTTCTGAAAACTATATTCTTACTTTAGTTAAGTTTGTATTTATTTTGTTTTTCTCATTCCCCAAATTCCCAATCTGTGGTTCTGTGTACAAAATTTATAAGACTGAAACACCATCAAAACCCTTGTACTCTCCTGCTCTTTCCCACCTGACCTAGCCTGTCAGGTTGCTGCTCTCCACCTGTGCTGCTGACACGTGATGTGCAATACCCTCTGTTTGTGCTAAAAAAGAAACAAAACCAAAAAACACCTAGGCCCTAGAATCCTTCATTGCTCTAGGTAGGCAGAAAACAGCAAGGATTCAAAGAGAAGGCCCCAAAATCTACCTACTATTTATCTGTTACTAAAAAGTCTCCATACTGAGTCATACACAGTGACTAAATGAAGTATTTGAAAGCCCCAACTGATTACCACATAATTGGTTTCCCCTTCTCCACTATTAGGTTTAAATCCAGAACTTTGTGAAGTAGTTAGTACCTTTACCACTTCTACTAATGAATAATAAAAAGAAATAAAACTGAGGTAAAGAGAACTAAGTTGCTCAGACACTTGCATTTCATCAATCAGCTGGACTGATTCTAATGTTCAGCCCTCAAATCCTACTACAGTTGGTAAGTAAATATTTATCTCATATCTTCTGCAGACTCACTTGTTTTCATCTTTCTCCTCTCTCCTTTAGGAAATGGCAGAACATGTAGGAGAGTTTTTTGAGTTGGGAAATACTAAGGCAGTAGTCTAAGAGCTGGATTATCTGGGCTCGAGGATAGAGGCTGTCATTGGGTAGTCATAAGCTCTACCCAGATCTAATTTATCTCAGTAAGACAGCATAAAACTGAACATGGCCCATGACTCAGACTTTTTACCTATGAAACACAGTGACTGGCTACAATAAGTACCACACTTGTCAGCTTTGAAGCTTCTATGATACTACAAAAAGGAGAGGGAGAAAGAGCAGAAATGCAAATAATCACCCTCATGCTGCAAACCACTATTACGAGAAGAAAAAATATGGTGGAATTTTAACAACATTTTTTTTTTCTTTTCAAAATTTTACTGATAAACATATAGCAATGAGACAGTTTCAAATCAAATCGAAAGTACAGTTTCAACAAATAATACACTGCATATATTCTTCTTAGTGGTTAATTGCTGTACAAGATGCAGACTTGTGATCCTACTTACAAACACCATTAGAAAAAATCATTCTATTCATTAAGAGAATGCAACTATATATCTATCCCAACCACTTTCAATACACAGATACAAAATGGACATTCATAGTTATACCCCATTTTTTTTAAGTTCCGTTACTGAATATTATAAGTGTGTAAACTCAGCAAAATATTCTAAAAGAGACCAGTAGCCCATAATAGTATTGGGTCTTCTGCTTGACTGGCAATGTCAGAAATTGTTGACTTGAGTCCCCCACAGCTCAACATGACAGCATGGCTTTAACTTCTTCTATTTCATTTTTATACTTTTCTGCTGGATGGTTAAGACCAAGGTAAAGCAGGACCTGTGCAACAAGATTAACAACATTTTTAAGAAGTACCAAAATTCTATTCAAATCAGTGCTCTCCCTCCCCACCAGCAAATAATTACACAGCAGTCATGTGTAAACTGGAAAATGGTTCCAACTAAAATACCAACCTCGAGTTTCTGATGGCCCCTATAAATGTAATTCCTATTAGTGCTTTCCACCAGTGAACTCTAATTTACCGATTAAATAAAAAACTATATGCTTTACTAGTCTCCACAGGAAACTCCTCTCGTGAGCCCTCTCATACCCACACCCCAAGTGGAAACCTCAATGGCATTTAGTATTTCACTTTAGAGCTGATGATCAGAACAATGACACTGTAAGCACAGAAGGCTTACTGCCATTCATACTGCCACCACTTGCCACACGCTTCATCAAGTTCAATGTATTTTAATTTTTTCTTTCCTTAGCACCCAAATCCAACTGATTTTATACATCTAATGATTACTCCCCAATGTGAATATATTCATGAATACTTACACAGCATCACTATATATAAAGCAGTGCATTAGGCAGGGACAAAAACTTCTACAATAATGATTACCAGGAAGAAACTTTTGCTTTCCCAAGGAAAAAATGGGTAAATAAAACAAAAACTGACTTCATGTCGTTTACAAATCTAAAAGCAATGGTTACATTGTATACTAAGCATGATTACATCAGCAAATAACTCTTACTTGTTACACAGAGAATACATCATACTTGCAAATATAGTCATCCATTTACATTTGCGTAACTGTTACACACAGATCTTATGAATTTTGAGAAATAAGTGTAATGCCAATACTCTCATGGAACTTAATATCTGTAAGACACTGACTGCACTAAGCACTTTAAAAATAAAACCTATTCATTCATTTATTTGGTACAGTCTCACTTTGCAGCTCATAGCAATCCTGCTGTCTCAGCCTCCCCAGCACTGGGATTACAGGGGTGCTCTACCATGCCCAGTTTTGACAGCCGCATGTCATGTGGTACCGGGGATCGAACCTGGGTCCTTACACTTGCCAGGCAGGCGCTTAGACCGCCACGCTATCTCTCCAGCCCTATAAGTGCTTTTTATTCAAGTCTCACTTAATACAGTGTAATGAAGTAGCTATTATTGCTATTTTACAGATCAATAAAGTACAAAGAGTTTAAATAACCTATTGAGAATTACACCAGCAGTAAGAGGAAAATAGTCTCTAAAACTAGAGTAAATCATTAACACTACAGTAAACAAGGCAAAAAACTATTTTCTGGCCTTTGTAGCTGGTACAATATTAATTACAGAAAAATCACTAAAGAATAAGATAGGAAAGGAACAAACTTATGAACTATACTTCTTGCCTATGTCTACGTACTTGCAATTTAAATTCTTCATTTGTCTCTGATACTTTACCTTGATCAGGACTTTCATAAATTTATAAAACTGGAAGTGTTTTTCATATTTTAATGCTTCTTTATCTGTCTGTATATGTTTTTTGTTCTGCACAAGTGGACAGAAGGGTCAAGAGTGCAGAAACAACTCTATCATAGATAGCGAAGTCTACAGGAACAAACCACAAACAATACTCTTCCCTCTGAGTATTGCAAACATGATCAAACATGATCAAATCCAATTTCCTAAGAATGCTGAATATGTCTATCATCTCTTCTATGACTGCAATTACTGTAACTACCTCACAAAAACATTTCACTAAATGAGGGTTTGAATAGGTCAGACAACCAAGAACTTAACCTCTTCTCAACTGTGACAAAGTATGAACAAGGCTTGCCAGCCCCAGGTGGAGCTCTGATGCAGACCTTTCTGCTGTGGTAAAGTATGTGAGACCAGGCACGCTGGGTAAGTGTGAACTGAACACAAAGACTACTAGAGCTGAACAGGATCTTTGGAGTTAAAGACAGTACTTCTAAAGTAGAAAAGTGCACACAACAAAAATTTCCTTTGTAAAACTTAAACCCTAAGTTCAACCTACACAACTCCATGTAGTCACTCCTATACACTAACACATTTGCGACATGCACTATCAATAGGGCTCCTGAGCCAGATGTGGTTTTACATTACTGCAGCAAAGTCTTTCTCCCATAGAGTTTTGAGTTGGGGCAAGAAGGGGAAAAACAGGAGCTCAGTGAGTTCAATCCATGTAAATTAAAAGCATGCTCTGTAACTCCACAAAGCACTAATAGTTTAGTTGTCCAGTATCTTTTCAAGTGTGTGACCTAAGCCTTTTCAAATCTCACAAAAAGTAAAGCAAATGTTTTACTGAAAAACAAATTATTCTTGAATAATGTAATTTGCTATGATGGAAATGTATTTATACAATAACAGCAAGTGTAAATAAATTTAATCTACAAGATTTCTATGGAAGTACTGTAAGGGCTAGGAGATAGCTCAGTGGTCTAGGCTACTGCCTGGCAAGCATGGAGACCCAGGTTCAATCCCCGGTACCACACACAGGTCCCTGAAACCAGGTATGGTAGCACATGCCTGTAATCCCGGTGCTGGGGAGGATGAAACAGGAAGACTACTAGGAGTGCAAGCTGTGTAACAAGATGCTGCACCAAATAAATAAAACATTAAAAAACAAAAATTTTTAAATAAAAAGTACTGCAAGCTCATTAAAGTTTAAAAGAATTATTTTACTAATGTGTTAAAATTGTTTTCCAGCCAACATTTATTTCTGAAATTTTTTACATAGGTTTACTTATGCATTTTACCTTTAAATCACAAGGAAACAAAGTGCTACACACTATAAATTCAATAATGCTGTTATATTTCTCAATTTTTAAGAACCTCAATGTGCTAAAACAATGATGTATTCCACCCAAATGGATTACTATAACCATTTATGCTTCCTTTAAAAAAAAATGTATTTAGTACAGGGTCTACAAGGTCTCACTACACAGATCAGACACATAGTGATTCTCCTGTTTTCAGCCTCCCAAGCACTGGGATTACAGGTGTGCTCCACCATGCCCAGTCTCAATTCACTTCTCAGTGCACCCCAGGAGCGGGGCATGGTGGGCACAACACGCCGGGTATCGAACTCTGGTCCCTGCGGCTACCTAAGCAGGCGCTTTAATTAGCTGAGGTATCTGGCTTCTGATTATGAAAACATGGTCAAGATAGTGAAATATTTAATGATGAAAAGTTAGGGGCCAGGGAGATGGCTCAGTGGAATAAGTGCTTCCCTGGCAAGCGCAAGGGGCTGAGTTCAATCCCCGGTTCTGCAAAAAAGAAAAGAAAAGAAAAAGAAAAGCTAGAGATTGACAATTTTCCTGTAAAGGAATAATGAGGGAGACCATAAAGATGATCATGAATGTCTCTCTGTGTAAAAAAAGCTAAAAGAAAAACTATAGTAGTTTGAAAATGGATCACAGGTAATTGTTAAACAAAACAAATCCAATCAACAACATAACTAGTTTAGAAAACCATCAGGTTTATAGGGTGGCTAGGACACAAGGAGGTACACTGAAGAGTGAACTTCAGTGGGACAACAAAACCAGACGGCACTGATTCATCATTTTCTGAGCTCTCCAGGGACAAGCAGGAATGTGGATGGGGTTCCACAGGAGGCTGAGAACACCTCGAGATTAATCTGAATTTTAAGGCAGAATACTGGGGTAGTATATCAATTTTAACTTTTCACTGTATATAATCTACACCTAAAAGCAGGATTTTTGGCTTTTATTTCTGAAGACATACTTAATTTCAGGTTCATGAATTACAAAAGTGTCTGGATACAGTTTATGACATTTTTCTCCTAAAACCTTATGAAATAGAAAGGTCAAATACAAAGGAAGCAGAAAAGAAAGCTGCACTCAAAGGCAACTACTGGCTCAAGGGAACCATTTAATGCACTCCAGTGACATGCTACTATAGTAACTCAGGCATCTGAAAGAACTCCAGTCGTATTAATAAATATTAGTAAGTGCTGCACTGTGACTTCCACTACATAAAACTGCTATCTGCAAATATAAGCAAGAAATTTACTCAACCTGTTTACAGTATTACTCAAAAAATCAAAACTTTTAAGAGAAAACAAATTTCAACATTAAGCAGTGTACCTGTCCTCAACATAAACTCATGCACCTTAAGATGAAGCAGCTAGTTCAAGCAGAGTGGAGGGTAAAGCCCAAATCTTGAGATGCCCAGAACTACTGTTTATGCCATAATTCAACTTTTTCAGCCTTCCATGTCCAAAAGAGAAATACAAAATCCCACATTTAACCATCTCTGATTCTTTTTTTTTTTTTTTTGGGGGGGGGGATTTCCCATATAACTATCTCAGGGCTTCATAAAGTTTTCTTAAATTATTTCCATTTTTTAAAAAGTATAAAATAGTATTAAAATAGAATAAATTACGGATGATAGCAAGTTTCACTAAAAAGTATTAAAAAAAAAAAAACTTGGAACACTGGTTATGGCCAAATATACCAGAAAATCTCATTTAAAAACATTTTGCAACATTTGTCAAAACAAAGGGTATAACCCACAGTGAGATTACGATATTCAGTTTTTCTTCTACTTCTTAAGCCAATTTGCTTATAGGGTCAAGTATCCATAAATTTTTATGCTGGTCTATCTTCTCAGAAAAATGAAAAATTATTCATGATTGAAAGTATGATCTTTTTGGGAAAGTGTTTTTTAACTTCATTGGTTTACTACTCAGCTGAGGAGCAAGCATTATTTAATTCCATTGCAATTCTTTATCTAATTTTCCATTTTCCAGTATCATTTCTAAATGTTATGGAGATTTTTAGAGGGGGTAGCTGGAAAAGGCTCTAATTTTTTGGCCTTTCACCACATAGGACATTAGCTCGATTTTATTTAACTGTTAGCCAAAAACTGCCAGCTCTTATGTCTGTTCTGATATGCTTCCAAAGGGTGGGCAACAGCACCCCTGGTCAGCTGCTGACTGCTGTCAGGCCTGGGCGGGGCAGCAGCAGAGAACCGGTGCTTGGCAGTGACTGGCCATCTCTCAGAGCACATAAACACATCAGAGAACACAGGCATGCAGGTGCAGAGAGCAACAGGTGAGCCACACACAGCTTGTCAGTCAAGAGCGCTGCAAATGGTCCAAGGACAGAAACAACACCAGATGTTTATATCCACCCACATACCAAGTACTAGAGACTGAACCCAGGACGTTCTCACTGAGCCTCAGACCCAGTCCCTTTTATTTTCTTTGACTGGGCTCAAACTTGTGATCCTTCTGCCTCAGTCTTCCAGAGTTCTGGGATTACAGGCTTGTTCCACCATGCCTTGCAGGAGTACTTTTTAAAGTATAGGAGATACAATAACCGTTCCCCTCCCCCCATAAGACAGCTTATTTAAAAAAAAATTAATCTAGTACTATGAAGATATTGGATATTCTATTTTCAAAAATGAATTAAGCTCCATTTCTTGTGAATAGTTGATATATGAAAGAATTTACTTATTCAGCCAAACTACATTGACAGTTCTAATCAAGAGCTGATACGAAACTTACTCTAGATGAGTCATAGGAGGGGCTTGGTTGACCACTTGTTCCCCAAGATGTTGTGCCTCCACGTTCATCCATACCTAAAGGGAGAAAAACAGAGTGAAAAAATGTTCTAATGAACATTTTTGGTAAAGCAGAGGATATATATACCAGAGGAGATATACACAAGCAACAAATACTTACCTGGAAGCTGTTCCTACCCAGTCTACCTCTGTTCCCACCCACTGCTGTTTCTACTATTGCATGAAACTCAAACTTTCTCTAGCTTAGTACTGCCTACATGAAAATAATGTAGAATCTAGCTCCTAACACTATAAAAAAAGGAACAAGTCAAACAAATCAAAATTTAATAAAAGTGGTTTCCGAACAGTGAGTAGATATTTACAAACTAATTTAAACTACACCAAACGCTATCAAATCAACATTAGTTATATTAAGACTGAGTCTAGTGACTTTGCAGGTAATACTTCAACTTCCACTAAAACTATACGCAATCCAATTCTAAGTATGCAGATGTTATGAAAGCTGCCAAGAAAAATTCAAAGTGAGAAAAGATTAGTAACTATTACCCAAAACATATTCACTGTGTTCCTTAATGAACCTTCTGAATCTTAGGTTACTTTCATCTCTGTCTCAGTCTCTAGAAAAAGCTGGAAGAATTGGGAATCTCTCAATGCAGTGATTTCTACCTTTTGTGTTTTCTTTTTTTCTCTTTTCTTTTTTCTTTTTTTCTTTTCTTTTTTTTTTGTATTTTAGGGAAGGGTCTACAGGGTGTTCAAGGTCTCACTACTAGATCGGATTCATAGTGATCCGCCTGTTTACAGCCTCCCAAGAGCTGGGATTACAGGCGCACGCCACCATGCCCAGTCTCAATTGCCATCTCAGCACACACCAAAGATGGGGCTGGCATGGTAGGCTCGGGGATTGAACCCCTGGCCTCTGCACCTGCTTGCAGGAGCTTTAATCCGCTCAGTTATTTGGTGGGCCCCCTTTTCTATTTTAAAGACTAGTATTTTTCCTCCTTGATTTGCAGGATTCCCAACCTCGTCAGAGCTTCTGTGATAAATATAAAACACTGGCTCTGTTCTGCATATGCCAAACCCTTAGACGTTACAGTGACAACACTCTGCTACGTTAGAATCTCTCTCCTTTTCCACGTATTCCCGGAAGTCCTCTGAGATTTAGATGAGAATGTGGTGTGCGATAAATAAAATGCACAAGTGCTCTAATAACTTGGCATGATTCATAGGCCTCTTTAAAAGAAGAAAATTCCCAACTGGACAGACAGATGATAAAGACCAGGAAAAAGGAGGGAGGATTCGTTTCTAAAATAGATTGTCCTGGGGCCGGGGAGATGGCTCAGTAGAATAAGTGCTTGCCTGGCAAGCGCAAGGGCCTGAGTTCAATCCCCAGTTCCGCAAAAATAAATTAATAAATAAATAATAATAATAGAAAACAGATTGTCCTAATTATTCACCTAGCCATTAGCACCTTAGCTGATTCTTTTCATGAATCTGTATTTCCCATATCACGTGATTAAGCATTTTAATAGCTTTTTAGAAAAGAGTTAACATAGTGATAGTACAGTAATCCCCTGGACCTGCAGTTTCATTTACTCTGGTCAACTGTAGCTGAAAATACTAAATGGAAAATACTACAAAAAAATAAATTATAAATTTTAAGTAGCATTTATTATATCATACTAATATAATTTTTAATTTTATTATTGTTATCAATCTCTTACTGTGCACAATTTATAAATTCAGCTTTATCACAGATATGCATGTATAGGGAACAACATTACATGTGAGTCTTGGTGCTTTCCACAATTTCAAGCACCTGTAGGGGGCTGGAACAGGTGCTCTGCTGATAAGAGGAAACTCTGGTTCAGGAACAATCCAATGAGTCACAAGCTTTGAAAACAGATTATATATAAGAATACAGAATGCTTCATTCATTGTTGGATAATTCCTATTAGATTCCAAACTTAAGAAAGACTGCATACATGCAGGTAGCATCACATAAAAACATGCTTTGTTAATATCGCTGCAGTATCACTAGTCCTCTGGGAACTACTTTATAAGCATTTTTTTTTTTTTTTAGTAGACAGAATTTCTGTGATATCCCATCAAAGAGAAAAACTTACTAACCTTTAAAAAGCTACTAATATACAGTAATATATAAAATAGCAAATAATTTTACAAAAAGCTCTATGTACAAAAAAATCATACCTGCCTTGATAAAATACAATAAAATTCCTAATAAATACAGTAAGGCCATAATTTTTGCTTTTCTTGACTTTTGTTTAATAGCAAATGGTTAATATGAAGCTTCTGTGCTATTTTAAATACATGTGTAAAAGAAAACTGGAGAGATGGGCACTAACAACAGATAACCCAAGACAAAATTTACAAGAGACACAAAACTCTTACGAAAACACAATCAATTTTCACCAAGTAACCCTAATTCCCTCCAAAAAATAAGGAAAAGAAAACATTACACACAATGGTATTCAAATAGGTAGCTGAGTCACGTACTGAAGAGCACTGTCTACTGCGGCTACTGGACATGGCAAGGAGCTCAAAGGGTGCTACAGAACAATGAGGAACTGACTAGGGTTTAGACTGCGAGCTCTGTAGTTCCATTGTTAACATATCTAGACTGAGGAAAATGCTGTGGCTGGCACCGACAAAGGCAAGCCATTTTTTCTGTATTAATGAGTCTTTTCTGCTGAAGACAATGGCTGTACAACCACAGAAGAGTACAGGAACAATAAACCTTCCAAAGCTTCAGCCTTTAAGATGAAAGTAAGTAAGCAGAATAAACTTGAACACAGAAGGTAAATTTAATACAGATGTTACATAAATTGACCAAGATCTGGAGAACAAATACAACTGTTGCAATACAGTGATGGTGCAGGGGACATTTTTGTTAAGATAAACTATATAATTCCCATGCACTTTCTTCCATTCCTACTTCTATATGCACATATCAATTCAAAATTTTAGTTCCTTGATACACAGATTTAAATGACAGATAAAATAAAGTTAAACAATGATTAAATGGTACAAACACTCTTGAATCTCGTTTGACTTTCTAATAAATTACTTCTATTCAACCAAATCAAAAGGGTAATCAATAATTTAACTTATATAGAGATGTAAATATTCCTTCCCTTCTAAAACCTTTTATATATAAAATATATGGTTTTTCTGAGTGGAGCCAATGAAATAAAACCCAATAGGTATTTTTATTTCATGTGTCCCATTTTTAAAAGTATATCATCCTAAATATCTTCCAGCAAACACCAAGCACTAAGTTTCAGAATTTCATTTTTAAAAGCAATGGTATGTGAATGTAAGGAAAGCAAACTGCTCTTTTCTTTCATAAAAACATTTAATGTTTTAAAGTAACCACAAGCAAATTAGAAATTAGTGCATTTGCATGCCATTCCCTAGGACTGAGACACTGAAGAAAGGCTAAAATGTGGAAACCAAATTTTCAAGGTACTGGAGAGTTACTCTCAGGAACCAGGTAAACTTCTTGCCCAAGTTCATGAAAGCTCAGATGTAGTCTAGCTGCTCCTTTTTCAAGGCCCCACCACTTGTTCTTGGAAAGAGCACACGTCCTGGAGTTGATCCTACAGCTGCCTCACAGCTTCTTCCCCACTCACTCTCCTCCAACATGCTAGCAAATAACCCCACAGGCCTCTCTGTGTCTTAACTACTAGCAAAACCTACAGCATTTGAGCACACAAGTCATCAATTACAGTTTGGTGAAGTTGAGACAAGTCTGCCTAGAGGGAAAGGGATGACTCAAGTGGCCTACTTTCTTCTCTCATGGCCACTGCCAAACCTACAGCCAGAACCCCTCTAATTCCAGAGGCAGTAGAGAATTTCATAAGCTGACAAACAATGAAAAGAAGGAAAGAGGGAGATAAACGACCAGCAGAGGGACACAGGACACCTCTTCAAACAATAAATGCAGTAAGAACAGCAAACCAGTGTGGCCACGGGCTTAGCTATCATACACAGAAGCCTCTCCCCAAGAAAAAGAAGTCAATACAGCATATAAAACTGGGAGGATAAACACAGGACACTGGTCACTCATACCTACCAAACCCTCCACACACAAACAGCCTTTCCTGTATGCAATCAAATTTTGTATTCTAGCAAGTAAAACGTACTCCAAAAATACCAAATTCCAGCTGTCATAAAGGAAAGATACTTCACAGGATTACCATCTGCTATATTCAGTAAATGGCTTGATCAAAGAAATCTGACTGGAGATAACTCAGCAAACCAAAGTTATGAATGTGTCTGTCTTCAACTGTTTTCGATTCAATTTTATTGATGGAACAATGCTATTCCTTTAGATAAGACTTAAAGGCAGCAATCAATTGTGAAATTAGTATGTATCTAAAAACCTACCACCAGCAGTTTTAAAATTTCAGATACACGTAAGATAATCTACCATGGTGTTTTACCAGAAATTCAATGTGACACAGGATCCATATATAATAAGTCTTTGTCATTACAGTTATACATTAAAACAAAGGAAAAGCTATGGAAATACAAACTAAGACATGCTGAATCATATGAAGCTAGAACAGTGGCTACAGTTGTCCTAACTTACTAGAGACTCTATACAATAAATTGTCAAGTGTAGTGGCCTAATTTTAAAAACAGAAAGACATATACGCAAGAAAATAAGTCTGATAAAATACTAGAAGGACATCACCTTTTCAGATCATTCTTTACAATTAAAGTAAAATTTGTTTGGCATTGCTGAGAAAAGTTTTATAAATACATTAAAGTTTTTCATACCAGTAGAGTAAGGTACTGAACACATGGCTAATTTCAACTAGAAAAATGTTGTGAAAATATTTTTTTAAAATATGTTTAGTACAGGGTGTACAAGGTCTCACGACGCAGGTTGGAATCACAGTAACCCTCCTGTTTTTAGCCTCCCAAGTGCTTGGGATTACAGGTACGTGCCACCACCAGTCTCAATGGCTGTTTCAGGGCTCCCTAGGAGCAGGGCTGGCACAACATGTGGTGCCGGGGATCAAACCCCAGTCCCTGCACTCTGCCTAAGCAGACACTTTAGTTCACTGAGTACCTGGCTGGCCCCAAATATAATTTTCAAATAGATTTTGCTATATTGTTACTATTCACATCACTGATCTAAATACCATGTAAAGATATAACTAAACAGGAAAAGCCAGTGACTAAATAAGAATACAGGTCTAAAAGGAAATGCAAGGTCTGTTTAAGAGAAACCTCAGGATTATCTGGTGGCAACTGTCTAGTGACCCGGTACAGAATTTGCTTTGTTTTGAAGACATTTCAATCTTCAAACGCTCCTCAGTAGTCTCTGAAGCTTCCCTTCAACTAGCAGTCAAACTCCTGGAAAAAAGGAAGGGTCCCTCTCAGTTGTCCCTGTGTGTACATACCAAAGCCCTGCATGTGAACAGCAACGCCACCTGGCTTCCTCCACAGAGCCACTGAGCGCACAGAGAAATGCTGGAAGAGAAAAGGGCTGTCTGCCTCTATCCCTCGATGCGCCTCCCAAAACACTGCCACCTTGGTCTCTCAATGAAACACCTTGTAACCATTTCAGAAATAACAACAGCAAACCAAGTTAATGCGATCGATCAAATCGTCTCTGCCCTGGATTATTCCAACAGTCTCATAAAAGGGCTCCCTTTTTCTTAACTGTCCTGTTCAGCAGTCTGTATTCTCTAAAAAGCAAATCAGATCATACCAATCCTGTGCTCAATATTTACCAATGGTTTCCCATCTTGTGCCAAATTTAACCCAATGATCTGCAGTTTTATAGATCCTACTTGCCACTTTCAGCCTTTATTTCCTCCTCTTCTCTCTCTCAGAACACTCCGTGGTTTTGCTCAAAAACACCAAGCACATGCCACCTCCAGACCTCTGAAACTGCGCTTTTCTTCTTTATTAAACACCTTCTCTCAGATATCTGAATGGTATGTTGCCTTAATTTCCTTCAGGTTATTTCATAGCTTACTCTCCTTTTTTAAACAGGAATTGAACTCAGGACCTTGGGCTTGCCAGGCAGACACTGCCACTGAGCTATAATCCCAGGCCCTATTCTTCTTTAAAGAATAATCACAATGCGTATTTTGAACTGAATAGTATTTTGAAAATCACAGCAAGTGGCTAAACTACAAATAACTATGAATTAGACAAGTAATTATTCTCAAAGAGAAAAAGTTTAAAGGCTTTAGAAAAACCATAATCTTCCCTAGCTTCGCAGATAAAGCACAGAAGTCATACTATGTGTCTGAAAGGACCTTGCCCATCCCCATGGCCTAAGAAAATCATTCCATATTCACTACTGAGCAATTTAAGTATGATGGTACCAAAGACTTTTTAAATTTAAAAATGCACAGAAAGTTTCACATAGCACACTACTGGGACACTTACAAATGTGGTGAGAAACGTAACTATTCTGTTAAATTCGGCAACATTTCCTTTCTCATATTCCCTTACCCAGACACTCACGACATCATCTACACCACGGCATTATTTCTAGTAACTACCCCACTTGTTATATGTCCAGCTCTCTGGTATACATGCACAGGGCTTCACTCGCCTATTATGCTCATTCTGTTTAACACTAAACATTGCCAACACACGTATCTTGGCATAAATACAGGCTGAATCAAATTTAGTCACTCCTTAAACGTGTCTGTTCCACTTTGGGAATGATGCTCACACTCTTAATATGGCATTCTTCGAGGAGTCTCAATTTATCTTTTGGTGTCAGTGTCTTACTGGATCCCACTATGCTCCGTTCTCACTAGGACTTTCATCATTCACTAAATATCAAGACTTGTCACACACTCATATGCCACTTCCACTGATTTCCAGCCCTAGAATAGGCATCCTAATCATCTCTGCTACCTACTGTCTGTCCTCTTTTCTTTCCTTTTCTTTAATGTATTTAGTACAGGGTCTACAGGGCCTCACTACACAGATCAGACTTGTAGTGATCCTCCTGTTTTCAGCCTCCCAAGCGCTGGGATTACAGGTGCGCCACCATGCCAGTCTCAGTTGCTCTCTCAGCATGCCCGGGGTGGGGCTGGCACAGCACACTAGGGACTGTACCCTGGCCCCTGCATCTGCCTAAGCAGGCGCTTTAATCAACTGAGTGATCTGGCCGGTCCTGTCCTCCTTTCTTCTCTTCACCTGCTCTTCTCTTCCATCCCTGTCCTTCCCTCCTCCTCATTTCCTCTCTCCCTTCTCTACTGCTTCCTTCCCTTCTTCCTTTGGTCTCTCTCCCTCTTCTCCCCCTTCCCTTTCTGTTTGCAGGTCCTTGAGACTGAACCTGAGGCTGCCACACTGAGCCACATCCCTGCCACTTTTTTATTTTGAGACAGGATCATGTTCAATCACACAGTTATCCAGGTTGGGCTCCACCTTGCACTATCTCTGCTTCAGCTTCCCACAGTGCTGTGATACAGAAGTCCCAAACCACACAAGCCAGTTCCTTTCTAGGACAATGTTCGTTCATAAGTCTGAGTTGTCTTAAGTTTGACAAAATGAATCTTACATTCCTCTGACACAAATACACAATGTAAAGCATAAAATACACCAAAGGCGAGGCTGGTTTGCATCTGTGAAAGTTTTTAAGTCAGGGCTTACTGTATACAAAACCACACTGAGCTACCAAGGACATTCCTGTCAATCATACTAAAATCAAATGCTCTCTCATCTGTGAAGTGTCATCTATCAACTACTTCTAAATTAGTAACACACCTTAAAAATTGCTCTGTTATGTCTTTGGTACTGATCACTGCTTTCACATATATCAAAAACTTGCAGCAAGGAATAGATCCGCTCACCTCTGTAAGTGTAGTATTCTACATCCAAATTAATGAACTTTTTAAATGAATTGTTAAGAATATGTAAAGTTAGTGACAGTCCATCATAGGAATTTAGTAACAAAAAAAGGTTAATAAAGAAATCTAAAAAGCGATATCAAGTAACTACAGTAAATAAAATTTCAAGAATTAGTAAAATTTTAAAAAATAAAAGCAGAGTACAAAGAATTGGGGAATTCTCAAAACTGAGGCAGAGAACTCTGCTTCCATCCATATGGTGCAGGAAGTTTCTACAAATACCTAGTGTAAGTCCTGGGAGAGATCGATACACACACTCTGTATGACAAGCATGTACCTCATTATCTAGGAGGAACTGGTTCCAGAGCCCCGATGTCGTCACATCTTCAGATGCTCAAGTCTCACATAAATCATTTCCAGATCACTTACAAAACTTAGCATAATGCAAATACAGTATCAATAGCTGCTAGAATGCATTGGTTTGAGGACAATGGCCAGAACAGCATCTGGGTGTGTTTGGTAGAGGTACAATTTTTTTTTTTCCGGAGGTACAATTTTTAAAAATATTTTTGATCCAGCTGGTTGACTCCATGGATGCAACACCAGGCATGTGTGTGTGTGTGTGTGTACTATAGGAGATAATATAGATTTGTTTAATGACCAACAGACATATGCTTGTAATAAATTAAAAAACTGGAAGTCATAAAAAATATTTTCTAAAAGAATAAAATATCTGAAATAAAATGTTCTGGGTGAGCTTTAAAAGACAATGGAGAAAATAAATTTAATAACAGATCAACAAAAATGACTTGATAGGAGAAAAAAATTAAAAGAAAATGAACAAAGCCTCAGAGACCTCAAAAGAGATTTTTTAAAAACAATAATGAAAGAACAGACAATAAAGCAGAAGTATTTAATGAAATAATGGCACCCCTCATTCATAAGTACGGTGAGAAATATTTAATTTACCAATTAAAGACTACCTGGAAAACTCCACAACCAAGAAATACAAAGAAAGTCATACTGAGGCACATTATAATCAAGCTGCAAAAAAAAAAAAAAACCACAATTTAAAGAAAAAAAGGCCAGAAAGGACCATATTAAATAGCAAGGAACAATTCAAACTACTCCAAGGGCTGGCCAGATAGCTCAGCTGATTGAAGTGCCTGCTTAGGCAGATGCAGGGATCAGGGTTTGATCCCAGACATGCTGTGCTGGCCCCATCCCCAGGGCACCCTAAGAGGGCGATTGAGACTGGGCATGTTGGTGCATACCTGTAATCCCAAAGCTTGGGAGGCTGAAAACAGTAGAATCATCATGAGTCCCATTTGTATAGTGAGACCCTATAGATCATGTACTAAATACATTAAAACAGAAAAAATGAAAGAAAAAAAAAAACTACTCTATATCCAACTTCAGAAACTGTAGTTGACAGCAGATGTGAAAAATCATCTGCAGAACACCTGAAGGTCATGGGGGTTGGAGAGAGTAAGACCCACTGTGCTGTGTGAAAATGCCTTTAATAACATTTTTAAGCAAAAAGCAAAGACTGCATTTCAATGTCACTCCAATACAAGGTTACTAAAGTAAGTGGGGGAAGGAAACCATGTTAGTAGAGGGAAACTTCGAATTTGAAGGAAAAACAAAGATCATTAATAGAATAATTAAAAAGACTTTCACACTGGGGAGGCCGAGACAAGAGGACCCCTGGGAGTTAAAGGCTAGCTTTGGCTACATAATTATATAATAAGATCCTGTCTCAAAAAACCAAACCAATCCAAACCAAACCAAACCAAACCAAAAGACTGACTTTCAAAATCTTTAAAACACACAGCTGTTCAAAGCAAACATAGCATTTAGAGGTAATACACACGACAAGGGCAGCTTGAAGGATATCCCCACTAAACCCACTAAAAAGAAAAAAAACTAAAAACTAAAAAAACAGCCACCTTACAGCTAAAATATAGTCCTAAGAAAATACAAATCCAAAAGAAAAGAGGTACATACAAAATGTAGATGGAAAAAGCAGAAAACAGAACCAAGCACAACTATACAATGAAACTCCCCCACCCTCGTCTGGGGAAGTCAGAGAAGCAAACAGAGCTCTTCCCCAGGGGAGCACCCCATGGCACTTGTCGGTCCCAAGCCCACGCTGCTGCTCTCCTAAACAAGACAAGTGCACTCGGCTTTAGTGGTTAAAGAAGGGAGAGGGGCACTTTATGACTGCACTTACACATTAAACAAAAAACAATACCAATGTGAAAACTGCATAGAAAGGTTTTTAGTTTGTCTGTTTTTATGGTACCCTTTAGGACCATCAGTCAGTACCAATAAAGCAGTTTCTGTATAACTATCAAGTACATTCTAGTGGATTTTTGCTGATTACCTTAACACAGTTTGCCATTTAAAAACAGCTGTGTGAGCAATTACTATTCTTAATGCAACAAACAATTCTATTCATTTTCTGTAATGAGGCTCAGGCACTCCCTACATCCAAGTCTTACACCATTAATTCCTCTAATGGCATTACTGCCCCTCTAAAGGAACTTCAATTAATGTTTCTTTCATATTTTCCCTATGTTTAAATTTCTTCCCCTTATAACCTTTAAACTACAAGGCGTTTCTTTGTATACTCCATAAAAGAAAATGTTTACATGCACCACTTTCATTTCTAACCATTTACATATGCATTCTTAGTAATTAACTGCTTGCTACCAAGCCTCTTCCCAGAAGGTACCACCAAAACCCATGCCAGGCACAGAGCAGGCTGTAGCAAACATTTGTTCTCAGGATAAAACTGAGCTCTTTCAGGTTATCAAAGATATCATAATTATAAAATACGACGAGTGCTCTTTTGTTCTTCATTTCTCAGGTCTCCACAGCAGAGGACAGCTATCTTTTGGCTCTAAAGGGCCAGACAGTAACTAGTTTAGGCAAGGGAGGAGGGTGTTAGCTGCTCCCCATACCAAATACTCAGCTCTAATACTGTAACACAAAAGTAGACATAGGCAATACGTAGGCAAAGAAGACAGCTGTGTTCAAATAAATTTTATTTGCAAAAATAGCCACAGGCTGTAATTTGCCTGCCCCAGTTTAAAGCCTCAGATTTTGTCAACCAGTTTCTCTCCTTGATTTGCTGATCTGACCTTTGGGTCTCCCCTTCTGTATCCTATTACTAATTCTGTTTGATAAAA